>NC_072425.2:133758392-134067857 GCF_028878055.3 Symphalangus syndactylus
TGAGTAGAGCTGGCGGATGCACTTCCAAGGTGATTCACTCCTACAGTCGGTAATTTGGTGCTGGCTGTTGGTGAGAGGCCTCAGTGCCTCTCTACCTGGGCCTCTCCAGAGGGCTGCTTGAGTGTCCTCATGATATGGAAGCTGGCATCCTCCAGAGCAAGGATCCAAGATAGCACAAGGCAGATGTTTTAATACCTTTTATGACCTACCTTCGTAAGTCACACATTTCTAGTACATCCTATTGGTTACATAGGTCAACCTTATTTATTGTGGGAAAGGACTATACAAGGGCTTATATACCAGAGGGCAGAGATCATTAGGGGCCATCGTGGAAGCTGGCTGCCCCACTTGATGATAATGATGACAGTGAGAATAGTAACAGCTAATAATTTTGTGACACTACTGTGTGCCAGGCATTGTTCTAAGCTTACAATAAACCTATGAGGTAGGTACTATTATGTCTATTTCACAGACGAAAAAACTAAGGCATAGAGAAGTTAACTGGCTTATCAAAGGTTACACAGCTAGCAAATGACACAGCTGGAATTCAAATTCAGGCAGTACAGCTCCAGAGCCACACTATTAAAAACTGCAATATTGCTCCCTAGGTATTACTTAATTTCAGCAAGTTTCATTTATTTGTTCTCCAAAATGAATATACCAGCTGAAATATTCCATGTAGCCAGGCACAGTGGTTCATGCCTGTAATCCCAGCACTTTGGGAGGACAAGGTGGGCGGATCACCTGAGGTCAGGAGTACGAGACCAGCCTGGCCAACATGGTGAAACCCCATCTCTACTAAAAAAACAAAAATTGTGTAGCGCATGCCTACAGTCCTGGCTACTCAGGAGGCTGAGGTGGGAGGATTGCTTGAACCTGGGAGGCAGAGGCACCACTGCACTCCAGCCTGGACGACAGAGTAAGACTCTGTCTTTAAAAAAAAAAGAAAGGAAAAGAGAAAAGGAAAGAAAAGAAAAGAAGAGAAAATATTCCATGAGTTCTGATTCCCCATCAGATCAGTCTCTTATTTTTGCCACGCTAAGATGTAAGGTAGAAACTCAGTGTTTTAATTAGCATATCTTTAATTACTAGTGAGGTAATATACTTATGAGCCACTCTGGTTTTCTCTTTAGATTTTACCTATTCATATTTTTGCATATTTTTATTTCATTTGTCTTTTTCTTCATGATTTGCAGAAGCTCTTTCTATATTCTATCCCTTGTATATGCAATCCTTGTCAGTTTTAGACACTGCAAATACTTTCTCCTAATCCATATCCATCTTTAGCTTTGACTATGGGATACTTTGCCAAATAGAAACCTTTAATTACAAAGAAATCAAAGCTATCAAATCTTATGCATTGTGCTTTGGGATCTTATTTAAGAAATTTATCTCTACCCCGAGGCACAAAAACATTTGCTCCTACTAGCTGTATATCATGTTATCTTTCATTTAGGTCTTTAATCACTTTGGGAATTTTGTTTTATATGGTATGAGGATTCAACTTTATTTTTGTCCATATAATAAGCCAATTTTCTGAGCACTATTATCCATCTCTTCCCTACTAACTTGTGACACTACCTTTATTATACACCATGTCTCCAAATAACTGTGTGTCTATTCCTGAGTCTGGTTTAGTACTAATTCCTGTTTTCTCAGAGGAAGGATCTATCACTAAGAAAGTTTTTACTCACACTGCTTTCTAGATTAGTGAAAAATTCAACCACCACCCCCCAAATCCCCACAGGTTCAATAGTAGCCTGTATTCTTCCCAAAACAGAATACCCAGTTAAGAAGATAATTTTAAAAAAATAAATACATGTTTATTTAAAAAAGAAAAAGAAAAACCCTACCAAGAACAAACCCTGGTCAATGAGAAATCAATGCTTCCTCTGAAAGCCAGCAACAGCCGGTGCTGTCACACCCAAGAAGTACAGGTACCTCAGTCCAAACATCAGGTCTCGAATATTCTTCTGCGATCAAAACTGGCATTCAACAAGTTGCTGGTCTGTGTGGGCTCCAATTATTAGCACAGACAACTGTTACCACTGGACATCTCACTGCCTATGCCCACTACCACAGCCCAGCCATCCCCACAGCCTCAGGAAAGTTACATATCCTCAACACTCCATTTGTAGGCAAGTTCCTCCACTGCCTTCTTGCTGGCAAGCCTGGCAAAGCGCTTCTGTTCAAATCCATTGGATCTGCAATCAAAAGAGACATACTATTCAGCCGGAAACCTGAAAGGGGCATTTATTTCAAAAGAAAGGGAAGAGTTCACAATATAATGAAAAAAGGGGAAAGTAAGGAGTCATATGAAAATATTTAAGGCATGGCCGGGCACGGTGGCTCATGCCTGTAATCCCAGCACTTTGGGAGGTTGAGGCGGGTGGATCACGAGGTCAGGCATTCAAGACCAGCCTGCCCAATATGGTGAAACCCTGTCTCTACTAAAAATACAAAAAGTAGCCGGGTGCAGTGGCAGGTGCCTGTAATCCAGCTATTCGGAAGGCTGAGGCAGGAGAATCGCTTGAACCTGGGCGGCAGAGGTTGCAGTGAGCAGAGATCATGCCACTGCACTCCAGCCTGGGTGACGGAGTGAGACTCTGTCAAGAAAGAAGAAAGAAAACAAAAGAAAAGAAAACAAAAGAAAAGAAGGAAAGAAAGAGAGAAAGAGAGAAAGAAAAAGAAAGAAAGAAAGAAAGAAAGAAAGAAAGAAAGAAAGAAAGAGAAAGAAAGAAAGAAAAGAAAATAAGGCATATGCAATAGAATCAAAGGGACAAAATATATCATTCATCCTTTTCTCAGTCCTTGTTCAGACCCTTCCCCCACTCTGACAGCTATTTCAAACGTTTGCCACTCTCTAAAAGCCCAGTTCTCTCTCAGCTGATGTCCACATCTTATATTTTATCCATTCATTACACAAACATTTATTGAATTTTCATTATATACTAGGTACCATGGTAGACACTACATGAAAATGAGTATGACACAGCACTTGTCCTGATGAACTCCCAGACTAGTCGAAGAGAGAGACATTTAAACAAATAAATTAAAAGAACAGCATAAACTCTGGTAGAAATACGCATGGGGTATCATGGGAACAGAATGGGTATCTTAATCAGCTTGGGAGGTATGATAAAAAGGTGACATGAGGGTTGGGCAAGAATGATCAGTAAAGGCTTTGTGTTAACTACAGTACTGGAGATGGAAGGGCCAGAAGAGTCTAGAGGTCATTTCAGAACAGAATGAGTAACAAGAACAAAGGCACAGAAATAAAAAGTGGCCTGGTATGTGCAGCAAACCAAAGGCAAACTGGTATGGCTGGAACCTGAAGTATGACAAAGGGAACAGCCATGAGTCAAAGTTGGAAAGGTAGGCAGAGGCCAATGCATAATGAGCTACGTAAGCCATGGTAAAAAGCTTAGATTTCATCCAGAAAGGACGGGTTTAAAGCAAGAACTTAAACTGCATTTCAAAGAGATCACTCTGGAGGGGATCTGGGGCAGGAAAATCACTGCAATGGTCCAGGCAAGAGATGATGAAGGCAATGATAAAGAGGGACGGAAGAGAGAAGACACAGGAGGCAAAATTGGTAAGACTAATTAGTAGGACTAATTGATTAGGTACACAAGGACAAAGGAGGAGGAGGCAAGTTAGAGAGCACAAAAGTAGGAGCAGGCTTACAGTAGAAGCTGATGAGTTCAGCTTTGAATACAACGCATTTGAAATCTCTCAAGTCTAAATCAACAGAGAAATCCAACAAATAGCTAAATACACCAGACCAAGATGCAAATACTGATTTGGAAATCACGTACATATAGGTCATAGTTGAAAACATGACTAGGTAAGAATCAGCCAGAGGCAGCACAGAGTGAGAACAGCTAAAAATTACGGATGGAGCCCTGGGAAAGACTTAAGAGGTGCACAGAGGAAGACGAGTTTGCAAAGGTGGCCAAGAATAGTCACAGAAAAGAACCAGGACTGAGACAATGGGGTTTTCTAGATATACAATCATGTCATCTGCAAACAGGGACAATTTGACTTCCTCTTTTCCTAATTGAATACCCTTTATTTCCTTCTCCTGCCTGATTGCTCTGGCCAGAACTTCCAGCACTATGTCTCCTTAAGCTGATTAGCAACTTCAGCAAAGTCTCAGGATACAAAATTAATGTACAAAAATCACAAGCATTCTTGTACACCAATAACAGACAAACAGAGAGCCAAATCATGAGTGAACTCCCATTCACAATTGCTTCAAAGAGAATAAAATACCTAGGAATCCAACTTACAAGGGATGTGAAGGACCTCTTCAAGGAGAACTACAAACCACTGCTCAATGAAATAAAAGAGGATACAAACAAATGGAAGAACATTCCATGCTCATGGGTTGGAAGAATCAATATCGTGAAAATGGCCATACTGCCCAAGGTAATTTATAGATTCAATGCCATCCCCATCAAGCTACCAATGACTTTCTTCACAGAATTGGAAAAAACTACTTTAAAGTTCATATGGAACCAAAAAAGAGCCCGCATCGCCAAGTCAATCCTAAGCCAAAAGAACAAAGCTGGAGGCATCACGCTACCTGACTTTAAACTATACTACAAGGCTACAGTAACCAAAACAGCATGGTACTGGTACCACAACAGAGACATAGATCAATGGAACAGAACAGAGCCCTCAGAAATGATGCCGCATAGCTACAACTATCTGATCTTTGACAAACCTGACAAAAACAAGAAATGGGGAAAGGATTCCCTATTTAATAAATGGTGCTGGGAAAACTGGCTAGCCATATGTAGAAAGCTGCAACTGGATCCCTTCCTTACACCTTATACAAAAATTAATTCAAGATGGATTAAAGACTTATATGTTAGACCTAAAACCATTAAAATCCTACAAGAAAACCTAGGCAATACCATTCAGGACATAGGCGTGGGCAAGGACTTCATGTCTAAAACACCAAAAGCAATGGCAACAAAAGCCAAAATCGACAAATGGGATCTCATTAAACTAAAGAGCTTCTGCACAGCAAAAGAAACTATCATCAGAGTGAACAGGCAACCTACACAATGGGAGAAAATTTTTGCAACCTACTCATCTGACAAAGGGCTAATATCCAGAATCTACAATGAACTCAAACAAATTTACAAGAAAAAAACAAACAACCCCATCAAAAAGTGGGCAGAGGACATGAACAGACACTTCTCAAAAGAAGACATTTATGCAGCCAAAAAACACATGAAGAAATGCTCCTCATCACTGGCCATCAGAGAAATGCAAATCAAAACCACAGTGAGATACCATCTCACACCAGTTAGAATGGCCATCATTAAAAAATCAGGAAACAACAGGTGCTGGAGAGGATGTGGAGAAATAGGAACACTTTTACACTGTTGGTGGGACTGTAAACTAGTTCAACCATTGTGGAAGTCAGTGTGGCGATTCCTCAGGGATCTCGAACTAGAAATACCATTTGACCCAGCCATCCCATTACTGGGTATATACCCAAAGGACTATAAATCATGCTGCTATAAAGACACATGCACACGTATGTTTATTGCGGCACTATTCACAATAGCAAAGAGTTGGAACCAACCCAAATGTCCAACAACGATAGACTGGATTAAGAAAATGTGGCACATATACACCATGGAATACTATGCAGCCATAAAAAATGATGAGTTCGTGTCCTTTGTAGGGACATGGATGAAACTGGAAAACATCATTCTCAGTAAACTATCGCAAGGACAAAAAACCAAACACCGCATGTTCTCACTCATAGGTGGGAATTGAACAATGAGAACTCATGGACACAGGAAGGGGAACATCACACTCCGGGGACTGTTGTGGGGTGGGGGGAGGGGGGAGGGACAGCATTAGGAGATACACCTAATGCTAAATGACGAGTTAATGGGTGCAGGAAATCAACATGGCACATGGATACATATGTAACAAAACTGCACATTGTGCACATGTACCCTAAAACCCTAAAGTATAATAAAAAAAAAAAGAAAAAAAAGAAAAAAAAAAAAAAAAAAAAAAAAAAAAAAAGAAAAGAACCAGGAGTAGGGTGTCATGGAAAACAATACAGGGGTGAATTTCAAGGAGGTAGTGAGTGGACCTCAAATCCCTTTAATTACCATGCATTCTCTTGGTCTTCTTATCTAAACTTCTTAAAGAGCCTGTATTCACTATTTGTTTCCTCACTTTTCATTCACTCTTTAATACATTAGAGCCTGGCCATTGTTTCACTACACAACGGAACCAGCCCTTTCAGGTCATCAGTGACATTCCTTGTTGCCAAATCCAATGACTCCTCCTTCCTCTTCCCCAAATCAGCAAACAGGTCCCACCAGCTCACCCCTGACCACATCCCTACTTCCTATTCTCTTACTAACCATCCTTACTACCACTGCCTGAAAGTTGTAGTTCAGACACTCATTACCTTTAGCCTGAGCTACTGCAAAAGCCTTGTATCTGTTTTACTTCCAATCTTGTACCTTTCAAATCCTTCACATTACCGCTATAATGGATTTGTCTATCTAAAATGCAGAGCTGTTTTTAATCCTTCCATGTCTCCCCTTTATCTCTAGGGTGAAGACCATGCTCCTCAGAAAGGCTTCCAGGGCCTTCTGTGATCAGGGTCTGCCAACCTCTCTCATCCATCTCACGCTTTATGCTATCCAACAACAGCAAATTACTTAGGGACCCCCACCACCTGGTAACACCATGGTGTCTCATAGCCTTATGACTCTGCACATATAGGACCCTCTTCCTTTAACATCCTTCCTTTCCTTCTTATCTTGGCTGGTTACCAACAACCCTTAAAACTCAGCTCCCACATTTCATCCGTTAGGAAGCACTTCCTGATCACATCCTCCCAAGGCTCAACTTACTCTTCCTTTGTGCTCCCAAAACATCTTGAAAATCTTCTATAGTAACACTAACCAAACAGCATTGAAACTGTCTGTCTTCTATTCTAGATTAAAAGTGAGCTCCTGGGCTCAGTGGCTATCTCTCATTAATCACGGAATCCCTAGTACCTACTACCTAGCTGCTTACACTTACAACATGTATGCTAAGACTTTCTCTTAAGGGATGAGTGGAGTGAGTAACAGAGGGCTTTAAGAAGGGAAGCTTGGCCAGACATGGTGGCTCATGCCTGTAATCCCAGCACTTCGGGAGGCTGAGGCGGGTGAATCACCTGAGATGAGAAGTTCGAGACCAACCTGGCCAACAGGGTGAAACCCTGTCTCTACTAAAAATACAAAAATTAGCTGGGCGTGGTGCACAAGCCTGTAATCCCAGCTACTTGGGAGGCTGAGGCAGGAGAATCGCTTGAACCCAGGAGGCGGAGGTTCCAGTGAGCCAAGATCGTGCCATTTTGCACTCCAGCCTGAGCAACAAGAGCGAAATTCCATCTCAAAAAAAAAAAAAGAAGGGAAGCTTATTATAAATGGCATCCTCTCCAACCTTAGAAGCATGGATGGTATTCCAAAGCACCAAGGAAACCACTGTTTTTTACCTTGGAAATAAGGTCTTAAGAGAATTACACTAATATGATAATACAAAGGACATATGAATAACAAACACTAATCCTAAGCAGAATCAGAAAACAAACTGCAGGAGAACTCACAGTGGAAAGAGCTCTGGACCAGACAATCAGGAACACAAAGTTCTAATTCCAGCTTTCGCAGGGAAATTGCATGACTCTAGGCAAACTGCTTATTTATTGGGCCTCAGTTTCTCTTTTTTTTGAGACGGAGTCTCGTTCTGTCGCCCAGGCTGGAGTGCAGTGGTGCGATCTCGGCTCACTGCAAGCTCCGCTTCCTGGGTTCACGCCATTCTCCTGCCTCAGCCTCCAGAGTAGCTGGGACTACAGGCGCCCGCCACCACGCCCAGCTAATTTTTTGTATTTTTTTTTAGTAGAGACGGGGTTTCACCGTGTTAGTCAGGATGGTCTCAATCTCCTGACCTCATGATCTGCCCGCCTCAGCCTCCCAAAGTGCTGAGATTACAGGCATGAGCCACCGCACCCGGCCCAGTTTCTCTTTTAATTAAGAGAGGCTGGGTAATTATCTTATGGGTTTTTCCAACTGTAACATACTATATATCTGTTCTGGAAATATTCCCTTGCAGCAGGCCAAAAAGAGACAAAACTAGAAATGATGATGAAAGATGAATAACAAAAAGAAAGCAAGGGTGACAAAGGGAAATAACAGGAGAAATCTAGGATAAAATCAGAACAAGAAGTGGAAAAAAGCAACTAAGAAAGATGAAGACAAATTAAATACTAGTAAAAAAAAACTAGGTCAGGGAGAATTCTAAGTTTTGGGTCCAAAAATTAAAAAACAAAAAACAAAAACTCGGTAACAGGGAACATCTGTAGGGTTGTGCTATAAAAAGATCTACTTCTGGCTGTATGTATGGCAAATGAATATTCTGAGAAATCCTCCTTCTACCAAAAAGCCTACATACAGTGAACTGCAAACGGAACTAGTAAGCTAGCCTGCAACCACAGCTACCCTAAAGATATCTGCCAAGATGAGGAACTACAGTCATCTTATAGATATCTGCCAATATCAGAAAGAAGAGCCTTAAATTTTTTTATTCTGGAGTTGGGGTCTCACTGTGTTGCCTAGCCTTGACTTAAACTCCTTGGTTCAAGCGATCTTCCTGCCTCAGCCTCCCAAGTAGCTGGTACTACAGACACATGCCACCACACCTGGCTGTTGCATTTTGACGGCACCCCGAGGGACAGAAGACAATGCCTTAGGCCCATATAAGGTGGGGAGAGATTCTAGACATTGCAGAGTAACCTGAACAAACTAACCTATCCTCAATTAGCAACTATAAAACCTAGACAAAACAAAAAAATACAGGTATTTGAAGGTGTGGAAGAGTGACCAAAAGTAAGTATGAGCTGGATGAAGTCTATATGTGAAAAGAGATTTGCTTACGAAGGCAGAAAGCCACTGGCTTACTGGCTTGAGGAGTTAGTGCAAAGTGGGCAGGAAAGCTAGGAAATTAGGGGGGAAATCTTGGAAGAGAAAGAACTACAAAAGAGATGAACCTCAAAATCTACATACAAAACCTAGTCAAATCCTTGGCTAACTGTTAAATGACACATGTGCAGAGAAAATACCATCAGGCCAATTAAAAAAATGGCAGCTAGAAACTAAAAGAACTGAGCAAAGACTGTAGCTGTGGTCCACTGCAAAGGACAGAGTTTGGAGTTCAGCTATGTTAACTACCTGCTAGAATAAAAACCAACACACTTAAGAGGAATACAGTGTAACAGAACTCAAAGTCTTTACAGTGTATCATTCATGATGTCTAGTAACAATTTTAAAAAGTGACCAGACAGGTAAATAAACAGGAAAATGTAATACACACTGAAGAAAAAGCTGTCAATAGAAACCAATCCTGTGGTGAATCCAATGTTGCAATTAGCAGACAGGACTTCAAAGCACTAATTACATATCATAAATATTTTCAAGAAGAGGAAAATGTCTCATAATGAGCAGATGGGAAATCTCAGCACAGAAATGTAAGCTATTAAATGGAAATTTTAGAGTTGAAAAACAAACCAGCTAAAACAAAAAATCCACAATTGATAGTAACTGATAGAAAAATACAAACACAAAAAACCCAGAATACAGGCGATCTAAAATCTAAACACCTTGACCTCACTGGCGTTTATAAAACACTACCTTATATAGCTACAGAATATAAGTTCTCTTCAAGAGCAAATGAAACATTCAGAAGATAGACTATACACTGGGCCATAAAACACATCTTAACAAATTTCATTTTTATTATCGTTTTTTGATACAGGGTCTCACGCTGTCACCCAAGCTGGAGTGCAGTGGTGCAATCACAGCACATGGCAGCCTCGACCTCCCTGGGCTCAGTGATACTCCCACCTCAGCCTTCATAGTAGCTGGGACTATAGGGGTGTGCCACCATGCCCGACTAATTTTTGTATTTTTTTTTGTAGAGACAGGGTTTTGCCATGTTGCCCAGGCTGGTCTCAAACTCCTAGGCTCAAGCAATCCATCTGCCTTGGGCTCCCAAAGTGTTGGTATTACAGGCATGAGCCACCGTGCCTGGCCAACAAATTTCAAAAGATCAAAATATTACAGTATATTATCTGACCAAAATGGAATTAAATTATAAGTAAATAGCAGTAAGATATCTAGAAAAGTCCAAATATTTGGAATTAATGCACTCCTAAATAACCCATGGAGCAAAGAATAAACCAAAAGGATAATTAGAAAATATTTTGAACAAAATCCAACATACATTCCTGAAAACAAAACTCTCAGCAAAACAGAAATAGAAGGGAAATTTAACTCCATAAAAGGTATCTACAAAACACCTACAGCTTACAAAACATTTAATAAATGTGTTGTAAAAACTAAATATTTTCTTCCTGAGATTAGGAAAAAAGCAAAGATGTCTGCTCTCACTACTTCTATTCAACATCTGCACTGAAGTGCTAGCTAATGCAACACGGCAAGAAAAAGAAACAGCATCTAGATTGGAAAGTAAGAAATTAAACTGTATGCAAAGATGGAAGACCCTCTAGGTACAAAATCTGATGGAATCTATAAAAAGCTATTGTACAAAGTGAGCTTTACCTGAAGGAAAACAACTGACAATACAGTGTAACAGAACTCAAAGTCTCTACAGTGTATCATTCACGATGTCTAGTAACAATTTTAAAAAGTGACCAGACAGGTAAATAAACAGGAAAACGTAATACACACTGAAGAAAAAGCTGTCAATAGAAACCAATCCTGTGGTGAATCCGATGTTGCAATTAGCAGACAGGAAGGACTTCAAAGCACCAATTACATATCATAAATATTTTCAAGAAGAGGAAAATATCTCATAATGAACAGATGGGAAATCTCAGCAGAGAAATTAAGCTATTAAATGGAAATAGCTCAAGCAATGGAAATGCCAGTGATAACATTTAAACTTTCAAGTGTAAATTAGAATTCTGAAAAACTGTGAACTCTTTAACTTTCCATTATTTAAAGAGTTTTGTGATAAGACCGGAAGTGATGTTAACAAAAGTGATTTTCTGATATTGTATAGTGGAAATATGTCAACATTTGGAAGGTCTGAAAAACTCAGTGAACTAATATTTTACAAATGACCAATGCATGATGTTATAAAATCATGCATGGGTAAAATATCCACTCAAAGTATTAAAAAAATTAATATAACAGTAATGAAAGTTCTTTGATCTGATTTCAGGTTCCACATAGCTCACCTTTAAGAAACCGGCACTTGTTGAGTTTTTGTGTAACATTAAGAAATGTAATATGCCTTCTCTTTCTAACTACCTATGTGTGAGGCTAAATTTTCTTCCTATACTTCAACTGAACAAATCACAACAGACAAATACAGAGTCAAGTTACCTACTATTAAGTCAGACATTAATGAGATTTGCAAAAATGTAAATCAATGCCATCCTTCTGTTTTTTCACTTGGAAAATGTAATTATTTTTCATTTAAATATATAGTAATTATGTTAACGTAATTAGTTTATTATTTTTTAGAATGAATAAACACTTTTTAAATGTCTGAGTTTTAATTTATAATATGGTAAATATCAATATATATAATCCACATCAACAAAAGCTTTTTGAGGTCATCAGTAATTTTTAAGAGTGTAGGCCAGGCACGGTGGCTCAAGCCTGTAATCCCAGCACTTTCGGAAATGAGACAGACAATCATATGAGCCCAGGAATTCAAGATCAGCCTGGCCAATGTGGCAAAACCTCATCTCTACTAAAAATACAAAAATTAGCTGGGTATGGTGACACATGCCTGTAATCCCAGCTACTCAGGCCACCTAAGTATGAGAACTGCTTGAACCCAGGAAGTGGAGATCGCACTACTGCACTCCAGCCTGAGCAACAGAGCAAGATTCTGCCTCAAAAAAAAAAAAAAAGAGTGGTTGGGCATGGTGGCTCACCTGTAATCCTGTAATCCTGTAAGCCTGTAATACCAGCACTTTGGGAGGCCGAGGTGGGCGGATCACCTGAGGTCAGGAGTTTCAGACCAGCCTGGCAACATGGTGAAGCCCCGTCTCTATTAAAGATACAAAAAAATTAGCTGGGCGTGGCAGCGGGCGCCAGTAATCCCAGCTATGCGGGAGGTTGGGGCAGGAGAATCACTTGAACCCAGGAGGCATAGGTTGCAGTGAGCCGAGACTGCACCACTGCACTCCAGCCTGGGCAACAGGGCGAGGCTCCATCTCAAAAAAAAAAAAAAAAAAAAGAGTGCAAAAGGGTCCTGAGATTAAAAAGTTTAAGAATTATTATGCTAGATACTAAAACAATGTCCTTTAGTAGGCAAGAGGAGATACGATCTAATATGTGAGTACACAAACTGACTTTGGATGGAAGCAAATATTCATCCATCATAACAGGAAGTTAGAGTACGTGGGTACAGATGTTGGTAGGTAGACAGCTGAGGTGGTAGAGGACTGTAAGACATTAAAAGTGACTGTCTCCTAAGACCATAGAGTGAATAAAGATTCAGAGGCTACAATTTAAAGATATATCACATAGAAGGCTCCAGACTACAACTCATCACTCAACCCCTCTAAACCTTAGAAAATATCGTTAAAAGTAACCGATGTCCAAAACAAAGGGTGTCTTATCTGAACCACCTGAGGTGTTTGTCCAGAGCTTTAAAAAGTATTATGAAAATGAAACAGAAGGAGTGTTCCAAACATGAGAAACAGGATTTGTGGACCTCAGAAATAGAAGCAAGCAAAGTACATATTTTTCACCTTGTGATTAAAGCAGAGAATGAAATAAAGTGTAGAGCAACTTATGAGTGGTTAGGGAAGGTTACAGTCAGGCAGAAGAGAAAATAAAAATTTAAGAAATACCCATGCTTACCTGTCCACTCCATCCCAGCGATATCCAGGCCAGATATTAAATCTGTTGGGAGGAGGTGCTGGACCACTGTAGCGAGGTCTCACTAATGAGAGGAGTAAGAAAAAAGGATTCAGTTAATGACATAATTTAATTCGGAGCTGGATGGCAATGTGGAGTTTTCTTTTTTTTTAGTAGAGTCTCACTCTGTTGCCCAGGCTGGAGTGCAGTGGCACGATCTCGGCTCACTGCAACCTCTGCCTCCTAGGTTCAAGCAATTCTTCTGCCTTAGTCTCCCAACTAGCTGGGATTACAGGCGTGCACCACCATGCCCAGTTATTTTTTTTTTTTTTTTTTTGTATTTTTAGTAGAGATGGGGTTTCACCATGTTGGCCAGGCTGGTCTCAAACTCTCAGGTGATCCACCCACCTCGGCCTCCCAAAGTGCTGGGATTACAAGCATGAGCCGCTGGGATTACAAGCATGAGCCACTGCGCCTGGCCCGGAAAAATTTTTATATAGAAAGACCAATTGAGTTGAATCTAAACTCACAAATACAATGAATTTAAATTATTTGGGAAATCCTTCCTTGCATATAGCTATGTATCAGCAATCCTAATGATTCTCTCTTCACAAGTCACCTCCAGCTGATGATTCCCAGAAGTCCTACCTTTTTTATTCTTGTTCTCCTTGGCCTTATTCTTCTTGATGAAGTTGGCCATGGGGTCCCCCTCTCTTTCTTGTTCTCTTAGCATCCTATCCAGATCTTCGTCATCAATATAGCGGGCCAGAGGCTTTTGCATCTCCTTCATTGCATCCTCCACATTTTGTTGCTGTTGCCGGCTCTGGGCAAGCCTGGGCAAAAAAGAACCAAGAGTGTTTGCTATCCTGTATGACATTTCCACTTCTACACGAGATGGACCATACTGCTAAGTTTGGAGAATCTCCTCTTTCTAGTACCCTAGGGCAAATACTGAGCAGGGTAAAATTCCCAGAATACCCACTGCAAGTGTGGAATATATCAATATCCTAGGAAGAAGATTCAGCACACCAAATTTCCCATTACTGATAACAGCTCTGAAGGCATAATAAGAAAGTGAGTGATCAGAAGAGCAGAGAAATGACTTGTTCCAGTCACTGCCATCTTGTTTACCCTTTCAGTGGTTCCCTTACCCTTTTCCCCACTGGGCATACAGCTCATCTCTCTCTGAGTCCTTTTCTGCTTTCCTCCTTTGCTCTAAACGTTCGAGTTTCAAATTCCTCTTACGACCAGACTTATCTCGAAATACGGTTTCAGCATATTGAAATTCAGCTGCAAAGGAAAATTATACTCAAATATCCAGGATCAAAATCAGAAATAACATTCTAAGAGATCAAATCGACCGCTTGGGATTCTAATGCTAGATAAGAACTTCTGCAGCCAGACCAAAGTAGTAGTTCCTACCAACATCTAGGTGCATATTGGCACTGGGCCCGAGAAATGGCATTTTCCTTTTTTTTTTTTTTTTTTTTGAGATGGAGTCTCGCTCTGTTGCCCAGGCTGGAGTGCAATGGCGTGATCTTGGCTCACTGCAACCTCCGCCTCCCAGGTTCAAGCGATTCTCCTGTCTCAGCCTCCTGAGTAGCTGGGATTACAGGCATGTAACACCACGCCTGGCTAGGTTTTTTTTTGTATTTTTAGTAGAGACAGGGTTTCATCATGTTAGCCAGGCTGGTCTCGAACTACAGACCTCAGCTGATCCACCCGCCTCGGCCTACCAAAGTGCTCGGATTACAAGCATGAGCCACAGCACCTGGGCGAAATGGCATTTTTCAAGAAGGAAGGAAACACTGGGATCACTGGGATTCACTGAGAAATTACAACAATGCATAAAACTAGAGCTGAAATTTGACAGCAATTAAAAGTTCAAAATATCAGGTACAATAAGCTAAATTAAAAAAAAAAAACAATATGAGCCTAGATTGGTCTCTGCACTTTCATATTTTTACCTTCAAATGCCATGGTTTCTTCATCCTGTTTCTTGAGCTCCTGCTGTTCTCGCTGTATGTCAGTTAACACCAACCCCGTTTTAGCCCCAGAATACATGTGTGCAGCCTATGCAATGGAAAAGGGAGCATCCAACATTAATGAGATGATGTGGCAGTAGGCTCCATCGGTACACAGTTAGTTGCATTTGTGTCTGATGACCAGCAATAATTAAACCTAAAACTCTAGCTTTATATTCTCAATAATTACCATAGGATTCAAAAACTATAAAAGAAAACCATCATCAAAACCATCAAGTTTAAGAGTAAGCAGAAACACTAACAATATATTAAAGGGAGGGCTACACATTTGTATTTCTGACTTTTCAGTATATAAACTGCCCTACATGAAGATTATCTCAGGTCATCTGATCAGAAACCAGTATAAAGCACTAGGCCTTCCATTAGAGACCCATACTGATAAAATATTCCATTTACAGTACAAACTCAAGCAAACCTAAGATCCTTAAATTGTGGATATATTTCAGGGTAATGACAGAAGATCTAACAAATGAAAACTTTTTGCTAATTTCCACTTAGTATCAAGATAGCAAATCAGCCCACAAATGAAGCACACAGTATATCCTGATATCCTTAAGCCAACTAAATTGGACTAATATTAAGTTGTCCATGAACTAAATAGATATATAAAATGTCAAGGGGTCCAGCTGAAACAGAGACCTCTTTTTTCCCTAAAAAAGAAGAATCTCATTCCCTGGGTAAAGAACAGGCTGGTCTACCCTGCCAGGACCAGTCTTCTCAGAGTCTTCTACAGACAAGATTTACCTGGTAAGTCTGCACTGGGGAGAAAAATGCACATCACAGGCTCTATCATTCTGTTTCTTAACCACTCACAAATAAGATTCCTTTACTACTACCAATGTTCTTTACAATATAATTACTCAAGGTTCATACGGATTTTTGGGTTTTTTGGCTAATTCATCAAGCTTTATCATGAATTCAAAACAAAACATTGACTTCTCAGACAATATGATTTCTAAAAGTGGTTTCATATTTTAAGTGCCTCTTCTTAAGCTCTGGATACAGAGACCTATAGTCCAATTTATACTAGTAAATCACTAACACTAGATGCTTACTTTGTCCCAGACACTGTGCTAAGAGTTTTACTTACACTGGCTTAATTATCATAACAACCTTACACAGTAGGTACTACTATTATCCACAATTTACAGATAAAGAAACTGAGGTTTAGAGATACTAAGCATCTTGCCCAAATCTCACAGAAAGTGGCAGAAGGAGAATTTCTGTATGTGATCCGTTTGACATAATGCTTGTGCTCCAAACTTCACTCTGCAAATCACAGTCCTCAGTTTATTCCTAAGAAAATAGGAAGTTTTTCTAGACCTGTTAAAATGAGATTGTAGAATTAAGAGGCTATAAACGCAGAAGCTACTTGGGAAATCTGGTATCTATAAGTCCATCTGGGATGGGTTATAGCCAGTTTGCCTTCAGAAAGAAAGACCTCCAAAGGTCCTTTTAACTAAGATTTACTACACTTCTAAGAGCTACATCTTTCTTCTTGGCTTGATTCTCTGGGACATATATAAAGCTGAGAGAGAAGAATCACATGAAAAGGACATGGCTCCTGAAAATCCTGACCTTCTTTCCAGGAGGCTGACTCCTTCGAGGCGGTGACAGGTCAGAATCAGAAGATTTGGTCCTCTGTCTCCTCCTTGGTGGAGAGAGGTCAGAATCAGAGCTCTGGTGTCTAGGTCTATTCCGTGGAGGTGACAGATCTGAATCAGAATTCTGGTGCCCTGGACTTTGTTTATGCCGTGGAGAAGAAAGGTCTGAATCAGTTGCTTTCTGGCAGTTACCTGGATAGGAGCAAAGAATCTGTGTGACTCTGACGTCCCCTAGGTGAAGAACTTACATGAAATCTCCTATGGCTGGGAGACGAACCCAGAAATAAAAGAATTCCTTATACTATTATTTTTTTTTGAGACAGAGTCTCAGGGTGGAGTGCAGTGGCATGATCTCAGCTCACTGCAACCTCCGCCTCCTGGGTTCAAGCAATTATTGTGCCTCAGCCTCCCAAGCAGCTGGAAGTACAGGTGTGTGCCACCACGCCCAGCTAATTTTTTTTTTTTTTTTTTTGAGATGGAGTCTCGCTCTGTTGCCCAGGCTGGAGTGCAGTGGCGCAATCTCGGCTCACTGCAAGCTCCACCTCCTGGGTTCACGCCATTCTCCCGCCTCAGCCTCTGCGAGTAGCTGGGACCACAGGCGCCCGCCACCACGCCCGGCTAATTTTTTTTGTATTTTTAGTAGAGACGGGGTTTCACCGTGGTCTCGATCTCCTGACCTCATGATCCGCCCGCCTCGGCCTCCCAAAGTGCTGGGATTACAAGTGTGAGCCACCACGCCCGGCCTAATTTTTGTGTTTCTAGTAGAGATGGGGTTTCGCCATGTTGGCCAGGCTGGTCTTGAACTCCTGACCTGAAGTGATTCACCCGCCTTGGCCTCCAAAGTGCTGGGATTACAGGCTTGAGCCACCATGCCTGGCCAAAGAGTTCTTTAATCCCCTTGGAAGAATCAAAAAAAATAACTTACCAAGCTAATGTACAATATTTATTTAGTTTTCCTATGAAGAATTATCATTAACCTAAACATAAGTATGGATGGCACAGGAGAAGAGCAAAGTCAGAAACAACTTTTAAGACCAACAGGTAGAATATGGCATTCTATTCCCAAGTGACCACTGACTGTAACTGGTGTGTAAGATCTCCACACACTCCTCTATGTCAGTAACCCCACCCATGGAAAGACAAAATAACTTGTAGTCAGCTCTCCATAGTGTGGCAAAAGTCAGAAATACCTAGAATATATTCTGATATCCTTGGACTAAAGGATAACAAATACTTTAATTTTAAAATTAAAATAGTTCCTAGGAACAAAAGAGGGAGTAAAAAATTTCACTGCACAGGCCTAAGTTCTAGCAACTGTATAAGCATCACAAGTCACCTCCCAAAGAGCATTCTGCAATATGTATCGACAGTCTTTAAAACGCCCACATCTTCTGACCCAGTACATCAACTTCTCAGCTTTCTAGGAAACCTATATAGAAGTAGTTGAATTTCCAGGAATCTATCTAGAAGTAGATAAGGAAATAATCCAAAATGAGGACAACAGTTTATGTACAAGGATGTTCATTATAGAATTACAGAAGAAAAAAACTTAGAAATAACCACAAACATTATTAGGAAAATGGTTAAATTTATGTAATGAAACATTAACATAAAGATGTTTTTATGGCCTGAGGAAGACTATGTTAAGAAAGGAGAGCAGGCAAGATTGCACATGCAATACAAATGTTCAACATAGCCACAGCTCAACTATATAAAAAATGCAAACCAAAAAAGACTTAAGATGACCCTGGCTACAACACTAACAATAATTGCCTCTGAATGACAGACTTTGTGTCACATTTTATCTTTATATACTTCTGTACATTCCAAAGCTTCTGCAACAAATAAATTGTACTTTTGTATGGGGTGGAGCGAGTACTTAAAAAGATATATGAAAACCTTCCTCCCTGCCACCATAATTGTTCAACTCTCCCAAACCCAGCCTCTCACTTTTCAAAACTTTCCCAAAGAAATTCCATTCTTATACCTAATAAATCAAGTAAACGGCCAAAAGAAAGCTCCCAGGGATACATACATCCCTCTCATGAACAGTCACATGCTCACCTTTGGAATCAAGCTGCTTCTTGTCTCCAAAATGGGATTTTGCTTGCTTTTTTCGCGGAGGAGAGATGTCAGGGTCATACTCATGTTTGCTGTTCTTTGGGAGGGACGAATGGGAGGCTCCTGACTCCTTCCAATGTGGAGAAGTCTTGCTAGAGGCTCTTTCTGGGGCTTTACCACTTTTGGTTCTGGGCAGGGAATGAGTGACACTAGGAGCCAAATCAGAGGACTCATGATGGGCCCTTCTGAGTTGCTGTGTGTCTGAAGAGCCAAGAGTCCTCCTAGATGTGTCAGGGGAGTTGTTATGGACCCTTCTGGGGGAAGAGATATCTGAGGAATCATGACGGGCTCGCCTAGGAGGAGAGGGATCTGGTGAATCATGACGGACTCTCCTAGGAGATGCACCTGAAGAATTATGCTGAGGCCTCCTTGGGGGAGAAGGATCTGGAGAATTATGACAGGCCCTCCTTGGGGGTGAAGTGTCTGAGGAGTCATGACGGATCCTCCTGGTAGGAGATGTGTCTGAGTCATGACGAGCCCCTCTGAGGGGAGAAGGATCTGGGGTGTCATGATGGGCCCTCCTAGGAGATGAATCCGGGGTGTCATGACGGGCCCTCCTAGGAGATGAATCCGGGGTATCATGACGGACTCTCCTAGGAGGTGGATCCGGGGTACCATGACGGACTCTCCTAGGAGACGAATCCGGGGTATCATGACGAAAATGTCTGTTTGAGGGTAGGTCTTCATTGTGGCCTAAACACAAATAACAAAGAGTCAGATTCCCACAAATGCTCTGTCCCTCTGTCCACCCCCACACCCAGTTTCAAAAGATGCTCCAGCAGCACATACCTCAGAACTGCTTAGAAAGCCCAAAAGGCCTGCACAGTTTTCTTGCTTAGGGGCAGCAAACCACTACTCATTAATATCTTAAGAATAACCCCTCCACTTACCAAGTCATAAATTTGCAAAGCATTTTCAGCACATTTTTCATATTATACCCTTTAAGGTAAGCAGGGCAGGTACCCTTGTATTACAGCATGAAAACAGAGGCCAGAGCCTTTGTTTTCAGCTGAGGAGCTGAGCGATTTCTTACCTAAGGTCACAGCTCCTAAGATGAAGACACAGGCTAGAATCCAAGTCTTCTAACTCCCAATCCAGTGTTCTTTCTAAAACCTCATTTGTGCAGAGTTCCCAGCTAGTGGCTCCTACTGATATTTTGCCTAGATACTTTATAGTTTGTACTCACTCTTCTTTCAAAAGGTAAAATGACTAAAATGGTGAATATCAAAATAAAATGCTGTTAACTATTTAATCCATTTCACTGTGCTCTTTCTTAGAGAGGGGAAAAATCACCATAAAAAAGAAAGGAGCAAGTAATTACCAATCACCTACTGTATGCCAATGTTTCATAGAGATTACCTGATTCAATTCTCACAACAAGCCTAGGACATAAATATTGTCATTTCATTTTATAGATGAGGAAGTTGATACTCAGAAAGATTAACTTGCCAAAGTCATATTGCTAATAAGTGGTAGAGGAATATTTAAATCCAGCTCTATTTGACTTCAGAGTCCATGTGCAATCTTTAAAATATGTAAATCTTTAAAGTTAAAATACATAGTTTGAGACCTTCCATTTTCAAAGGCACCACAGAATGAAATATCTATAGCAACTGGAACAGTTTCAAAATCCAGTTCTTCCTCTACCTCTATTTCTTGTCATTGAGCTCCATAGCCCAAATACAAATAAAAGCTGGGTGGGAACCAATGAATACTTGCTAAATGGATGAATTAAACCAAGTCAACTCCTTTACTTTGGGGAACAGGCCTATCTGATTGGAATCCACTCCACAGAGAAAAGTATGATGTCTGTGGGGGGCCTAACAGTAAATCTGAAGGAAGCAAAGGTCAGAGATTGGTAAACGTACTTCCAGTAACAAATTGGGATGGGGGAGTGAAAGCAAGGCAGAAGAAAAGAGTGAGTGAGTGTAAATGTGAGAGTGTGTGTGTCTGTGTGTGTGACTGACTTTCTAAACATTCAGATACACAAGAAAAGGCACTGTGTGTGTGTGTGTGTCTGTGTGTCTTCCTAGACAAACAGATATGGAGATCAAAAGATTCTCTTTGGAAAAGAATTCTGATTAGGCTACAAAAATCAAATACCTACTAGCAATTAAACAATTCTACAAATATTTATTAAAGGTAGCTCCTTGTGCTAGATAGGGCAATATCATGGCAAATAAGACTAGTCTATGCTCAAACAGATGTGACAAACAAATGCTTTTTATCCAATTCTCAAGGACTCAAATTTTTTAAAAGAGAGTTAAATTATGAATATTAGCTTAGGAAGAGTCTAAAGTGGGCAAGTGGAAGGTAATGCACTATAAAATACCAATATTTAAGGAAAGAAGAGAGAAATTTACTAACACAAACAGAGCAAAAAACACTGGTCCTTGACCCCCCAGAAATGAGTTGCTTCATTGTGGAAGAGGATAGTGGTAGCTAAAGTCCCTAAATTCTGTTCCTATTTCTTGTAAACTCCTCCCAAAGTCTTGCCTAAACACCAAGTGCTCTCCTATTCTGAGTCAAAGAGGAATGCGTGCTCAAAGGCCTCCAAATTAGTCACCGACCTCAGTAACCCTAATGCCAAAATATAAGAGAAAGAAGAATATCTGGTCTCTAAGTTCCTATGTCTTACTACCTCTGAAGAAGCCCAACTTCCTTTTTCCTGCTTTATTTTTCAGGATCAATGACATGCTAAAACAAACTATGCATTCCTCTAAAGAAAAGTACAGAAAAGGAAAAAAGACCTCCCCTACGAATGGAAATTTAGATTTATCTATTGTTGGAACTCACCTCCCAGAAGCTTCCATTTGGCACTGGAACGAAAGGCCTCCATCTGCTTTACCTCTTCCGGCCGCTCATCCACAAACTCTGCCACCTGTGACAGTAAAGATTTCCTACGCTTAGGAAATCCACAGGATCCAGCCAAGAAGCACTGTCTCAAGAACCTGAAGTTACAACCATTCCGATTCCTAACACAAGGGCACACACATATCCAAAATGGTCATGAAGAAATAAGTAGGGGTCTTCAGTTATGTTTGCTCCATAAACATCTGATTGTCACTGTATTGGTTTAATTGTAGATCCTTCTCTAATAATCAATTTCCCTGCAAAGGTTAATTTTTTTCATTACAAACCTTTTTATTAACCTGCTAGGTACATAACAGCCACTTGTCAACTAATAACTAAATTCCTTTTACACTTTTACTTCTACGTTAACAGTGAAAACATGGGTGCCCCCCCACCACCATCATGCCTAGCACTAATCAAGGACTCTGAGTTTCTATGAAACCCTTCTTGTAGGTAGTCACAGTGATAGGTTTTCTTGAATACAACCAAAAAGAGCCACTGAGATGTACACACAATCATTAATCTTTAAGAGCTAAAACCATATTTCATATCTTCTAAACTTCTGAACAAATCAGAAATTTCTCTACAGTATTCCTAATAAGTGGTCACTCACCCAATCCCTTTCTGACAAGGGACTCATTATCTTACAACAGAGTCCACTGCATTTTTCAAAAATGTTAGAAAGTTCTTAGTTTTACCGGTCCCGTATCTACCTTCCTATAACTTCTCGCTTTGAATTCATTCTAGTTCTGATCTCTGATGCAAGTGATCCCCTTTCCACATGACAAACTTTCAAAGATTGCTGGCATAATAAACTCTAATTACAGGGTAGCAACTACGTGCAAGGTACTGTGTTTTGTGGTTTGCTCATATAATCTAACTCGATTCTCACAATAACCCTGCAAAGAAAGGCTCCACACTACTGAATAGCAAACTGATTCAGAGAAGTTAAGTAACTTTCTCAATGTCACAAGCTAACAAGTGGCAGAACTGGAATTTAAATCTAGGTCATAATAGCCCTCTACTTCTCCCAAAATCCTACCATCTTTCTTCATATAACCCAGTTTTGAGATTTCTCACTGAGCATTAAAAGCACAGGTTTCGGGCAAGATGAATCAAGATCTAAACCCCAGCTCTGCCACTTAGCATTTGCGTAACCTTTGGTAAATTATTCTAAGCCTCAATTTCCTCATTTGTAAAAGTGGGATTCAAAGGATTGCTATAAGGATTAAATGAGATAATTCACGTAAGCTTAGCCATGCTTGGTACATGATAAATGCTCAATAAGTTACACCTATTAGTTATTCCTGTGCTGCCACTGCTATCGTAATCATCATAATCGTTTTGCCATTATTACTGGTGGTGGTGGTGATCTTGAAGTTACAAAAATGAATTTAGTAATCAAGATCTGTTTTAACAAATGCAGAGAGCAGTGGCACCAAAGCCTCCTTTGTTTAGGTTTTTGGGCCATCATAAAAACAAGACAGTATTATAAAAGAAAATGGCCAGGTGCAGTGGCTCATTCCTGTAATCCCAGCACTTTGGGAGGCTGAGGCAGGTGGATCGCTTGAGCCCAGGAGTTCATGACCAGCCTGGGCAACAAGGCAAAACCCCGTCTCTACCAAAAACACAAAAATTAGCTGGGCATGGTGGCAGACGCCTGTACTCCCAGCTATTCAGGAGGCTGAGGCAGGAGGTTCACTCGAACCTGGGAGGCAGAGGCTGCAGTGAGCCAAGATTGAGCCACTGCACTCCAGCGTTGGTGACAGTGTGAGAATCTGTCTCAAAAAAAATAAAGAATAAAAACAATTATGAACTAAGTGAAAAGGCAAATGATGAAATATACCCACAACATAAGCCTAATGAACATATAAAAAATGATTCATTTCACTAGTGTTCAAAGAAACTGGGCCAGGCGCAGTGGCTCACGTCTGTAATCCCAGCACTTTGGGAGGCCAAGGCAGGCGGATCATGAGGTCAGGAGATCAAGATTATTCTGGCTAACACAGTGAAACCTCATCTCTACTAAAAATACAAAAAATTAGCCAGGCATGGTGGCAGGTGCCTGTAGTCCCAGCTACTCGGGAGGCTGAGGCAGGAGAATGGCGTGAACCTGGGAGGCAGAGCTTGCAGTGAGCCGAGATCGTGCCACTGCACTCCAGCCTGGGCAAGACAGCGAGACTCTATCAAAAAAAAAAAAAAAAAAGCAAGAAACTGGACACCATTACTCACTTGCTAAATCGGCATAGGTTTGCTATTCGTTTTGTTTTGTTAATAATCCTTTAATATTGGCGGGGCATGTGGCTAACGCCTGTAATCCCAACACTTTAGGAGGCCTAGGCGGGAGGATCACTTGAGCCTAGGAGGTCAAGACCAGACTGGGCAACACAGAGACCTCATCTCTACAAAAAATACACAAAATTAGCCAGGCATGGAGGTGCGCACCTGTGGTACCAGCTACTTGCAGGGCTAAGGTAGGAGGATTGCTTGCACCTGGAAGGTAGAGGCTACAATAGGCCATGATCACACCACTGTATTTCAGCCTGGGCAACACAGCAAGACCCTGTCTCAAAAATAATAATAATAATAATAATAGTAGTGCCCTAATATTGACGACGCAGGCAAACTGGCATTGTCATCACCTCTAGTGGGAGTGTAAATTGGTAGCACCTTTTGGAAAGCAACATGGGAATATAACTAAAAAGAACCATACCCTTTGATCCATTCATTTCATTTTATGGGAATAAAGAAATAAACTGATGTCTACAAATGATTTATGTACAATGATGTATGATATTTTATAAGTGGAAACAATCCATGTATCCAGTAATAGAACAGATAATATATATATATATATATTGAACTACTACATAACCATTAAAAATCATACACTCAAAGAATATTTTAAGGTCTTACCAAAGTATCCACAACATATTATTTAGCAGAAGAGTAGACTCCAAAACCATATGCACAGTATGATCCCAATTATGTTCAAAAAAATAATATACAGGCCGGGCGCGGTGGCTCACGCTTGTAATCCCAGCACTTTGGGAGGCCGAGGCAGGCGGATCACCAGGTCAGGAGATCGAGACCACGGTGAAACCCCGTCTCTACTAAAAAATACAAAAAAAAAAAATTAGCTGGGCGTGGTGGCGGGCGCCTGTAGTCCCAGCTACTCGGAGAGGCTGAGGCAGGAGAATGGCGTGAACCCGGGAGGCGGAGCTTGCAGTGAGCCGAGATTGCGCCACTGCACTCCAGCCTGGGTGACAGAGCAAGACTCCATCTCAAAAAAAAAAAAAAAAAAAAAAAATAATATACAAGCACGTATAATCTCTAAACAGAAAAACCTGAAGAGATATGCATCCAAATATTAGCAGTTATCTTTGGATGGTCACAATATAAGTGGTTATTCTTTTAAAAACTTTAAACTTTTTTTAATTCCCAAATATTCTGTAATAAATATGCATTGCTTTTATAAAATTAAAAAATAACAACAAATATTGTTAATATTTATTTCTTCTGACCAAAACTAAATTGGCTCCCTAAGATCACTATTTCCCTTCTAATTACTAGCAAGCCCTCTTTTAAATAATCTATTTTAGAATTTTGCTGGGAATTGGCCGGGTGCAGTGGCTCACGCATGTAATCCTAGCACTTTAGGAGGCCGAGGCGGGCGGATCATGAGGTCAGGAGATCGAGACCATCCTGGCTAACATGATAAAACCCTGTCTCTATTAAAAATACAAAAAAAAAAAAAAAAAAAATTAGCCAGGCGTGGTGGCAGGCGCCTGTAGTCCCAGCTACTCGGGAGGCTGGGGCAGGAGAATGGTGTGAACCCAGGAGGCGGAGCTTGCAGTGAGCCGAGATTGCACCATTGCACTCAAGCCTGGGTGACATGGTGAGACTCCATCTCAAAAAAAAAAAAAAAAAAAGAATTTTGCTGGGAATTAATATTAAATACTCATCTGGAATGGAATCCATCTTTACCACCTTTAGTGGAATTGAGCCTATCAACAGCTCTCCTTTCCACTTTGTTTCTCAGAAATTCTCAGCAATGGTTTCATGAACCACTGGGTGGTCATTTGCCTATGATTTTGTCCACCTGGCTCTTACTTACCCTTCAAAACTCAATACTTACATCTTTCAAGATATCTCCCAACAGAATACAAAGTATGCTACCTCCCTGGGCTCTAATGGTACTTGGTACGTATGTGAAACATCCCCAATATTTACCATACTGTAGAAATTTATTTGAAATTCAGTTTTTCATTCTAGGGTATAAACTCTAAAATACAGCTATGTTCTATTAATCTACATATCTCCAGTACTTAGGCAAGAATATACAATTTGAAAGCTTAGTTAAATCAATGAAAAAAAGGAGCAAATAAAAAGTTCCCTATAATTGAACCTCAGCATTGTTTTTAAGGAAGATTCCAACAAAATGAACCACAGCTAAGTCTCATCATTACTATCACGGATGTTGAGAAGTCCTCTCTCTGTGATCTATCTCATTTCTAGGCTGATGGGCCCTCCATAAAGAGAGAAGTTGGTGTATAGGCATCAGCAAAGAAAACTATTTTAAACAGCTCTTTGGAAACTGTCACCTCTTTTCTGTTCTCAACTAACACCCCTACAAATCTACCCTGAGCTCGAAAAATAAATTGAGAAGCTTGGCCTGGCGCAGTGGCTCACGCCTGTAATCCCAGTACTTTGGGAGGCCAAGGCGGGCGGATCACCTGAGATCAGGAGTTCAAGAGCAGCCTGGCCAACATGGTGAAACCCCATCTCTACAAAAATACAAAAAAAAAAAAAAAACATTAGCTGGACATGATGGCAGGTGCCTGTAATCCCAGCTACTCAGGAAGCTGAGGCAGGAGAACCACCTGAACCCAGGAGGCGGAGCTTGCAGTGAGTCAAGATTGCGCCACTGCACTCCAGCCTGGGTGACAGAGCAAGACTCCATCTCAAAAAAAACAAAAAAAAGGCCGGGCGCCGTGGCTCACGCCTGTAATCCCAGCACTTTGGAAGGCCGAGGCAGGCAGATCACAAGGTCAGGAGATCGAGACCATCCTGGTCTAACTCGGTGAAACCCCGTCTCTACTAAAAATACAAAAAATTAGCCAGGCGTGGTGGCGGGCACCTGTGGTCCCAGCTACTCAGGAGGCTGAGGCAGGAGAATGGCGTGAACCTAGGAGGTGGAGCTTGCAGTGAGCGGAGATCACGCCACTGCACTCCAGCCTGGGCAAGAAAGCGAGACTCCGCCTCAAAAAAAAAAAAAAAGAAAAAAGAAATTGAGAAGCCTGCTTCATTTCAAAATCCTGACATCCCCAAAGATACATACCACAGGCAAATCTCCATCATCTTCCTCTTCCTCCTTTTCTAGTTTGGTTGTGGAGATAGCTGTCCAGCTCACATCGTCATCCACAATCCGCATTCTAAATGAGAATAAGAAGATCAAAAAAGAGTCATTCTAGGATACCAGCATAAAAACACTTATCTGTTGGTTTTAAAATAAAGTTCAAAATCCTACAGGATCCTGCATGGTCCAGTCTTTGTCTACAAGGTCAACTTCATCTCCTACTGCTACTTCCTTGGTTGAACACCTCCCTGGTCATCCTTTGGTGCTTAGAAAGGAGCCAAGTTCCTATCACATCAGTTTTCACATATGCAGTTCCTTCCCTCTGCCTGATCTACTCTTTTCAGTCTTTTTCTTTTTTTTTTTTTTTTTTTTTGAGACGGAGTCTCACTCTGTTGCCCAGGCTGGAGTGCAGTGGTGCAATCTCAGCTCACTGCAAGCTCTGCCTCCCGGGTTCATGCCATTCTCCTGCCTCAGCCTCCGGAGTAGCTGGGACTACAGGCGCCCGCCACGCCTGGCTTATTTTTTGTATTTTTAGTAGAGACGGGGTTTCACCGTGTTAGCCAGGATGATCTCCATCTCCTGCCCTCGTGATCCGCCTGCCTCAGCCTCCCAAAGTGCTGGGATTATAGGCATGAGCCACCGCGCCCGGCCCCAATCTTTTTCTTTTTTGAGACAGGATCTCACACTGTTGCCCAGGCTGGAGTGCAGGGACACCATCGTGGCTCCCTGCAGCCTTGACTTCCCAGGGTTAAGTTATTCTCCCTACTCAGTCTCCCAAGTAGCTGGGACTACAGGCATGTGCCACTGTGCCTGACTACTTTTTTGTATTTTTTGTAGAAACAGGGTTTCACCATGTTGCCCAGACTGGTCTCAAATCCTATATGCAAGCAATCCACCCGCCTTGGCCTCCCAAAGTGCCAGGAAATTCTTTCTCATTCCAGGAAACTCTTCCTCATTCTTCAGGTCCTAACACAAATTTAACTTCCTTTGGCAAACTTTTCTTGACTGCTTCCCCTGATTCCCTCAGCATCTCACACTCACTCAAGACTAAGAACCCTTGTTAAAAACCCTTGGAATACTTTCATTGCATTTATCATAAAGAAAATATATCAATTAGTTGTGTAATTAGTTGCTTAAAGCCTGTATTCCCATTAAACTATAAGCTCCACAAGAATAGGGACTATGTTTTTTTTGTGCAGAGAGGCATCCTCAACACCCTACAGTAACTGGAATACGAAATATTCAATAAATGTTTGTTACATGGATAAACTATAGTTGAGCCCAAATAATAACAACGACTGCCATGATGTGAAGTTATTCAAAAGGCCAGGGTCACTTAATGCAATCCCTCTAACCACAACCACCACTTAATAAAACCATTATTATTCAGCATTATTCTCATCTTAAAAGATAAGGAAACTGCAGCTCAGTGAGATGAAACAACTTGCCCAAGGGTACACAGCCTATAAAGTGGCACAGCTAGGATTCGAACTCTGACCAGTGCTGCTCCAACACTCAAGCTACTTTCATCACATGGCACTGCTTCCAAAGGATCCACACAAGTCAGCGAAGCAGAAAGACAAAGACAATAATCAGGCAAGCACCAAACCAGAGAAGAACATGGACTAGTCCTTTAGAACAATGTGACTTCACTGGGTATCTTAGTGCCTTAGGGTTACTGTAACAAAGTCCCACAAATTGCGTGGCATAAAACAACAGAAACTCTCTCATAGTTCTGGAAGCTAGCAATCTGAAATCCAGGTGTCTGCAAGGCCATCCTCCCTGGAAAGTCTCTAGGGGAGAATCTTTCCTTGCCTCTCCCAGCTTCTGGTAGCCCCAGGCCTACCTTGGCTTTTGGCAACATAAATCCAATCCAATCTAGACATGGTCGTTTTTCCTTTGTTGCTGTGTCTGTATCCATACTTCCCTCTTTTTAAAAGGAAAACAGTCATCTTGGATTTGGCACCCACCTTAATCAAGTATGACCTCATCTTAACTGATTACATCTCCAAAGACCCTATTTCTGAAGGTCACATTCTGTGGTTCTGGGTGGAAAACGATTTGGTAGGGCCCACTACACTGGGCCACAAAGTTGTCCCATATGAAAATAACACCCACTTCATGGTAGTGTTGTGAGGCTTAAATAAATATATATGTTTAAATTTCTTATAATGGTGCCTGGCAAGAAAAGTATAACTATATAAATGTTAGCTTCTCTCGTTAGTAGGACTATTACTAAGAGTAACAGGAGGTGATCAAAGGTCTCTGATTCAGAACCAAGTCCTTGGGATCTGGGAATCCCCACAGGCAGGTACCGGGCCCTAAAGATCCAAGTACAGAGGCTTTGAATCCGCTCCATTATTCTCGAGGCACAATATTCATTCTCTATGGGAGAGGACGGAAGTCTACCAAGGCGGGAAAAGAGTAATCAAAGTTACACCCCGGCTTTAACGCACTGACGCTACTGCTCAGAGGCTGGAGATGTAAGCGGGGCGGCAGAGGCAACGCGGGGGGCCTCAAGCGATGTGAGTGGGGCCCTGGGCATGAGCAGGGGTCGGCGGAGAAGCCAGGAGACCCGCCAAGAGGAAAGGAACCGCCGGGCGGACGAGGGCGGAGTTGGGAAGGGGTGGCGAGTCGTCGCAGGCCCCGCCCCGGCCGATACCAACTCACCCCTTGCCGCCGGCCCCGCCAGGCTTCGGCCGCTTTTTGCGACGCTTGCGACCGGACTCAGATCCCCGGTCGACGCCGGCATCTGCCCCGGACAAGTAACGCTTCAGATACTCGGCCTTGGAAAGCGGCGGAGCTGCCGCCATGGCAGCGGCGAGGGCAGAGAGACGGGTCGGCGCTGGAGACAAAATTCCTCAACGCGTAACGGCCGCCAGCCGCCCGAGGAGGCGGGGCCACGGCCGGAAGTGGCGGAGAGTGCTGAGAACCGCGGGGGTGGCAGGTGCGGCCACCCGGGACGCGCTCGCAGGCTAGCCAGGGATGTGCACACCTTCGGGGCGCTCCACAGCCCTGGGACGACGCCACCAGGTTTCTTCTCTTCATTCACCCACCCACCCATCCATCCAACCGCAGCAAGCGCTGTTCTATGAGGCCACAACCTGACCCAAACGACCCCCCCCCCAGCGGCTGCCTACACTCCAGAGCACGGGCAAGAAAGTGGAGGGCCACGGGCTGCAGCGTAGCCGAGTTTGAATACTGGTTCCATAGCTGGCTAGCTGTACGACCTCGGGCAAGTTATCACAAAACGGGGAGAATCCTGGCACCTAACTCGGAATGGTCACGGGCTGAGATGACACTACTGTGTGAAGTGCGCAGAGCGGTGTTGGACACATGGTCATCGGAACTATGTTCGTTATTTTTATAAGTATCTTTAAGTGGGGAAAATCTGCTCCACTAGGCTTCCAGGTACCTACTGTCCAAAAAAGGAAGCCAGGAAGTGCAAACCAACATAATTACTATGAAAAACGTAGTTTCTAAGACCTGTGTAACTCTTCTAGTGTTCTATTACAAGTAGCCCCCAGTTATCTCTTGAAGGAAACTGTAAAACAATCTTGCCAATGAGAAGGACCTGGATCATTTTTTAGCATAGCAAAAGAGAGAAACCAGAGAGAATGAATTCTAACACTCAAGTTTTGGGGGGAAAGAAAAGACTTTATTCTTTGCAGGGGGTTTAGAGCTCTACCTGAATTATCTCATTTAACCCTCACAATTCTCAAATCGTTTCATTATCATATTTTACAGATAAGAACTGAAGCGTGGCAAGATAAAAGAAGTTGCTCAACTTCATATAGCCAAAACATGAGTCTTGGGAGTAGAGGCTAGCAAAGTGGGGTGCAAGAGGTCATCCAAATTTCTTGAAATACCAGATCTTTTTACCTCATCATATATGTTAGATTGCCAGTTTTATCGTTTTCTTCCCAGCTTTATTATTTGACAAAAAATTATATATATTCAAGGTGTACAATGTGATGACTGGATATAATTATACATTGTGTAATGATTACCAAAATCAAATTAATTAAAACATCCTTCACTAGACTTATTTATGTACTAGTTCGGTGGGGGGCACTTAAGCAAATTTGTCTTAGCAAACTTCAAGTAAACAATACAGAATTATTAGCCATAGTCAACATGTTGTACATTAGATCCCCAGAACTTGTCTTAAAACTGAAAATTTGTACCATTTGAGAGAGAAGTTTTAGTGTTACTGAAATCACAGACTTCTGACAGAATTTGCAGGATGCTACACACAACTACACAAAAGTGCAGACAATAGTTTCTTGGACCAGGAGTCAAAAAGGTCACTGTTTCAATACATTAGTCAAGCAGACAGGGCTATACTTTATAAATAAATATACATTATCTGGGGATATGTGTTTAAAAAATTCTTTACTCATATAATACAAAACAGGCTTGGGGATCAGTCTTGAAGCATGAATTTTTACCCAGTGGGCCATGTTGAGGGGGTTGCAGCACAGGCCCAGAAAGGAAAGCAGGCTGGGGCTCTGAGGGCTTGTGAGACGAGGACACTGGGCTGAAAAGATAGGGCTTCACTAGGCAGAGGGCCCCAGGGGTACCCCATACACAACCCTGCCTTGGCTTCTAGTCCAATTTGGTGCATCTCACACTACACAGCCCTGCCCCACCCTCGTGTCAGCAGGCATTCAGAAAGCCTCACACTTCTGCTCCAGTGAACACTGCCAGGATAGCCCTCTCAACTTCCACCCACCCGTCTTCTGCCCATTTGTTTTCTTCAATTTTTCTTCAATTCCACCACTACCCATCCTACCCAAGTCCCTTAGCCTGACAAGACCCAAGCGTCTCCACCCTACACTGCAGGGCAGTTAAGCAGGATCATATGCCGTGCCAGTGGCCTGCTCTGAGCTTTGGCCTCTCTCTGCAGTTGTATCTAATAGAACAAATATAGTAATTGTGGAGTTGAGCTTAAAATATTCAGACCTCAGGTTTCAGAGTCTGACTGGCCTGGGTTTGACACCTGCCTCTTAGAAGCTCTACTTCTGGCCAGGCACGGTGGCTCACGCCTGTAATCCCTGCACTTTGGGAGGCCGAGGCAGGTAGATCACGAGGTCAGGGGTTCAAGACCAGCCTGACCAACGTGGTGAAACCCCATCTCTACTAAAAATACAAAAATTAGCTGGGTGCAGTGGTGGGCGCCTGTAATCCCAGCTACTCAGGAGGCTGAGGCAGGAGAATTGCTTGAACCAAGGAGGCGGAGGCTGCAGTGAGCCAAGATCGTGCCACTGCACTCCATCCTGGGCAACAGAGCAAGACTGTCTCCAAAAAAAAAAAAAATTAGCCAGGCATGGTGGCATGCACCTGTAGTCCCAGCTACTCAGAAGGCTGAGGCAGGAGAATCGCTTGAACCTGGGAGGCAGAGGTTGTGGTGAGCCAAGATCGTGCCACTGCACTCCAGTCTGGGCAACAGAGTGAGACTCCGCCTCAAAAAATAAAAAGCTCTGCTTCCTTCTGGAAGTGACCTCTCTGAGGCTGTTTTGTCACCTGTAAAATGGGGATAATTTTGTTTATCCTAATTATCCCCATTTTACAGACTAGGAAAACAAGCATTGGAAGTGCCAATACTAAACTGAGGCGAACACACAAAATAAGCAACTTTTTCTCTTCACAGTTGGAAACACTGCCATTTGCCTTAAAAAGAAGTGTGTAAAAAACATTTTTTAATAGGAATAAAGCCAAGTAGTCTTAACCACTACTGCCCTAAATGTAAGCAGAGGCACCATTTTCTGCAGTGTGCATCAGGCATCTACCACAGGTGTACAAAGAAGGAAATATACTGATGTTAGAATGAAAGTGTTGCCATCATTAAAGCTTTCAGTTGGCCAAGTCAACTGCCCTTCATACTTGCTCCCAACACTCACCTCCCCTCCTCCACTCCCTCATCACGACACAGATGTACATTCGGTACCTACCTGTATGTTCGTCCACAGGTCTAATGACTGAACATGGCTGCATTTCACATACTTGACCCATGAAAGCAGGAGGCGTGCCCTCATGCACGACTTTCCTTTTTTAACACAATCACAAACCTTTTCCATTTAAATGTTACTCATGGCTGTGAAACTGAATCCACATGTTCCTAGCACTTTGACTCACCTACCCTGGCCTTAAAGCAAGACCCTTTCCCTATCTTTTTACTTATAGACGTTATCCCTAGTGTCCTAATAGGGATTGATCTAGAATGGAGGATTTTAACAGATTTTAACCATGTGTCATATGCTAGGAGCTGTGGAGCAAGACTCAGTTAACTATATGTAAGCTCCCATCCTGACACACTTTATGAAATGAGAAAGGAGCTGAGAGATACTTCAAGAGAAGGGTATGAAACTGAAGAATGCCTTGTCATCAAAGGGCAGGAAGTACCTTAGCTGGGTTATCCCAGTCTGGCACCTGGTCCTCAGTTTTTGCAAGTTCAGAAACTCAGGTCATCATTTCCTAGGAACTGGGTGGATTCTGGGAGATTGCCTCACACCAACCAAACTCACAAGAGATTCAGTAATAAGCCAGAGTGCCATTTTTTTTCCTTCACAATGGAAAATGAACCTGATACTGCAGTTTATCTTAACAGAGCACACCTACACTATGGGGAAGTCTACTTAAGAGAGCAAATAATAGATCGGAGGGTTGTCTGGTAAACTTAGATTCCCAAGTCAGCTGGAAACATATCTAGAGATAATCTCTTCCGGTAGAATAGTTGCCTGTGAGAAGTTTGCTCAAAGTACTGAAGCTTTATAGTTTGAATGAGTCATTTGCTAACCTGAGTCTCCAAACACCTTACTCTCGTGCTCACTTACAGAAATTAGAGATACAGGTATGGAAGTTAGTCCCACATGTAAGATGCCAAAGAATCCGATATGGAGAGATGTCCAAAAGCAAAACTCTCAGAAACAAATTTAATGAGGGAGGAGGCAAAGTGTCCAAATAAGAAAGATTCAAAGTGAAGGGAAAACCAAGGGTACAGTATCTCGAGAGCCAAAATAAGGGTTAAGAACAGATGGTCCACTATCAAATGTGACAGAAATAGATAATATTTTCCAAGTGGAAAATCACTTGTGACCTTTGAGAGTAGTTTAACAGAGCAATGAGAGTGGATGTCTGATTGCTAAGTCATCTCTAACTCATTCTTCATAGTTAAGTTTGCAACACAGGCCAGGCACTGTAGCTCACACCTGTAATCCTAGCACTTTGGGAGGCCAAGGTGGGTGGATTGCCTGAGCTCAGGAGTTCGAGACCAGCCTGGGCAACACAGTGAAACTCCGTCTCTACTAAAATACAAAAGAAATTAGCTGGGCATGGCGGCGTGCGCCTGTAGTCTCCGCTACTCGGGAGGCTGAGGCAGAATTGCTTAAACCCGGGAGGCAGAGGTTGCAGTGAGCCAAGATCACACCACTGCACTCCAGCCTGGGCAACAGAGCGAGACTCTGTCTCTACAAAAAAAAAAAGTTTGCAACACAAAGCAATAAGGTTTGTGATAACATCTTAATCAATGAATTGGTCTTTATTGGACAAATACCCTGCAGTCTGCACCGCAGGAGTCACCTTTTGTTTATGAGAGGCAGGAGACTACAGTGCAAAGAGCACTGGCTGGGAAGTCCAGGGCCCAAGCAGCAGAGTGTTCACTGGTCCTCAACTTTCAGAAGTGCAGATAGCCTCCTGTCTCTATGGATGAATGTGTTTCAACATTTCTGAGAGTGGGGCTAACTGATCAGATACCCCCACTGGCTCTAACCTTACAGCTCTAGCATTTGCAGTTCCCTCTGCCAGGAAATCTCTTCCCCCAGCTACCCACACAGCTCATTCCTCCTCCTCAGCTTTGCCCAAATGTCAAATTATCACCTTCTAGTTCAGAAGATCTTCCCTACTCTCCCTTTCCTTGCACAACCCAGGCCCCTTCCCTGCTTTACATTCCTCCATGACACTAATCACCATCTGATGTGCTGCTTTCCTCCTCTGTTTATTGTCATTTTTCCCCACTAGACTTTAAGTTCCATGAAAGAGATTTATTTTGTTCTCTGTTCTGTGGTGTGCTTGGCATACAGTAGATAAGCATCTGTTGAAGGAATGAATTAAATGCCAGCTGCAATCCCCAAATTACAGTAGATACACGGGAAACTTTTCTTTAGGAGGCTGAATTCTAACAGCATGATATCAAACAAGGATAGGGTCAATACAGAGGCCAGTGCTGTTTGGAAGTCATCATTTCAACGGTAACTCCTTCACTTGTGCTGGACTCAGTCTCCCCTCAGGAGACTCCTCTCCTGTTCAAAGTCAGTATTTTATATACTCAAAACCAACAACAAACTCCAGGTGTAACTTTATTCCACCTTCTCCAACTTCAGAGTTCCAACCTTAGAGGACAGAGCGTTATGTGGAAGGAGGGTAAGGACTTGATATGAAAAAAGTGGTAATGACATACCCCTGGTTCATTTCTGGGTTTCCTCCTAGGCCAATTCAAAACTTCCAAAATAAGGTCAGTAACACAGTAGGCTCACACTTGCATCACAAGCTGTTTAGAAAGTGTGCATAGATCTCTGACTCAGACCAAATGTCCTCCCCACCATGGGCAAGGGCTGGTGGGAAAGACACTCCCAGCCTTCTTCCAATACTAATAAATAACCTACAGAAAGAGCAGCGCTGGAGGCTGGCCCTTGAGCCACCCACTGCTACCGCTGTGGAGCCAGGCCTGCCTCATAGCCCTCTGTCTTCATGTCATTGAGCCCTAGCTCCTCATTTTGGTCAAAGGTGCGCTTGTAACGCTCCACCTTCATCTCAGGATCATCTTCAGGTGCATACACATTCTGCAAGGTCAAGGAGAGACAATCAGTGCTGCCGTGCCACTCCCCCTCTCTGCAGGCAGCTTCCAATTCCCACTTTCCCAAGAACATAATGAGTTTTGGGTTTTTTTCTTCTTTTTATTGGCCTCCAATTTCCCATGGCTAGACTGAACTAGTGGGTAGCAACACAGCCCACATGGGCCAGGGGTGGAAGACCCCAGCCCCAGAATCAGGGAACAATCCACCTATTTTGTTATATCTGCACCTTTTTATGAAAAGTATGACAAATGGTCTTAATCTTGGAAAGAACTTAGAAGAGTTTTGCCTGACCCACGGTTAAGTACTCAATAAATGATAAAGGTACATCAATCACCAGACTATCTCCTCAGTCAACTTAAAGCCTATCAGTTTCCTATCTTGGCCTCCGGATAAGGTACCATTTCTCTTCAATCCATAATCAGATTTGCAAAATGAAAACTCCAGAACTAGGACAAGAGCTTGACCACAGAAAAACAAAGGAGCCTCAGAGTATCCTTTTTTTTCCTTCTTTACATACACTTAAAAAAAAAATCCCCTGGCCGGGCTCAGTGGCTCACACTTGTAATCCCAGCATTTTGGGAGGCCAAGGCGGGCGGATCACAAGGTCAGGAGATCGAGACCACGGTGAAACCCCGTCTCTACTAAAAAAATACAAAAAATTAGCCGGGCATGGTGGCGGGCGCCTGTAGTCCCAGCTACTCGGAGAGGCTGAGGCAGGAGAATGGCGTGAACCCGGGAGGCGGAGCTTGCAGTGAGCCGAGATTGCGCCACTGCACTCCAGCCTGGGCAACAGAGCAAGACTCTCTCCAAAAAAAAAAAAAAAAATCCTCTCCCACACCCCCCTCTTTTCTCCCTTATGTATCTTCTAACTTCTGCCTCCTTGGTAAAAAGCAGTCCATTTAGAATCTAGTCTTTCAGTTTCTAGGGAAATGATACATATTAAAGGAAGATCAGAAAATGTATCTCTATGAAACATCAGGGAAGGTCTACTATACCTGCAAGTAACTGTTTCCTGCTGGATCATCCATAATAAAGTGGGCCTTCATGTTACCTTCGATGATCTAAAGGACAGAGAGAACACAGCAAGTAAATTTTACATAACCCCTGGTAAAAAGAGGCTATGTCAGGGGAGGAGGGAGGGATAGCATTAGGAGATATACCTAATGTAAATGACGAGTTAATGGGTGCAGCACACCAACATGGCACATGTATACATATGTAACAAACCTGCACCTTGTGCACATGTACCCTAGAACTTAAAGTATAATAAATATATATATATATGAAATGAAATAAATGAAAGTGAAGAAAAATCAAAAAAAAGAGGCTATGACTGCCAGACAAGAACCAACCCAATTTATATTATAGAATCCCCAAAAGTTTTTTTTTTTTTTTTTGAGACGGAGTCTCGCTCTGTCACCCAGGCTGGAGTGCAGTGGCGCAATCTCGGCTCACTGCAAGCTCCGCCTCCCGGGTTCACGCCATTCTCCTGCCTCAGCCTCTCCGAGTAGCTGGGACTACAGGCGCCCGCCACCACGCCCAGCTAATTTTTTGTATTTTTAGTAGAGACGGGGTTTCACTGTGGTCTCGATCTCCTGACCCCGTGATTCGCCCGCCTCGGCCTCCCAAAGTGCTGGGATTACAAGCGTGAGCCACCACGCCCGGCCCCCAAAAGTTTTAAGAATTCATGAAATTAGGTAGCTCTGAAAGTAGGGGCGAAAGGCTCCAAAATAAGGACTGTTAGAAAAGCCAACATCAGCAAGCTGTGGACTAGGAAGTGCTGGCCCAGTTGAAGGTAGAGGGAAAGGAATCAAGAACAAGGAGGTTAAATGAATGTAAGCTTATGGGAAACAGAATACATACACACCCCAGCCCCCTTCCCACAGCTCTCAGAACACTGCCAGCCAAGCCTTTACCCTCAGGCCAGGAAATGGAACGGCCACAGTCATTTAACCTCCTTGTTCTTGAGTCCTTTCCCTCTACCTTCAACTGGGCCAGCACCCCCTGGTCCACAGCTTGCTGATGTTGGCTTTTCTAACAGTCCTTATTTTAGATCCTTTCCCCTCTACTTTCAGAGCTACCTAATTTCACCAATTCTTAAAACTTTTGGGGATTCTATAATATAAATTGGGTTGGTTCTTGTCTGGCAGACATAGCGTCTTTGTCTGACTAGCCCAAGAGGAAAGACCTAACAATTCTGGCATTGGAGACCACCTCAATAAAACAGCTAAGCTAAACTCCCCTGTAATAAGCCCCTTGTCAACAAGGCTCACCCCCTACTCAGGTCTTTAGTCTGCTACTTGTAAGAAGACAATCAATGATTATCAGACATCTGAGCAAAGCCCTTAACATTGAAAGATGGGAAATCAAATAGGGAAAAAAAGGATGCAAGGAGAATAAAATGTCAAAAAAGATCCAACATCAGTATCAATAAGTGCTATATAAACTTCATGCTGAAAAAACTTGAAAAATAATAAGCCTCAAGAAGAAAAAATACTACATCCCTAAGACAGGATGCTATTTTTTAAAAAGCTCCTTGGAAAATAAAAGTTTTAGTGGAAATGAAAACCTCAATTGAAGGGTTGGAAAATAAAGTGGAGGGAATCTCCCAAAGTAGAACAAAAAAACCAAGAAACCAAAAATAGGACAAAAAAAAAAAAAGTAAATTATAGAAGACCAGACAAGTGAGTCTAATATCTAAAACCCAGGAGTTTTCAGAAAGAACAGGAAAAAAAAATCAGAAAAAAGATAATCGTCAATAGAATAATTCATGAAAGCTTCCTAGAACTGAACGAGTTTTCCAGACTGAAAAGATACATCTACCAAGTGCTTAGCCCAGTGGGTGACAACTGACCCACACCAAGGCACATCCTGAAATTTCACATCAAAGGAAACAAAGAGATCACAAGACTAGGTCACATATAAAAGACCAGGCATCAAAGGGCTTCAGACTTCTCAATAGCCAAACTGGAAGACTGTAGTGCAATGTCTTTGCCAAACTGGAAGACCATAGTGCAGTGTCTTCGAAATTCTGATAAAAAATTATTTCTATCCTAGAATCGTATTCCCAGCCAATAATCACTCTAGTGTGATAACAGAATAAAGACATGTTCAGATGTGGAAGGTCCCAGAAATTTTATTTCCCATGCACTTTATCCCAGGAAGCTACTGGAGAAGATGCTCTAACAAAATAAGGGAGAAAAACAAGAAAGAAGACATGGAATATAGAAAACCAGAAGAGGGCCGGGCACGGTGGCTCACGCCTGTAATCCCAGCACTTTGGGAGGCCCAGGTGGGCAGATCACGAGGTCAGGAGTTCGAGACCAGTCTGGCCAACATAGTGAAACCTTGTCTTTACTAAAAATACAAAAAATTAGCCAGGCGTGGTGGTGGGCGCCTGTAATCCCAGCTACTCGGGAGGCTGAGGCAGGAGAATCATGTGAACCCAGGAGGTGGAGGTTGCAGTGAACCGAGATCACACCACTGCACTCCAGCCTGGGCAACAGAACGAAGACTGTCTCCAAAAAAAAAAAAAAAAAAAAACCAGAAGAAGAATCCCCAACATGATGGTTAGATGTTCAAAAAATGGCGAGACATGAGCATGCAGCCTCTTGTTCACTGGAGCCCCAGGACTCTAAGTACTGACTGGCCAGTGACCTCTCACCTGTTCCATCTTCTGGCTAAACTCCTGTAGTTTCTCCGTCTGGCCAGGATTGGAACTGTCGCCCAATGTGAAAGGATTTTTGGTCACCTGCAATAAATGATAATCCAAATTGTGTGAATACTGGCTTTATATTTGTTAGGCCTGACCATAAACTAGGCAGGAGGTGGCAGTGGGTGCCCAGTCAGGGAAACTTGGTTTCCATTTAGCCCACATCACCTTTCTGACCAAGGCAGTCACTCCTAGGAGTCTATGGGATAATGTGCCAAGAACAAAACTGGCAATGTAAAACAAAATCAAAACATGTTCTTAGAATATGATCTCTAATACTAATTTGGAGAAGAAATGCAAAAAAAAAAAAAGTACGATTTACAAATACAAAATGCCCAACAGAGAATCAAGTGAAATAATTCATCAAGAAGATAAATATTTGGGCTAAGTCCACACATACATGTATGTTTTTTATGTTGGGAAGTTTTAGGTGCTAGAAGGACCCTCATCCCCTAACTTTACAGTAAAATAAATGACTTATCCAAGACCACAAAATAACTATAAAGTCCCAAAGTTAGGCCTGGAATTTCAACATTTCCCATAAACTTGTCTTCACAATCCAAAATAATATTTAAGTCTCTTAAGCCAGCTTTAAGGCAAAGAAACCCACAGTTACCAGCACCGAAAACTAGGATGTCTGAAGTCTTCCAGTCCCTCTTCACACAGCCAAATTGCTCAAAGGTGGTTTACACACTACTCAGGTGACTCACCAGTTCCCGGATGTCTTTCAGCAGCCCTTCCAGTGTGGTGAACTTGCCCCCGAGGACGGCCATTCCCAGTTCAAATTCTAGCTCTGGGATTTCCACACTGCAAGTCTCAGACTGTGAGAGGAGAGGTCAGTTTAAGCTTTAAGTCAGAAGCAAAGAAAGCCGACCAGAAGCCTCCTGCCCAATTAATACCAGCAGTGATAGACTGGGCACAAGGGAAGCTGTCCCAGTTTTCTCTGACTCCCTTGTTAAAGCTTGAGACTCACTCCTGTCCATCTGAACCACAGGAATGGATCCAACTTAATAAAGGGAAACTCAGTCATAGCTTCAAGCTGTCAGGTATCCTGTCATTAGGGGACAGACAGAGAAGAGGACCCAGATAGACACTGGAGGCCAAAAAGCTACCAGGTCATCAGAAAGAGCTAACAGGGTCACCTTCTAAATCTGCAATTCCAACCTTGGATTAACCCCCTCTGCTCAGGGGTCCTCAAAGCCAGGGAAGTAGGAGATACCTCATGTCCCTGAGCATTATTTCTAAAAGACAGCTTCCCCTAGATAGAGACAGCTTATCTAACTCATGAGGACGACAGTGACTTTCCCAAGCAGACTGTTACCTTGAGGAGGTCTCTGGTCATATCTGAGGCATCTGTGATATGGAGGGTGATCCTGGTGCCCAAGGGTTCTACTGCTCCTCCAGATTTCACCTGCACAGATCACAGTCAGGAGCAACAGAGAGAAGACCTGAGCCTCACTTGGTACCCAACAGACCTCGAGTGTAGGCTTGGACCTCCAATCAGTTAGGCCCACTAATAGCTACCAAAGAAAGAGCCTTCTAAACAGCAGTCGCCCAAACCAAAAACACCAAGTGCTGGCCAGGAACTGTGCCCAACCCTGGTAACATGCCAAAACTTATCCCAAATTGCCAATAAACTCTGAATTTACCTTAAAAAAAAAATGACTGTTGGGGTTGAAAGAGACTTTTAAGCATTTATTGCAGTCCTTTCATCCACTGCATCCAATGTGTGGGTCTCCTTTATAATATTCTGGTTAAAGAATTTAATTAGCTTATACTCAGATACACCCAGGAGAAGGGAATTTGTAATTCTCCAAGGCAGCTCATTCTATTTTCAGACAGCTGTATTGAGTTCTTCATCGTGAAGTCAAAATCTGCCTCCCTGAACTTCCACACCTCTGAGGAGTGGGTCAAAAGACTTCTTTCTTCCATATCATCAACCTTTAATATGTCTTAAACAAGTTATAGAATCTCTAACTTTTCTTCTCTAGGCTAATTCCCATTCCTTCAAGGGCTCCTCACCCTATACTAGACCTAAGAAAAAGACCCAAGCTACTCTACACCTCCTACCCCCGAGTCCTGAAGTACTTAGGAAGAATGATAGTTAAAAGGGGGTTACCCTTAAGCTAGTCTTCTTCCCAAATAATGGTGCCCACCCACCTCATTGGTCCGATGCCCACAGTTCTCGCAGTTGGTAGCCATGATGATAACCTCCTTAAAGTGAGGGATTTCTGGAAAACAGAGTTAAGGAAATCTACTTCCAGGCGAACAAGACCACCATCTGGGGAAAAACAAAGCCAAACCCCACACAAACATATGCTGGTCCCAGAAATGCAGGAAATATTCACAAGAGGCAGCCCACAGAGTCCTCCAGAAGAGGGCAAGTTCCCAACCCATGGTGATCCCTGTTCACACATTTGAAGGCATGGCTCAGGCCACATACACACAGTCTAGTGACCATGGCCTAATTTTCTCTTTGAACACAAAACCCAAGGCACACAGTCTAATCAAAGACAATATCCTCCTTATCACTGGGTATAAAGCATGTGCTTTCCTTGAAAGGGATGCTCCCAGCCTGATTATAATCTTCATGCCTGAGTCAGATGAAGAGCAACCCAACTGCTTGGCAAAAGATACGTACTAGCTTCATGTTGGTCTGAGCGGGGGCACTGCATTCTGGGCAGTTTGTGTTGAACTGGAGCACCTGGAACACAACATGGGGACAAAGGGTGAGCCCTCCCAGATGGGATGTTCAGGCTAAAGACACTCAGCTGGTATGCTGGTGGTCATCTATGTTGGTGACAAGGAAGACAGATGCTGAACAGCATCAGTCTCAGCCCACAACTCTGCTCCTTCCTCACCAGTAGCCAATGTGACTCACTTCATTTCTGAGATCTTCCTCTTCCGGCTTCTCTGCTGGTGCTTCTTCCTAAAATAGCAAAGATGCACATCGCAAGTTGGCAGGTATACCTCAGTGTCCCCAACACCCTGCCCTGGAGTGGGAGAAAATGCTCTGGCTCTCTTATGTCAGGTGCCACCTCATCAGTTAGAGAAACCACAAAGTAAAGCTCCAACCAAAGGAAGAACAGCACTTAAGATAGGATCACAGCCACTGCCATCCTTTCTGTGAAGTTTACCCAAGTCCTGGACATAAGCAAGATGAGAAGCACAAACAAACTGAGAATAGGGCACACAGAGCAGCAGCAGCAAAATAAGTTCCACCGACTCCAAGCAATCCAGAGTGCGTGATAATTCCAGAGCATTCTTCTGGATCCTTCAGTCCACTTACTTGGAGCCCCAGCATCTCTTCCTGCTGTCGGGTCCGGTTGTAGTGTGTGATCACCAGGGCATCATCTTTCTGAGGAGCATGTGGGTTTTCCACAAAACTGTTCCCTGAGGGATCATCAATGATCTAACAAATGGGAGAAGAGAGAGTCATTGCAAAAGGAAATCATAAACAATCCTACATCACCTACTATCGGACCACTCAGGCACCACAGTGGAAAATCCCAGCAGTCTTAATCATCCCTCCTCCCCTAATCAAGGGCAACTCCAGTCTCTCAGTACTCACCAGAGTGAAAGGGGAGGCTACTTGCTTTAGCTCCTTCAGTTTGACAATGAACTCATCAATTCTTTCAGCTGTAGCATCTTTGTTTGCCTGTCATGAACACAGAGTAAAGCATCAGCCCTGGTGTTGTACCGTATGCCCTGCCCCTTGTGATGCCCATGTTACTACCATTAGGAAGTCACCACCTATCTCAGTGTGAGTGGAAACAGAGTGACTCAGGCTTCACAATGAGATGTAGCAAACAAGCCTGAAGTTGACGGGTGGTGACAGGTGAGCCTCATTTTTCTCACTCATTCAACCATTTAGCCCAGGCACTCATGCCACGTTAGAGATACAATAGTAAATCTATCAGTTCTCTCATGGGACTCCCCAGCCAATTAAGGAGACAAATAACTAAAGATGCAGTTATAGTATATTACTTCTGTCATAATAAATATAAGATGCAATGGAATACTCAGGAAACACAGATAACCCAAGGGGATTAGGAAAGGCTCTTCAGAGGTAATGTTATATTGTCTGTCTGATGAGGCCTGAATATATACTGAGGGAGGGAAGTGGAAAAGACAATAATTATAACATATGCAACATCCTAGCAGCTCCAGCACCACCATATGCTTACCCAAAAAGTTTCCAACATTTAGTGAGGGACTATTCAGACACATGGGACACTCTAGTCAGACACATATAAGCAATTATTCCTTGAGCTGCTACAATCAGAAAACCTCAGCTTACCCTTCGTGCAGGCTGGTCCTGCTCCAGGCCAGAGATAGCACGGGTGATCAATCCTTCAACAGTGGTCAGAGCTTGTGAACAAGAACAAAAGACAAGTGTGACTTAGCCTTAGCTCTGCTATCAAGTGCCTGTATGACCCTGGGCAATTCACTTGAACTCCCTGGGTCTTAATTTCCTCATCCGTAAAATGAGAAGGCCAGGTGCAAGGTTCCATTCATGTCTGATAATAGTGATGCTAAAATTCTACAATAAACACACTATGGTATTACCATTACTTTCTACCATCTTGAGCTGTTTTACCTAAGCTTTACACTCATGATAAACTAATGAAGATCACAATGATTACATGGTAGAACCCATACACAAACCATTAGACCTGGCACCAGGGGGTTTGCAAGAAAGAGGGTAAGATTCTAGCTACATGTGAACAGCCCAAATACTGTGATCTTAAACTTACCTCCTTTCTGGCTAAAGGCAGGAATTTCAAAATCTAGCTCAGGAATCCTTGTGGCAGCAGAGTCAGTCTTCACCACTTCTCTGTTCATGTCCTGGGCAGAAAGGAATACGTTCAGTACAAAGAGGCTGCAGAACAGCTTATCCTCAAGTAATAACCAGACTGTCCCTTTCCATCAGACCCCAGCCCAGCTGTCTCTCCCTCTCGCCACTCCACAGGGTCCAGACTGCTCCTTTCAAACAGTACAGGTGGTGTGAGCCAGGCTGTCCAAATGGTGAGAATACTATTCATAACAACTACCGCTCATTTCATGCCCTCAGACAACATTTACAAAGCATTTTCACAAATCTTATCTCACTTGAGCTGATGACAACACCAGTACCATTTTACAAAAGAAACTAAGGCTAGGAGACATAGGGGGATTTATTTAAGATCCGACCGCCTGGACCAGAGCTCTGACTCCAGTCCCCGATCTCCCTCTAGAATACTGAGGTACCTGCTCTGAGGTCCTCTCACCTCCAGAGCCCTGACGGACAAAGTGTAGCGCACTCCCTGGTCCTGGATCCTGCCTGCCGACTGGATCTCCGTGTTGTTCCAGCCACAGTGCTCGCAGGAAAAGGAGCTCACTATTATTTCTCTGAAGAAGGGAATCTTGGTGAGCAGGAGGCGCGTCATGCCCTGGTGAAGTAGAAAGCAGCTAAGGAAAAAAATCCATGAAACTCCCTTTCCCCGCCCTACTATCTCCGGGCGCGCCTCGGGGTCCCCGGCCGGGCCCATCTGGCTGGGTCCGACCCCCGGCTCTTCCCGGCACAAGCCCTACTCTCCCGGCCGCGCCCCCGCCTCACATTGCAGTAACAGTTCATGCATAGCGACTCGATCTCGGTGGGCTGCTGCTCCTCGTCCTCGGCGCTGATGGGCCGGAACAGGTGATCTGGGGCAGGCGGCGGGGCCGGGGCGGGTGAGGGGGCGACGGCAGCCCCCGCGGGCCCCGGTTCCACAGCCCCGCTGGCCGCCATGGCTACCACGCGCAATTCAGACGTTGGCTTCCCACTTCCGCCGCTCTCGCGGCCCCACCCCTTCGTCACTTCCGCCAGCTGCCACCACCCTCGCCTCCCTTCTTAAAGAGGCCGCAGACTGCGGGCACTCGGGGAACGATGTCGTCAAGGGCTCCCGGTTCCCGGGTTTATATGGCTTCCATCGCCAGCCGGATCCACCTCAACTCAGCCGTTACTTCCCGCAAGACGTCCTCTTAGAACCAGGGCAGTTTTTTGCTCCTTCACAATAGCTCCACCGCACGGGGTTCTATTGGTCCCTGCGTCGGTCTACAAGAGCCTTGACGACAAGGGGCTGGACTTGTCCCTGAGGAATCCCTGAGAAGGTGCGCCCGGAGCCGGGCTGCTTGGTTCCAGTGTTGGGCCACATGCTGCTTGCGTGCTAGGTCGCCCCTCCGGGTGGCTCAGCTTCCTCCCCCCTCTCAATCCCTGAATCCCTCTGTCCCTTTCTGTTCTTCCCACTCCCTATTCTGTCCTCGTCACTACCTTCCCCAATCCCAGCCTCAAGTACACAGCCCTCATTTTCACTCTCACCTCCTCATCCCCATCATAGCCCTTGACCCATGCTTTTCCAGTTTCCTAACAACAACAAAAACACCTTTTATTATTTCTACGTTTCTAGCACTTCCTCTCTCCAGGTGCTGGGTCCACAACCCAGTTCTATTGCCAACATTGTCAAAATCCACGGTGTCAGGGAAGACCAGCCTGCAGGCATGATGAGCCTACATATGTGTGGGGTCTATGCTTTGGGGTTGGGGAGCAGGCAGGTGCTGAGAACCCTGGGACAGTAGGCTGAGCTGGGAGGAAAGGGGGCCAGACAGGGCAGTCCAAAGACAAGGGGCTGTGTTTACCCTTTCCACGTCCTCTACCACACCCCAGTTTCAGTTCCCAAGGGATCTATAGGGAGCATTTGTGCCCCTGAGTGAGGGGAGTCCCAAGAAGAGAGTCCAGCATAAAAAGAGGCCATTCAAACTCTAGAACAGCAGGAACAAAGGAGGCAGCCCACCTCAGGAATCTCAGGTCCACCAGGGCCACAGCTCTTCCAGACATAGCCTGCATTCCATGCACAGTGTCCTATGACAGGCTAGTGAACAGTGCAGGTGCAGAGGAAGGGCCCATAACCCAGGCCCTCCTGCCAGGTGTGACAGACAGCCGTTGTCTAGCCAGGATCCCTAAAGCAGAGCCCAGCCAGAGCCCCTTTGACAGACCTGGACTGGGAGGGGGTCGATGAGAAAGAGCAGCAAGGGAATGGAGTGGGTGATGGGTGTGCTTTGGGGATAGTGGTGAGGCCACTGCTTTCAGACATGGTCCAAATGAGAGTCATGCCAGGCAAATTTCTATCATAAACATCTATTTCATTTGAGCCAGAAGTCTAGGCTTCAGCTTGGGAGCCCAGAGGGAGGGGCTGGAGATGGGGAGAGCACACAGTATGCTCCCCAGAGGGTTTAAGGAGCTCCCACAGTCTGGAGGGTTCAGTCCCTTATTTAGGTGTAGAGCTATGTCAGGAAACATGGGCTCTGCCCTCTCCTATCACAGCCCGCACCTTTCGTACCCACCAGCATCAGAGCCAGCAGGGATATTCACACACCATCACATGTTCTCCCCATGATATTCTCCTCTTTCTCCCTTCCATTCCCCTGATAGCTGCCATGGCAGCCCTGGGGAGACAAGTGCTCCTCTCTGTGGACCAGCTGTAGCAGTGGCCACCAGGCAGCTAGAAGTGACCAGAGCCAAACTCCAGGATGTGGTGGCACAGGCTTCCAGCATCACGGCAAATAGGCTTGCAGATAATCACCAACATGCATGGTGCCTCTCCCCCTCCCTACTCCCTCACCCTTGAATGGAGTAACTCATGAGCATTCCCAAATGAGCACTGGAAGGCTGGGTTTGCAAAGCCTGGTGAATGTAATGCATCCAGATGGGGGAGTCGCAGGAGGCTGGATATGCAGGAGACAGCAGCCCCTTTGGTGGCCTCCCTGTCCTGCACAGGACCTTCCACCCTCCACCCAACAGGCCACTTTCAAGACTGAACCATGCTAGAGGCTCAGAGCCAGGGCTCCCCAAACAAGGAGCTGGGAATGGGCCTGGGCAGGTAGACCCTCAGGGCTCCCCCAGCTGGCTGTGGCCCTGGTCATGAAGGCTGTGAGTGATGTCTTCCCACAGGTCATCCAAACGGGCCTGCAGCTTGCTCAGAACCTTGCCACTGTCCGTTTGTTGAAACTCTGGGGCGAAGGCACTGTGGCCTGGTGGAGGTGGCGCCAGCTGCTGCTGGACCTCCTCAGTCTCCTGGTCGATGGCGCGAGTGAAGGCAGCTATCTGCAGGTAGGTGTCCTGGCGGAAAGCCTGAAGTCGCTGGCGCACCTCCTCGGAGAGCATCTGGGGGTCCGGGCCGGCCCCTTCCTCAGTCCCAGTGCCTGCAAAGGCTCTGCTGAGCTCTTCCCGCAGCTGGTCCAGGTTCTGCTGGATGCGTGCGTGCAGGGCCTTGGCCTTGAGCGTGAGCTTCCGGGAGAGCACCTGGACGCAGCGACTGAGGCGCGCGGGGCTGGCGGGGGCGTGCGGAGCCACACTGCGGTGCAGCTCCTGCACGTGGCGCCCGATGCCCCTCACCAGGCTCTCGGCGTATGGGTGGAAGAGCTCTTTGAAGCGGCCGGTGTGGTGCACCACGCGGCTCTGCAGTTCCTGCAGCAAAGCCCGCGCCTCGTCCACGCCCCCCAGCAGCTGGGCCTTGGTGTCTTCTCCCACCACGCGCAATTGCTCCTGCAGCTCCTGCACGCGCAGGGCCACCTGCTCCACCAGATCCATCGTGTAGGGCTTCAGTTGCTGCCGCAAGCCCTCCAAATTCCAGCCCACCAGCTCGTGCGCCTCTGCCATGTACGGCTGAAGGCGAGCCTTCACTTCCTCCAACTCCTCTTGCAGCTGCTGCCGCATGCCCACCGGGTCCTGTGGGAGCCAAGGAGCCTCGCTCCCACTCAGAGGCCTCAGCTTTTCCAGGAACTTGTTCATATTGTTGAGGTCTTGCTCAAGGCTGTCTTTCAGGCTCCTGGGGAAGGGGACAGATATCCAGGCCGTCAGACTGCTAGCCCTCATCATCTCCTATGTCCCCAAGTCATCGCTCACTGATCCTCTGGGGAAACCAAAGACGCAGGGCGTTGGCCCCAGAGTCGAGGGCTCTTGTCCTAGCCCTGGCCAGTCACAACTCCTCACGCTCGAAGCACAAACACATCGCCCACACAAATCCAGACCTACAACACTCTCCAAAGAAACATAGATGCGCCACATCATCCTTTGATTCTAGGGACTGCAGCGGGTGTCCTCCCGATTGATCCCAGGTCCCGCGCCTCAGTGAGCAAGGGGCAACAGCTACAGAGTTGTCAAGGCGGGGGCTGCCGGCAGAGGGCGCTGAAGAGCCCAGGATGGCCGGGATCTGCAGGCAGAACTAGCACCGCTCCTTTCCTCTGTCCCAGCAGCGGCCACAGAGGTTGAGGCAGCAGAAGCAGGGCATCATGGAGCACCCACAGTTTGGAGTTGGCCCAGCTATCTCCTCCCTTCGCCTACACCCCTTCCCCTGGGCACTCACGTGGGCTCGCGAGCCATCTTCTGCTGATGGATCTGCTCCACCCTGCCTTTGTCCCCGCTGGTCTGGCTGAAGTAGTCCCAGAAGCCTTTCCGTGCCTGGATGGCCGAAAACGCTGCGGAGAGGGACTAGGTAATCAGGGCCTGGGCTCTCCTCCCCTAGGGTGGACAGGGCCCTCAGGCCAGCCTCCACCCACACCCCCACGTTGAAGTCAGGGTCGGAGACCCACCTGAAAGAAGAGCCAGAGCCCAGGTGAGCACGGCAGCCATGCTTGCCATTGTCTGCTCTGAGAAGACAGGTGGAGGGAGGCCTGGTTAGGGGAAGAAGCAGAGGAAGGGACATGGCGCAGGGGACTTGCCCAGGGGCCCTCTGCAGGGGCAACTGCCCGAAATCCTGTTACCCCTTCCTTGGGCTGGGGAGCACAGAGCTGTTGGGGCTCAAGAGGACGACCTAGGTGAGTCAAGGAGGCTAGGGTGTCTTCCTCAGACACGGGAAGAGGGCGTGCTCTTGCTACCTCAGTCACGTAGCAGAGAGCGTGGTGCTCTAACCCCTTCGCAAAGGTCCCAGACCCCAGGAACAGTTCCCTAGGCCACTTCTACCACCTCTCCCCTGCCCACCTGTCTCCCTCCCTCCCATTTCATGGTGGGAAAAACTGAACCATAACGAGGGCGAAGACGCAACTCTGCCACAGTGTTCCAAGAGGACGTCTTATGGGCCACCCCAGGCTCTCCCCTGAGGCCACCTGCAATGCCCTCCCTTAGGACTGTGACCCCCATCCCTCTGCCCCAGCTGCTCACCTGTTCACGTCTGGGCACAGAGAGCAGACATTCTGCTTTATACTCCAGGGCCCTGAGCCTCTGGCACCAATTGCTCTGAGTAAATACCACGTGAAAGTTCAAAAGAAATTGACCTCAGCTGCCTCCCAGCACTCACCTCCTGCCCTTTCCCTGGCACCCAGAGGGTTAATGAGTGCCCTGGTATCAGGGGCTGCCCCAGTAGAGGAGTGCTTCCCAGGAGCCTTACTGGGGATGGGGCTGAACTCCTCACCCAGTTTCTCCCAAACTCCATGACCTTTAACCTTCCCGCTGACCTGCTGGCTGGCCCATCAACAGAGGAGAACCTGTTTGCCTGCCAAGGGCCCCTCTCTTACACAACTACCCAGAGTCACTGTGTCCCAGCCGGCAAGACGGACAGTGTTCACCTGCCAGCCAGAACCTGAGCAGCCCCTGACAACTTCGCTACAGGCTCCTCAGGCATCCTGGGGAGAGCCAGCATTCATAGGGTTAAAGACCCAACCACATCCTTCTTTATGAAATAATCCTGGAACAAGCAAGGGAAGCCAGGCAGGGTGAAGATGAGATGGCAAGAGGCATCTCCGCCAGGGACTCTGAGCCCCAGGAACTAGAACAAAAGTAGGACTTGCCCCATGAGGAAAAGCTGAACTTCACTTGCAGGGCCTCTGAGGAGAGCAAGCCCAAATGCTCAGATCTTCTCTGATGACACACCCACTCCATCTACAGTACTCATACACACACATTCACAAGCTCCCGATTCTTGGTCCTAAATGCATCTTGAATCAATCCCCTCTCCTCCATTTCCACTACTATCATTGCACCAGTTGTCTGTCACCTTGATTGCATTCATAGCCTCCAACAGGTCTTTCTGCCACACTCCTGCCCATTTAATTCATCCTCCACTGTGGCTCATCCTGACTCATTTCCAGTCTCATCTGCTGCCACATAAAACCACGGCATCCCCTGAGCCTTTATATAGGCTATTCCCTCTGCTTGAAATAGCCCGTCCCCTAGTGAATATATATTCATTTTTTAGAGTTAGTTTGTATTAGTTAGAATTAGACTTGTCTGCAAGCGACATATATGTGTGTGTATATATATATACATACACACACATATATATTTTATGTTCTTGCATACATATATGTATATATGTGTGTGTGTGTGTATACACCCAAGATACTGCTCTTACCACTCATACTGACATCTCATTGGCCAGAAGTTAGTCACATGGCTACACTTAGCTGATATATATGTATATATAAATATATATATACATATATATATATCAACAGAATAGCTTAAACAAAATGGAGCCTTATTTCTTTCTCATGTGAATGTAGGCCAGCCAGGGCTGCTTCTATCTTATTGCACTATTATCGTCAACAAGATGCTCATGTCCAAATTCCAACTGCTTCACCTCCAGCCACCAAATTCACCTCCCAGGGAAGAGGAAGGAGGAAAAGGAGAAGGACATGTTCCCTCCTTTTAAAGACACATCCCAGATACTGCTATTACCCATCGTACTGACATCCCATTGGCCACAACTTAGTCACATGGCTACACTTAGCTGAAAAGGAGGCTGGGAAGTATAGTTTTTATTTTGGATGGCTGTATGCCCAGCTGAAAAAGGACTCTATTACTCAGGAAGAAGAGAAGAAAGGATTTGACGGGACAGTAGTAGCCCCTGCTGCACAGCTCCATATCACTCTGAATGCCTTCTTCTGCCTTCACCTTTTTCTGCTCTGGAGATAAACTGACTCCACATTATTCACACAACACTGTATATTCCTGGATTATAGCACTTACTATCTAACTGCACAATAATTTGTTGATGAATCTGAGAGCTCTTTGAGTGCAGGGGCTTTTTCTAATTCATCTCTATATCCACTAGTGTGTTTTGCACACTGCCTAATACAAAGTTGAGTGACTGAATTCAATCATTCATTTGATTTAGGAACTGAGGTTGAGGAGATCAAGTGGCCTGTCCATCATCACACACTAAGAGTTGCAACCAGAATCAGAACCCAGGTGCTTGGCTCTGGTGGTTCGAGAGAGCAGAGTATGACCAAGTCACGAAGGGGCTTGTGCAAGCAGTCACTGAAAGGTACATGATGGAGAGATCACTCAGGAGGGTGGCCAGACAGAAGGCAGAGGAACTATTTAGGGATATTTCAGTAATCCAAGTGATAAATGAAGGCCTGAAGTATGGCACGGCAGTGATGGTTGATAGGTAAGTATATATTGAGGGCTACTAAGGCAGCAGAGTTGATAGCACTTGGTGACTGATTGGATGAGGAAGGTGAAGGAGAGGAAAAAATCCCAATAATTCCCAGGTTTCTGAGCAACTAGGGGGATGATTTTTTCTTTCACCAACAGCAGAAGCCTCCTAAGGAAAAGCAGGTTGGGACAGGAAGTGAGAGGTCAGATCAACAGGAGTCCTAACTTGAACCTAAGCTGGGTTTCAGATAGGCATAGGGCAAGCCCAGTTGAGGTCTGTTTGCATAATGGCTAAGAAGCCTTCTAAGAGAAAATTCATTTGAAAGGAAAAAAGCAACAGAAACTACCATCCAGTCACAAAACTACAGTCATCAAAGGAGAAGAGAGACTCACAGTATTTGGGAAGGGTACATTTCCAGGGAATGAAAAAATATGGGAGCGGAGAGCCACTGAAATTGACTTTGGGTGATTACTTGTACCCACAGGCTAGTGTTGCCTTGCGCCCAAAGGCTGTCCACTGGAGATGTTCTGGCAGTTGGATACAGATGTCTCAAGCCCAGGGGAGAAGTCTCGGCTGGAGACTGAGTTTTGGGAGTCATCAGCAGATAGGAGCAGTGGAAGAGTTGGGAGTAGATGAAATCTCTAGGGAGAGTACGTGGCAGGAGAAAAGAAAAATGCTGAGGTCAGAAAACACCAGTATTGGCCAGGTGCAGTGGCTCACGCCTGTAATCCCAACACTTTGGGAGACCGAGGCAGGTGGATCACTTGAAGCCAAGAGTTTGAGATCAGCCTGGCCAACATGGTAAAACCCTGTCTGTACCAAAAATACAAAAAAATCAGCCAGGTGGGATGGTGCACACTTGTAATCCTAGCTACTTGGGAGGCCAAGGCTGGAGGAGTGCTCAAACCTGGGAGGTGGAGGTTGCAGTGAGCTGAGATAGGGCCACTGCACTCCAGCCTGGGTGACAGAGTGAGATTCCGTTTCAAAACAACAACAACAACAACAACAACAACAACAACAACAAAAGAAGCCTTTGGCAGAGAAAATTAATGCTTTCCAAAGATCCATGTGCTGTGCTGTACTTCCCAGACTCCTTTGCAGTTAGATTGGGGCCATACAGTTAGTTCTGGCCAATGGACTGTGAGCAGAACAAAATGGGTTACTTCTGTTTGAGGACAATGAAGAGTGGATGTGAGTTCTCCATACTTTTTCCTTCCTTCGCCAACAGTGGAAGCAAAGAACTCCAAGCTGGCACCGTTGCAAGAGGGAGAGGGTCTATATTCTGAGTTAGTGCTTGGAGCAGCACCTCCCACCTAAAAGAGGGGCAGAGAAGTAGAAGTATAATCAAAATAAAGAAGAATCACAGAAAGAAAATATATTAGTTAAATTATATATGTGGCTGCTCTGAGAGAGACCCAAAATAACAGTGGCTTACAAAAGTTAGAAATGTATATTTTCTCCCATACAAAACTTCACGCTGGTATGGGAGCACTGCTCCACAAAGCTGTCCAGAGTCCTAAGTTCCTTCTGTCTGGAGGTTCTAATATCCCTGTGTGTTTCCCTTGCCCACATGATCTAAGATATCTTACCACCATGTCCACATCCGGCCACTGGAAAGGGGGCAGGGTGGAGGAGAGGAGAGTGTAGAATGTACTCTCCTTTCTTGTTTTTTTTTTGAGACGGAGTTTCACTCTTCTTGCCCAGGCTAGAGTGCGATGGCACCATCTCGGCTCATCACAACCTCCGCCTCCTGGGTTCAAGCGATTCTCCCGCCTCAGCCTCCTGAGTAGCTGGGATTACAGGCGTGTGCCACCATGCCCAGCTAATTTTGTATTTTTAGTAGAGACAGGGTTTCTCCTTGTTGGTCAGGCTGGTCTCGAACTCCTGGCCTCAGGTGATCCGCCCACCTCGGCTTCCCAAAGTGCTGGGATTACAGGCGTGAGCCACTGCGCCCGGCCACTCTCCTTTATTTTAAGGACAAAACCTAACTTCTTCTCCCATCCCCCTGGTCAGAACTACTTGTAAGGAAGGTTAGGAAATGTCATCTTTGTTTTGAATGGGCCTGAGCTCAATGATCAGTTAAAAATCAGGGATTCTACCCTCATACATTGCTGGTGGGATTGTACAATGGTGCAATTTCTTTGGAAAACAGTTTGGCAGTTAATCTATGGTTAAACATGGAGGAGTTCTCCTATGACTCAGCAATTCTACTCCTAGGTATAAAACCAAGACACATGAAAATACACATCTGCACAAAAACTTGTGCATTAATGTTCATGGCAACATTTATTCATAATAGTCAAGAAAATGGAAACAACCCAAATGTCCATCAATTGATGAATGGATAAACCAAATGTGACCTATCCATATAATGGAATATTATTTGGCAGTAAAAGGGGTTAAAGTACTGATACCTGCTCAACACAGATGAACCTGGAAAACATTATGCTAGGGGAAAAAAGCCAGTCACAAAAGACCACATGTTGTAAAATCTCATTTGTATGAAATGTCCAGAAAAGACAAATCGGTAGAGACAGAAAGTAGACTAGTGGCTGCCTAGGGCTATTGGGGGGAGGGGAGGTTGGTTGGGGAGAAATAGTGAATAACTGCTAATGGGTGTGGGGTTTCTTTGTGGGATGATGAAAAAAGTTCTAACCTTAGATTGTGGTGATAGTTGTACAAATCTGTGAATATACTAAAAACCATTCAATTGTAGTGAATGTTATGGTATGTGAATTATATCTCAATAAAGATGTTTCTAAAATCGGGGATTTTATAACTGAGAAAGAAGGGAAGAATAAAGTTACAGAGGTGACTTGCAGCCTCTGCCACACCAAGGATGAAAAGGTTTCAAGAGTGAAGAATTAATGGCTTCCCACCATGGCGGACTGAGCTGAGCTGAGGTTGTGTTTTCAATGCTTTTCTATCTCTACTTCTTTTTTTTTTTTTTTGAGACAGAGACTTGCTGTGTCACCAGGCCATGCAGTGGTGCGATCTCGGCTCACTGCAACCACCACCTCCCAGATTCAAGCGATTCTCATCCCTCAACCTCCCAAGTAGCTGGGATTACAGGTGCACACCACCACACCCAGCTAATCTTTGTATTTTTAATAGAGATGGCGTTTCACCATGCTGGCCAGGCTGATCTCAAACTCCTGACCCCAAGTGATCCGCCCACTTAGGCCTCCCAAAGTGCTGGGATTACAGGCCTGAGCCATCCCCCCGGCCTCTATCTCTACTCCTAAAAGAACCATTTCTGACCACTTAACACCCGTTAGAATGTTATTTTAAAAAATAAAAGCCAAAAATAACAAGTGTGGGTGAAGATGTGGAGAAGCTGGACCGCTTGTACACTGCTGCTGGGAAGGTAAAATGGTGCAGCTACGGTGGAGAACAGTACGGCAGTCCCTCAAAAAATTAAACCTAGAATTACCTTGTGACCCAGCAATTCCACCTCTGGGCATATATCCAAAAGAGTTCAAAGCAGGGACTGGAGCAGATATTTGTATGCTCGTGTTCCTAGTAGTATTATCCACAATAGCCAAGGGGTGGAAACAACCCAAATGTCCACTGACAGATGAATGAATAAACAAAATGTGGTATATACAGACAACAGAATATCACTTAGCCTTAAATAATGACAATCAGGGGCCAGGCCTAGTGGCTCACTCCTGTAATCCCAGCACTTTGGGAGGCCGAGGCGGGCAGATCACTTGAGGCCAGAAGTTCAAGACCAGCCTGGCCAACATGGTAAAACCCCGTCTCTACTAAAAATACAAAAATTAGCCAGGTGTGGTTGTGCATGCCTATCATTCCAGCTACTTGGGAGGCTGAGGCAGAAGAATTGCTTGAACCTAGAAGGTAGAGGCTGCAGTGAGCTGAGATTGTGCTACTGCCCTCCAGCCTGGGCGACAGAGCAAGACTGTGTCTCAAAAAAAAAAAAAAAAAGAAAAGAAAAGGAAATCTGACACACGCTATAACATGGATGACCCTTGAAGACATGATGCTAAGTGAAATAAGCCAGTCACAGAACGACACATACTGTGATTCTAAGGTATCCAGAGTAGTCAGATTTGTAGAGACAAAGTGTAATTCTGGTTTCTAGGAGAAGTGAGGAAGGAGAAAGTATTGGTTAATGGGTACAAGTTTCTGTTTGGGAAGATTAAAAATTTCTGGAGCTAGATAGTGGTGCACAACAGTGTAAATGTACTTAATGCTACTGGACTATATACTTAGCTACAATGTAAAATAGCTACAATGGTAATTTTTATGTTACATATATTTTGCCACAATTTAAAAGGGAATTTCTCATACTCTAATGGTTTTTTGCTGATAACCCAAACTTAAAGAGTCTGTGCTGTAGGCCGGGCGCGGTGGCTCACGCTTGTAATCCCAGCACTTTGGGAGGCCGAGGCGGGCGGATCATGAGGTCAGGAGATCCAGACCACGGTGAAACCCCGTCTCTACTAAAAATACAAAAAAATTAGCCGGGCGTGGTGGCGGGCGCCTGTAGTCCCAGCTACTCAGAGAGGCTGAGGCAGGAGAATGGCGTGAACCCGGGAGGCGGAGCTTGCAGTGAGCCGAGATTGTGCCATTGCACTCCAGCCTGGGCGACAGAGCGAGACTCTGTCTCAAAAAAAAAAAAAAAAAAAAAGAGTCTGTGCTGTAAAATACAACTGCGCTGGATTGTCTTTTTGCAAATAGCATTATCAGTGCCCTTTCTAAGGTCTTTTATGAGATGCAGAGGGGACACTTGGAACTATTAATACATTTTCTAGAATCCCTTCTCTCTGTGAGCCTAGGTTAGAGTCAGCCAGCATGAGACGGAAGAGGAGAGGCCATTATGTTTCAATGCTGGTTGCAGACAGAAGCATGGACAGGCTTGGAGTTTAAAGCAGCTTCTGGATGACCTTCCTAGGAATCACATGCATTGATATTACAGGCATAATAAGGCGAGCTTCCCATTTGTAGCCACTTACCAATGAGCGTTTGAGAGTCACTCCTTCTGAACTGCAAACCGAAATGGTCATTCCTCCAGCCCTTCCAAGAGTTGAATAAACCTTTAATTTTTTGCTTTAAAGCCTTTCGTACTTGAAATACATGGAGTGGCTTTTGTTTTTCTGACTGAACCTAGATTGATACAATGGGTAGATGCAACGCACACTCATGCTTCCCTGTTTGGTGGCATCTTATAGTTTCAGTGTTGAACATGGTTTGAGTTGGTTGGAGGTACATGTATATGCGTATGTGGTATGATTGCTTTGTGTGTGGAACCATTTAAAATAATTATAGCCAACATGACACTTCACTCTGAATACTTCAACATACATTGTGAAAAATGAGGACTCTTACAAAAGAAAAAAACATTATCATACCTTTGAAAATTAACATAATTCCTCAATATCATCTAACATATGCTACATATTCAGATTTTCCCCAAAATGCTTTCATAATTGTTTTTCTCTCTCTTTAAATTCAAGCTCTAACACATCTCATCTGGTTGTTATCCCTCTTTAGTTTTTAAATTTAGAACAGTTCTCCCCAACCCCACCATTTGTTTGTTTTCATGACATTGATTTGTTTTGGAAGAGTGCAAGGAGGACATCTTGTAAAATGTCCCACATTCTGGATTTGTGTGATTATTTTCTCATGATTAGATTAAGGGTAAACATTTTTGGCAAAAATACTTACTAGGTGATATCTGGCCCTTCTTACTGCATCCTAGCCGGAGGCACGAACTATTAGGTTGCACTCTATTTGGTGATGCTAAGTTTGATCACTCGGTTAAAGTGATAACAACCAGATTTGTCCATGGTTAGCACAGTTTGGTTTTTTAAGTTATTGAAAAGTAATTTGTGGAGCAATACTTTGAAGCCATGTGAGAGTATCCCATTCTGCAACAATTTTTCACCCAATAGTTTTAGCATTCATTGATGATCTTTGCCTGAATCAAATATTATCCTGAGAGTTGCCAGATAGTGATTTTTTAAAAATTCTAGGCCAGGTGCAGTAGCTCATGCCTGTAATCCCAGCTCTTTGGAAGGGTGAGGTGGGAGGATCACTTGAGCCCAGGAATTTGAGACCAGCCTTGGCAACATGGCAAAACCTGTCTCTACAAAAAAAAAAAAAAAAAAAAAGAAAAACTAAAATAAAATACAAAAATTAGCCTAGCATGGTGGCACATGCTTGTAGTCCCAGCCACTCAGGAGGCTGAGGTGGGAGGATCACCCAAGCCCAGGAGGTTGAGGCTGCAGTGAGCCGCGATCACGCCACTGCACTCCAGCCTGCCCAAAACAAAATGAAAACTTAAAGAATTCCATCCTTCCAACTACATTTATTATCTGATTTCTTCTGTAAGTAAGAGCTTTTAGGGAACTTGTTCTTAAATCCACAGACTTTGAACAGATTCCTTCCACATGAACTTGTTTGTGATGCCCTTTCCTTGACTGTCGTTTCGTATCACGGTGTTTGCGGACAGCTGCATTTTAAGAGAGTTGCCCCTTTACTTTGTTTTGTGTTTTTGTTTTTTAATATCCAAGAATTGCTGCTCAATCTGGATGTGGAGTAAGAAGGATTTTAAAATGTAGATTGATAAAGGTTAGCAGGTACCTTATTCCTTACTGCTCAGCAGCAGCAGTTTTGCCTTAAACACACGGATTAAGCAAGTATATGGGTCTCAAATAGACACTTGATATGCACCAAGTGAGAAGATCTTCTAGAGTCTTTCTCTTGTGACCTGTTCTTTAAGCAACATTAGTGACTTCTCCTTCTGAAGAGTAAGTCTTTTTTTTTTTTGGCAGAGTCTCTGTCACCCAGGCTGCCTGGAGTGCAGTGGCGTGATCTCGGCTCACTGCAACCCAGTCACTTGGGTTCAAGCGATTCTCCTGCCTCAGCCTCTTGAGTACCTGGGATTACAGGTGTGTGCCACCGTGCCTGGCTAATTTTTGTATTTTTAGTAGAGATGGGGTTTTTTCCATGTTGGCCAGGCTAGTCTCGAACTCCTGACCTCAGGTGATCCACCCACCTTGGCCTCCCAAAGCTCCCAAAGTACTGGGATTACAGGTGTGAGCCACCACACCTGGGCCAAGTAAATCTTGTTACAAATTGTTCTCCTTCAGTCTTGTCTTCTAAGAACTCAGATGTAAACTGTGAGGTAGCAGTCTTTACTTGGTGTTCCTGGACTCCATCTCAGAACACACCAAAGACATCTACGTGATTGTGGAGCCACTCTACATTGTTTCTGCTGCTATCACCAGACCTTAATAGAGGTGTGGGTTTTTTAAAAATCAATATACATCTCAAATACATTTCAGAAAGAAAGGTGTTTATGCTTAACGCAGTGTTAAAACTAACCCAGCAAGAAAGTAGTGCCCTGTGTAAGCATTTTTTTGTTTCTTTGCTTGTTTGTTTATTTGTTTTTGAGACAGGGTCTCGCTTTGTCACCCAGGCTAGAGTGCAGTGGCATGATCACAGTTCACTGCAGCCTCAACCTCCCAGGCTCAAGCAATCCTCCAGCCTCTGCCTCCCAAGAATCTGTAGTTTCTGGGACTACAGGAGTGTCCCACAACACCCAGCTGATTTTTTATTTTTTTGGTAGAGAAAGGATCTCACTATGTTGCCCAGGCTGGCCTTGAACTCCTGGGATCAAGCAATCCTCCTGCCTCAGCCTCTCAAAGCACTGGGATTACAGGGATGAACCACCATGCCTGGCCTTTTGTTTGTTTTGAAATAAGTTCTATTTGTCAAAAAGAAAAAGAATGAAATAGAACATCTAGAAGTGAAAAAAAATATAGTCATTATAATATAAAACACATTTAGCTACAGTTGGAGAGAGAATTAGTAAGCTAGAAGGTAGATCTGAGAAAATCACACAGAAAGAATCATAGAAATAAAAAGGAGCATATTGACCAGGCACGGTGGCTCATGCCTATAATCCCAGCACTTTGGGAGGCCGAGGCAGGTGGATCACCTGAGGTCAGGAGTTTCAGACCAGCCTGGCCAACATGGTGAAACCCCGTCTCTACTAAAAATACAAAAATTAGCCGGGCGTGGTGGTGCATGCCTGTAATCTCAGCTACTTGGGAGACTGAGGCAGGAGAATGGCTTGAACCTGGGAGGCAGAGTTTGCAGTGAGCCGAGATCATGCAATTGCACTCCATCCTGGGCTACAGAGCAAAACTCTGTCTCAAAAAAATTAAATATAAAAAGGAGGGTATGAATAGACGGTAAGAGACATGGAGGACAGAATGGGAGGTCCAACATATGCCTGTAGGATTTCCAGGAAGAGAACACAGTGACTGTGGAAGAAGCAACAGTCAAAAGATGATGGCTGAGAAATTTCAAAAATTGAAGAAAGATGTGACCTGAATCCTCAGGTACAGGAAGCATCCTGAGTCTTTGTAGGAAAAATTAACACACAACCAAATGAGGACACATCACAGTAATCTGCAGAACACTGAAGGCAATGGGTATCTTAAAATCAACCAAAGAGAAAGACTAATGATCTACACGCGAAGCATGATTAAACTGGCAACTGATTTATCATCAATGTACCTTCTAAAGACTGAAAGGAAATTAATGGCCAAGACTTATACTCAGGTGAACTATTATTTGAGAGGAAGACGTTAATTTCAGAGAAAGAGAGTTTACCACTCACACATCCTCATTGAAAAGAACTACTAAAAATCTGAAAAGAAACAGAACCCAGAAAAAAAGGAATAGGATAGAAGGAGACATGGGGAGCATGAAATTAGTAAATGTTTAGGTAAATCCAAAAAACATTAGTGAAAATACACACACACACACTTATGAGATTAGTTTTCACTAAAAATTGGTCAAATCGTGGCAATTTCATATAGTTCTACCTAACAAAAATGTATTTACACATAGTTTAGTTTGTGGGGCTTTTGTTTGCTTGTTTGTTTGTTTGTTTGTTTGTTTTTGAGACAGGGTCTCACTGTTGCCCAGGATGGAGTGCAGTGGTGTAATCACCACAGCCTCGACCACCCTGGGCTCAGGTGATCCTCCCACCTCAGTCTTCTGAGTAGCTAGGACCACAGGCATACACCACCATGCCCAGCTAATTTTTGTATTTTTTTGTAGGGACGGGGGTCTCACTATGTTTCCCAGGCTGGTCTTGAACTCATGGGCTTAAGCGATCTGCCCGCCTCGGCCTCAAAAGTGTTGGGATTACAGGCGTGAGCCACCCCACACCTGGCCAAGTTTATCTCATTTCCTACTGTACTCCCAGTGCCTAAACCAGTGCTTATCACACGGTAGGGAGGGCTCAAAAACATCTATTGATGAAGGGACTACTTTGGAGGAGGTGTTAAAAGTAATGAGGAACTAAAATATCAGACTGAAGCAACCTGGAAATGGGAAAGGAGAGATCAAAGTGAAAGCATTCAGCAGCCTTTGCATTATTCAGGAGGAAGACAGGGATATTGATTATCTATAGACTTTATTAGGTCAGAAAAGAATATTAAAATTTTAAGGATAACCCATAAAACGAATAGAAAGAATGGATAACTTTTAAACTAGTATATGGGGAAGAGAGACTAAAGAGCATCTGATTGACTTCCAGTAAAGGACGGTGGATTGATTGCATGCATTAGCCTCTGCTGTTCTCTGAAATCTCAATAACGTGGCATTGAAGTGCACTTTTTACAAAATGCATAAACCCACAGGGAAAATAGAAAAGGAGACAAAAATAACAACATTTTGGAAGTTGGAAAGCTTCCAAATGGTCAAACGGTGGTGACAGGCACACCTGACATGAATTTTGAAGCAGCAGTGGACAAAGCCAAGAAGGCCCCTGATTTTCACTACTAAACTCTCCAAATGCTCTGACATTAGTGTCAACATTCTTCTGGAAGAGTGGGTGGCAATGGGACTAGAAATATGGCAGTTGGTCGAGAGTCTGAGAAGCAGCTGTTCTCTTCAACTCTACTTGGCTGGGTACCTCCAAAGCAGCAGAAAACCAGATGCTTATTCTCTCTGAAAAGGGTAAAAGAGTGGGACTCTGGCCTGGAGAAAACTAGGTATTGTTGGGGGCCAGGGTTTTTGTGCTAAGAAAAATTAAGGAAAACTTTATACATTAAATTTTGAGGCTGGACACAGTGGCTCATGCCTGTAATCCCAACACTTTGAGAAGGCAAGGCAGGATGATCGCTTGAGCCCAGGAGTTTGAGACCAACCTGGGCAATATAGCGAGACCCTGTCTCTGCAAAAAAGACAAAAATTAGCCAGGTATGGCAGCATCTGTCGTCCTAGCTACTCAGGAGGCTGAGGCAGAAGGATTGTTTGAGCCCACGAGTTAGAGACCACCGTGAGCCATGATCGTGCCACTGCTGTCTAGCCTGGGCGACAGAATGAGACCCCATCTCAAAAATAAATTTTTTAAAAGACTCCTCAATTCACCATCTTTCCCCTTATTGAAAATGGAACAACATTCTCCCTGAGAAATTTGGCTGGCCCAAGGAAATAGGCCTAAAGAAACTGACTTTTGGGGGTTCCCTGCTCTCCAGATGGTCTCTCCTAAATTGACCCATGGACTCAGGATTTCACATCAGCTTCTTCTAATTTACGCAGCTTTCTTCTAATTTACTGTGGGGTTTTTTGGTGTTTTTTGTTTTGTTTTGTTTTTTGAGACAGGTTCTTGCTCTGTCATCCAGCTGGAGAGCAGTGGTATGATCATAGCTCACTGCAGCCTCAAACTCCTGGGCTCAAGTGATCCTCCCACCTCAGCCTCCTGAGTAGCTGGGCTACAGGCATGTACCACCACACCTGGCTAACTTTGTAATTTTTTGTAGAGGTGGGGGTCTTGACATGTTGCTCAGGCTGGTCTTGAAATCCTGGCCTCAAGCGATCCCCCTGCCTCAGCCTCCCGAAGTACTGGGATTTCAAGCATGTGCCACTGCACCTGGCCAAGAATATTTAAAGGTGAAATGAGAAGTTCACATGATGTCATATCAGGAGGTACACAATGGCTACTTGTCCCACTATTAGCAATCCTTAGTTTTTTCACTTCGTGAAGTGGTCACTAGCAGAACTCTTGGTTGGAAAGATAGGTTATTTCCCTTTGTAACTAGCAGGTAACAGAATTGGGATACTTTGGCATCTTAAAATACCGTGGCAACCTGATGAACATAGCATACATTCAAGATCTTTGCCTGAATTAATTATTACATTGGAAGAGTTGCAGAATGAGAATGTTCTAATTCTACTACTTCTTTTATATATTTCAGCTGATGTTATTCTATGAAGAAAAGCTCCCTCATCAGTGAAGATGAACTGCCCTTCTTTCTAAAGAGGCAATGTCAGCCGGGCGCTGTGGCCTATAATCCTAGCACTTTGGGAGGCCGAGGTGGGTGGATCACCTGAGGTCTGGAGTTCAAGACCAGCCTGGCCAACATGGTAAAACCCTGTCTCTACTTAAAATACAAAAATTATCCAAGCATGGTGGCACATGCCTGTAATCCTAGCTACATGGGAGGCTGAGCCAGAAGAATCGCTTGAACCCGAGAGGTAGAGGTTGCAGTGAGCTAAGATCACACCACTGTGCTCCAGGCTGGGTGACAGAGTGAGACTCCGTCTCAAAAAACAAAAACAAAAAACAAAAAAAAAACAAACAAAAAACAGTTGAAAGTAGTTGTTTTCGCAGAGTGAAAAATAGAGGTGGGGTTGAGATACTGTTGCTATTTTAAACTAACTTGTAGATCTGTTTGACTCTTTTTTAAAAAACAATTTTTTGGAGAGATGGAGCCTTGCTATGTTGCCCAGGCTGCTCTCAAACCGCTGGCCTCAAGTGATCCCCCTGTCTCAACCTCCCAAAGTGCTGGGGTTACAGACATGAGCCACCGCACCTGGCTCTGTTTGACTCTTTATGTGCAGTTTGAACTTTTTAACTGAATTTTTTAAAAGGTATGAAATTAGTCTTTAAAGGAACACAAAACCAACAGAGAAGCAAGCAGGAAGATACAAGAAGCAAAGAAATATCATAGTAAAATGAAAATACAAAATAATATGACATAAATAAAACAGTAATCACTATCAAATTAAATAGATTAAGTGAGCCCACAAGGCATTGTCTCTGGGGCTAGTCTGCTGGGTCAAAGTCCTGCCACTTATTGGTTCTGTGACCTTTAGCAAGTTATTTAACTTCTCTGTGTTTCAATTTCTTTCTTTTCTTTTCTTTTCTCACTCTGTCACTCAGGCTGGGTGCTGTGGTGCAATCACCAATCACAACTCACTGCAGCCTCCACCTCCTGGGCCCACGCAATCCTCTCACCTCAGTCTCCTGAGTCCCTGGGAACACAGACATGTGCCACCCTGCCAAGCTAATTTTTAAATTTTTTGTAGAGATTGGGTCTCACTATATTGCCTAGGCTGGTCTCAGACTCCTGAGCTCAAGCAATCCTCTCGCCTTGGCCTCCCAAAGTGCTGGGGTTATAGGCATGAGCCACCCCACGCAGCCTCAAACTCTGTAAAAGGGGATAATGATAATACTTACCTCATAGGACCTGTGGGAAATAATGCTTTATTACTATAGGTTAAAAAGCACACAAACATGCTTGACATAGTAGGTGCTATATCAGTTTACTATTGTTGTTGTTTTCAGATTGGATTTTTTTAAAACTCTACTTATTTGCAATTTATAAGAGGCATACCTAAAATATAATGTCAGAGAAAGGTTAAAAAGTGGAGCCAGGGAAGGAATTTAAAAAGACATACCAGACAAGTAGTAATCAAAAGAAAGCAGGTATGCAATGTAACATCAGAACAAATAAGCTTTGCTTATTTGGATTGATAGGGATAGATAGGATTGATAGGGATAAAGCAGATCATTATTTAATGATAAAAGAAGAAATTTGGCCAGGCATGGTGGCTCACACCTGTAATCCCAGCACTTTGGGAGGCCGGGGCAGGGGGACGGATCACAAGGTCAGGAGTTTGAGACTAGCCTGACCAACGTGGTGAAACCCTGTCTCTACTAAAAATACAAAAAATTATCCAGGTGTGGTGGTGCATGCCTGTAGTCCCAGCTACTCAGGAGGCTGAGGCAGGAAAATTGTTTGAATTGGGGAGGCAGAGGTTGCAGTGTACTGAGATCGCACCACTGCACTCCAGCCTGGGTGACAGAGCAAGACTCTGTCTCAAAAAAAACAAAAAAGAAGAAGAAGAAATTCACTGGGAAGATAAAACAATTCTGAACCTGACAACATAGTCTCAAAATATGTAAAGCAAAAAGCCACTGAGTCCCAAAGAGAACTTGACAAATTTGGTGGGAGATTTTAATATCATTTCCTCAAACTGATAGAATCACAGAAAAAAAAATAAGAACAACAGTCAGCAAACTTGATACGGAAAGAACAGCACTCCCACCTTAGAGCCAGCAGCCTCCACGCAGGAGGACCGAGGGGAAGCCAGGGAGCAGGGCAGCCTGAGCCAAGGCCAAGCCCAGCTGAGGACAGGAAGTGGAAGGAGGCACCTAGGAAGGCTGAAGATGCAGAGGAGTGTGTTCCAGAGGCAGTGGGAAAACTGGGAGGGAATAGGTCTCGGGATGTTGGATAGAGAGAATAAGCAAAGAACAATGCAGGAAGAAGAGTGGGGTAGGAGGCAGTGACCTTGCTAGAGAGCCTTATGTTTTGGGCTATGACCAGGGCTGACAGAGGTGTGAGGCATGGCAGGTTCAGAAGAGAGATCAACGATGCGTCACACATCTCTAAAACTGATGAAGGCAGCAATTGGCACTGAGGCCAACCTGGTTGGGACTCAGAGACGTGGGACACATATTGTGTGTCAGGCACCCTGCCACATCTTGGAGAGAATAAGACACAAACCCTCATCTAGTGGGTTGGAGAAATGATGCAGGGCTCAGTGCGGCTAGCGCATGGGGGTAGGAAGCAGCCTGGGCACGCCCACAAGGCTCTCTGCCTTCCAGAATCTGGCACAATTGGGTTCGAAAAGATTTAATGACAATGAGCTATCTATGGACCTACCTTGTGCCCAGTGTTTACCTTTCTTATCTGTAACGCTCAAGTCAATACTCTAAGGTAGGAATTGTTATCCTCATTTTATTTACAGAGAAACTGGAGTTCAGAGAGATTCTTGCCCAAGGTCTTGCCTTGGGCCTATTCCAGGTCTATCTAACTCCAAAGTCCATGCTCAGTACACTGTCTCCTGCTTGGGAGCAAAGAGAGGACTTTGCTCCTAAGTCCAGACCCATACCACAAAGAGCCTCAACACTTACTACTGGGAGAAAACACCGTCCTAAGTAAAAAGCCAGGTGCTCTTCCCCTTACCCCAGGGGGTTTAGGATTTGGGAAAAAGGGGCCTGATGGAATATAGGGGGACCAGGTCCATATGTTAACTGATCTGGGTACAAGAACAGTAACTCAAGGCCAGCCAGGGAAAGAACAGCCAAGCCCAGGCACAGCTGCCAAGTTATCACCTCTCGTTCCTTGTCCCACCATGCCTTGTCCCAGCACAAACATACCCCACTCAGTTTCCCTCTTCTCCTGTCTCCTGCATAGGCAGAACCAGCTCTGAGTGATAGACAGGACAGCAGGTCCTTGGGTCCTCAGGCTTGCCACTACGACCTGTTTACCCTGCGCAGACCATGATCCATCAGGTCGAGAAATGCCCCACTGCTAGATGTTTGTGTCAAAAATGCCTGCCGGTGGTGCAACAGCTGGGTGGGACCAGTGACGTGGACTCGAGTGCCACAAAATGTACCGAACACATTCTGAGTCAACATAGTGATAGTGTGCCAACCCCAGATAAAGATTTTCATTATTTATTTGTTTGGGTTTTGTTTATATGTACTCCTCTTCATCACCAAAGATTTGAGGCTACTGAAAATGAAAATTGAAATGGTAATAAAAGAGAGGGGGTTGCAGAGAGGACCATAGGATGGGGAAAATAGAAATAATTGCAGAAAATCATGACCTCATGAAGAGCACAATCACAGAAGCACTAACAGATGACAAGGTTGCCAGATCTTCACCATTGGTTTTGGGTTTCCTGAAAACCCGCGAAGAGAGGGATTCAGTCAATTACATATTTTTTTTCTTTCTTTCTTTTATTTTTATTTTTTATTTTGTCTTGAAATGGAGTCTCGTTCCATCGCCAAGGCTGGAGTGCACTGGTGCAATCTTGGCTCACTGCAACCTTCACCTCCTGAGGTTCAAGCCATTCTCCTGATTCAGCTTCCTGAATAGCTGGGACTACAGGCATGAACCACCATGCCTGGCTAATTTTTGTATTTTTAGTAGAGACTGTCACACGCAAGACGGGGTTTCACCATGTTTGCCAGGCTCTCAAACTACTGACCTCTAGTGACCCGCCCGCCGTAGCCTCCCAAAGTCCTGGAATTATAGGCATGAGCCACTGTGCTTGGCTTGCTTTTTTTAATTTTTTATTATAAACAACACTGTGATGAACATCCACATAGCTAAATGCATGCATTCCATGATTATTTTCTTAAGATAATTTTTTTCTTATTGTTTGTGTATTTATTTATTTATTTTTGAGACGGAGTCTTGCTCTGTCACCCAGGCAAGAGTGCAGTGGCACATTCTCGGTTTACTGCAACCTCCACCTCCCAGGTTCAAGCAATTCTCCTGCCTCAGCCTCTTAAGTAGCTGGGATACAGGCACAAGCCACCAAGCCCGGCTAATTTTTGTATTTTTAGTAGAGACAGAGTTTCACTGTGTTGGCCAGGCTGGTCTCGAACTCCTGACCTCAGGCAATCGCCTGCCTCGGCCTCCCAAAGTGCTGGGATTACAGGCATGAGCCACCTCGCTCAGCCTTAAGATACATTTTTAAAGGGAAGAACATTTTCTGTCGAAGTACATTCCAGTTCACAAACCCTTTGCCGGGAGAGGTTGGAACCAATGGCTTAGACTCCAAAGGAATGAATGTACCGTAAAGCTTTCAGCAATCTTCTGTCGATGCTACCTGTATAGACTTCCAGACAAACATTGAAGATTGAATGCATGCATCTAATTTCACTTTTTTTTCCTGAAATCCTCCTGAAACTATAATGAAGAAATGTTTGGGAAAAGATGTAGCCAGGCACTGTGGCTTACGCCTGTAATCCTAGCACTTTGGGAGGCCAAGGTGGGCAGATCGCTTGAGTCCAGGAGTTTGAGACTAGCCTGGGCAACATGGCGAAATCCTGTCTCTACTGAAAACATACAAAAAATCAGCCAGGCATGGCAGACCTGTAGTTCCAGCTACTCAGGGGGCTGAGGTGTGAGGATCACTTGAGCCTGGGAGGTAGAGGCTGCCGTGAGCCCTGATTGTGCCACCGAACTCCAGCCTGGGCGACAGAGTGAGACCCTGTCTCAAATAAAAAAAAAAAAAAGAGAGACGGGATCGGGAAAAGGAAGAAAAGACCACGGCACAATTTTGGATGTTAGAAAGCAAATGGACCAGTTGTAACTGATTTAGCAGGCCTTGGGAATGCTGGTCATGAGCTGTGAGAAAAGTGAGAAAAGATGAGTTCCAGCCTGACTTACACTGCTGGATTCTCACAAGGCCAAGAGATGATAGTAGGGCTCCTGCCAGCCCATGCTGCACCTGTGTGTGCAGTAGAAACAGCCTCCCCTTTCTCAAGACACTCTACAGCCGTCTGCCAGAAATTTGACATGATAAATATACAAATCTGTCATGTCTACCCTGTAAGAGAGGTGGCCTCAGAATGATGCAGTGCACAGCTTGCACAGCCATATATGACTGTCCTGAACTGGGGCACCAGTTTCTACTGAAGGTAGAGGTGATGGAGGAGGCTGTCATAAAACATGAAAGATTGGTTGAAACTATTTAAGGAGCAGTTAGAGCTTCAGCTTCCCTGTCTCACCTTAGTAGAAGATTGGAAGTTTATTCTCTTGAACGTCAGGCAGAGTTGAGGGCAGGAGACCTGGACTAGCAACAGGATTAAATCAAAGTATGCCCTCTGAAATTTTGAATCACCCTCCTGCTTCTTCCACTTGGCCCCAGGGACACTGCTATCCAGGCCTTTATCCTCCAGGCAGAAGAATGAAAGACATTTCTTAGGAGAATATGACCAGCTCAAGAGGTAAGACCCAAAGACTTTCACAATGGGGTTCCCCAGCTGAACATCTCAGTGGATCACCCTACAGTGACATTCATAGTCAATAAGTACTACCCATGTATTGGAGCTTCAAATCACCTTTAAAATCTCCCACTCTTTTTTTTTTTTCTTTTTGAGACAGAGTCTCGCTCTGTCGCCCAGGCTGAAGTGCAGTGGTGCGATCTCGGCTCACTGCAAGCTCTGCCTCCTGGGTTCATGCCATTCTCCTGCCTCAGCCTCCTGAGTAGCTGGGACTACAGGCGCCCGCCACCACGCCTGGCTAATTTTTTGTATGTTTAGTAGAGACGGAGTTTCACCGTGTTAGCCAGGATGGTCTCGATCTCCTGACCTCGTGATCCGCCCACCTTGGCCTCCCAAAGTGCTGGGATTACAGGCGTGAGCCACCGCGCCCAGCCCAAATCTCCCACTCTTAAATTTAAGCAACCAACGATTACCAGTCATTTGAGGAAAGATTCTAACATGAAAGATAGAGACCCAAAACAAACAAATATTTAAAAAGGAAGTTAGGGAAAGCTGAGAATATACAGAAAGAAGAACATTGAAAAATGACATTAATAACATCAGAGAATGAAAAGATTACATTGATTAAACAAGAACAGGATAGTATAAAAAGACATTCACAGAATATCAATAATAAAAACTCTTAGAAATTAAAAAAAGACAGATAGTAGAAATTAAAAACTAAATAGAAAGTAAAGAAATAGTTCAGAAAGGGAGAGCATGTAGAGATTGAAGTAAGAACAAAGATAAGAAAATGAGAGGATCCGGGCCAGGCGCAGTGGCTCACGCCTGTAATCCCAGCACTTTGGGAGGCCAAGGCGGGTCGATCACCTGAGGTCAGAAGTTCAAGACCAGCCTGGTCCACATGGTGAAAACCCATCTCTACTAAATATACAAAAATTAGCCAGATGTAGTGGCAGTCGCCTGTAATCCCAGCTACTCGGGAGGCTGAGGCAGGAGAATTGCTTGAACCTGGGAGGCAGAGGTTGCAGTGAGCTGAGATTGCGCCATTGCGCTCCAGCCTGGGCAACAAGAGCAAAAACGTCATCTGAAAAAAAAAAAAAAATGAGAGGATCCATCCAGGAAGTTCCTTTGATTGGAAGAGATAAAGTGGTACAATCACCTTGAAAAATAATTCAGCATTATCTGGAAAAGATATATACATTATATATATTATATAAATATCTTTTATATATAAATATATATAATATATATTATATATATTATATATAATATATATTATTATATATATATTATATATTATAATATATATTATATATATATATTATATATAATATATATTATATAATATATATTATATATTATATATATATTATATATAATATATTATATATAAATATAGATATAAAAATATATATAAATATAAATATAAATATATATAAATATAAATATATATATATATACCATACAACTCAGCAAGACAAAAAGATTTGTTAAATTCATTCAGTCAACAAATATTTATTGAACACCTACTAAGTTCTAGTCATCATGCTAGGCACTGACTGTTCAAGAATAAACATAGACAAGACTTCTGCCCTTTCAGAAACCAACTCTTTAACCCAAGGCAGCTGTGAAGTATAACACATCTCTGGCTCAATTTTCTCCATATGGTTTGGCGTTCCATGAATGACTCTTTGGGAAGATTTCCTATATGTAGAATGCATGAATAAAGGAATAATTATTTTATGGTTCGAAAGATAAATAAAAGTAAGATCAAAGTGTAGAAGCCATGTTAAGAAAGATTCCAGTTTAATGATTTTTGAAAAGAGCAGTAAAAATAAGACCAAAATGTGGAAGCTGTATTGAGAAAGTTCCAGTTTAATTCTAATAATCTTTAACAGAATTGCCCAAAGAGAGAATGAATTGTTTTGAGAGATGGTACAGTTAGCTGTCAGTGGGAGTGTTCAATACTAAACAAGATTCACTCGCTCAACCATTGAGTGATGACCATGTGCAGGCACTGTGCCAGGCTCTCTGTATTTTCAGTAAGCTATTGTACAACAAAGCACCCTAAAACAGTGTCTTAGAACAACAGTAAACGTTTATGACCTCTCACAACGTCTGTGGGTCAGCAGCTTGGCTATGTGTTTCTGGTTCAGGGTCTGTCATGAGGTTGCATCTGAAGGCTTGGCTGAGGCTGGAGGATCTGTTTCCAAGGTGGGTCACTTTACATGGCTGGCAAGTTGGTGCTAGCTGTTCGGAAAGGGCTTCAGTTCCCCCCTGTGTTGACCTCTTCACAGGGCTGCTTGCACGTCCTCCCAATGTGGCAGCTATCTTCCCTCAGAATGAATGATCCAAGAGAAATCAAGGTAGGTGCCACAATGCCCTTTATGACCTAGACTTAGAAGTGAAATACCATGACATAGCCTATTGATCACACATCAGCCACCATCGTGAGGGCTAGCTACCACACCCTGCAAATACAATGATGAACAAACAAATGACATGCCTGAGCTCAAGAGCTATTAGCCTAGAGTTAAGATCATTCGTTAGATGATATCAAAGGAATTAGGGCTGAGAGACAAGGTTGTTCCCTCCAACCCTAACGCCCTGTGATCTTATGATTCCAGGTCCTAGGTCTTTGATTCCCATATCACTAATCCATTATCTCAGAACCAGCAGCTCACCAAACCCTCACTCCTCAGACATGGGCCATTCGGGGGTTTCTGTTGTGCCCCTGCATTGTCAGCTGCTTGTCCTTATACAGCAAGATAGCCATGACTCCACCCTGCACGCTGTCAGACAGGAGACAAAGGAGTGCCCAGATAACCCTAAGCTTGTTGTTTCTGTCCCCAGGACATGCTGTGGCCTGCTCCTGGGAGCACAGGGCATGCTATGATAGCAGCAGGAGGACATGGCGTCCCCATGCAGGAGCTGCTTTTGATCCTGCCAGGACAATCCCTCAAGAGCAGCAAGGCCTTGTATGTACAGAAAGAGAGTGGCCCTCAGATCGCTTCCCTTTGCCCTAATCAGGGCCACGTAGTACACCAGAGACCTCAGGGGTAGTGACCCTGGACGTTCTCAGAGGACTTCTGACCTTTGAACTTGGGGTTGGGCATAGGAGTGTGGCTAGCATCTCAGCCTGGCCCACACCAGTGCTGGTCAGCATGCCTTTGGGGCACTAACCCAGGTCCACAGGGGAGTCATCTACTTCCAAGTCACCTGAGGAGCCAGTGGTGACCAGGGAGATTATGGCCTGAACTTGTGCTGGCTCTGGGGGACTGTTGGGTAAGCTAATGCGGGCTGGGCTGGAGTTCAAACACACCTCCCTGGTGCCCACAGGGACCTCCCAGCACATGCTTTCCTATGGGTATCAATGATTCAGTCTTTCCTGATGGCATAGACTGTAGCCTGGAGAAGCTCTGGGGAATATTTCTTTTCTTTTTTTTTTTTTTTTTGAGACGGAGTCTCGCTCTGTGGCCCAGGCTGGAGTGCAGTGGCGCAATCTCGGCTCACTGCAAGCTCCGCCTCCCGGGTTCACGCCATTCTCCCGCCTCAGCCTCTCCGAGCAGCTGGGACTACAGGCGCCCGCCACCACGCCCGGCTAATTTTTTTGTATTTTTAGTAGAGACGGGGTTTCACCGTGGTCTCGATCTCCTGACCTCGTGATCCACCCGCCTCGGCCTCCCAAAGTGCTGGGATTACAAGCGTGAGCCACCGCGCCCGGCCTGGAATATTTCTTTTCTTACTTATTTGTGGTTTTAAAAGTACTACTCTCAGGATGACTATTGTTAAAAACAAAATAAAACAAAACCAAAAAATAACAGAAAACAACAAGCATTGGAGAGGCTGTGAAGAAATTGGAACCTTGGGCGTCACCAGTGGGAATGTGAAATGGTGCCACTACTATAAAAAACAATTTGGCGGTTCCTCCAAAATTTAAATATAGAATTACCATGTGACCCAGCAATTCCACTTCTGGGTATTTGCTCAGAAGAATTGAGAGCAAGGACTGGAAAGATATGTGTACACCCACATTCGTAGCAGCAGTTTTTCACAATTGCTTAATGGATAGAGTTTTCTGTTTGGGGCAATGAAAAAATTTTCAGAAATGGTGGTAGTGGTTGCAGAACATTGAAAATGTAATTAATGCCACTGAATTGAACTCCTATAAATAGTTTAAATGGTAAATTTTATGTTATAAAAGGAATACTAAAATGGTGGAATTTTTTTCTTTTCTTTCTTTCTTTTTTTTTTTTTTTTTTTTTGAGACAGGGTCTTCCTCTGTTGCCCAGGCTGAAGTGCAGTGGCACGATCTCAACTCACCCCAGCCTCAATCTCCTGGGCTCAAGCAATCCTCCCACCTCAGTCTCTTGAGTAGCTTGGACCACAGGTGTACACCACCACACTTGGCTAATTTTGTATTTTTTGTAGAGACAATGTTTTGCCATGTTGCCAGGCTGGTCTCGAACTCCTAAGCTCAAGCAATCCACCTGTCTCAGCCTCCCAAAGTGCTGGGATTACAGGTGTGAGCCACCACACCCGGCCTAAAATGGCATATTTTTTTCTTTCTCTTTTTTTTTTTTTTTTTTGAGACACAGTCTCACTCTGTCACCCAGGCTGGCAATGGCATGATCTCGGCTCATTGAAATCTCCATCTCCCGAGTTCAAGCGATTCTCCTGCCTCAGCCTCCTGAGCAGCTGAGATTGCAAGCGCACATCACCAAGCCCAGCCGATTTTTGTATTTTTAATAGAGGAGGGGGTCTCGCCATGTTGGCCAGGCTGGTCTTGAACTCCTGACCTCAAGTGATCCGCCCACCTCGGCCTACCAAAGTGCTGGTAAAAAAAAAAAAAAATCCCATTCCACCGCTTGCTAGGTAATGTACCTCACCATTCTGAAGTGTCTCTCCCTCACCTATATGGTCTTTGATGTCATGGTCGATCATGAGAATTACATGAGTCAATATGGTAATATAAGGTGGTTTTTAAAAGCACCTCACACTACCAGCATTGCAGTCAGCAATGAATTGCCATCCTTGTATTAAAAAGCTCTACAACCATTGCCACTGGGCATTTCTTATTGGCCGTCATTTGCAGGGGGCTTTCAACTCCTCATGTATTCCCTGTTTTCCCTTCTGTGACCTCTCCTCCTTTCCTACTCTTCATTACCACCTCAAATGCCAGTGCAGGGAATGCACGGAACAATTGACTCCATCTCTCTGTCTCATGGTCTCTTTCCAGCCAGTTCCTCTGGGTGTCCTCGTCAACAGCTAGTGTGCACTGTCAATGACATTTTCTCTCTCAGAGGTATTCTAGGTCTAACTGTTGAGCTAACAGGATTTTCACTTCCTTACACGTTCACATACAAATATGCACATGTGTTCCTTTACCAGGTTGTAAAGTACATAATAGTTGAAACCTTGCTTTTTTTTTTTTCCGTAAAATATCTTGAACATCTTCCCATAAATAAACAGATTCCCCAAACCAAGCCAGAGTGTCTTGCTTGAACTCAGGACCTCATAGGAGATCTGAGACCAGCTGTTAGAGACTCTCTGAGGAGGGTAGGTAGAGCCTGTTGCCCAGGTCCCCAGTCAGCTCCGCCGCTGGAGAGGAGCAGAGGACTGACTGGCCACAGGGGACTAAGTCCACATGCTAGCTCAGAACAGGAGGAAGGCTGCTTTCCTTGGAAGATGGGACCAACCCTAATGAGGACTAATAAGTGTACCTCAGACAAACCAATTGGCCAACTGGAACAGGCCAGAGATGAGGGTGTGTCTTCCAAGGCCCAAAGCAAGAGAAACATCCCCAAGAGGGGAGGGGTGTGTCAATCAAAGTGGTGTGTTTGTTTGTTTGTTTGTTTGTTTGTTTTTGAGACAGAGTCTTGCTCTTTCACCCAGGCTGGAGTGCAGTGGCGTGATCTCAGGTCACTGCAACCTCCACCTCCTGGATTCAAGCGATTTTCCTGCCTCAGCCTCCTGAGTAGCTGGGATTACAGGCGTGTGCCACCACACCCAGCTAATTTTTGTATTTTTAGTAGAGACGGGGGTTTCACCATGTTGGCCATTCTGGTCTCGAACTGCCTATCTCAGGTGATTCGCCCACCTCAGTCTCCCAAAGTGCTGGGATTACAGGCGTGATCCATCATGCCTGGCCTCAATCGAGATTCTTAATTGCTAGCCACAGAAACCTACTCTGGAAGATATAATCAGAAGATGAACTTATCGACATATTTCCAGGAATTTCGAGGAAATGTCTAGGAAAGCTGGAGTGCTTGGTTTGGAAGATAAACAAGAATAAGGGGAGCTGAGGGAGAAACATGGCCACGCTCATGCCACAGAACTAGAGTGATGGGGACGGCTGTGCTGTCACCACTAAGCCAGGATAGGGACAGCCCAGTTTGCCCACCAGCCACTGCCACACCTCGTCCCTGGCCTGAGGCTCTAGCCTGGCCACAAGCTGCCTGTTGCTGCCGCACTGTTCCTGCCCACCCCAGAAAAGATTCTCCACTGTCCCTGTTTCTTTACACCAGTCTGGGGCAATTACATCTGATTTGCTGAGCATAGGTCCCATGTCCCATGCTGGAGGTAAGGGAGGCTAGAAGTCAGGCGACTGGAGTTGTTAGTGTCTGTAATGGAGACAGCCTCTGAGTCTCACCAAAACTCATCAGCAAGACACTTCCGAAACAAAACAGGAGGGCTTCAGAGGCTGGGAAAGTGTCTCAGATCTTTTGGGCTACTATAACGAGACACCAAAAACTGGGTGGATTACAAACAACAGACATTTATTCCTCATAGTCCTGGAGGCTGGGAAGTCTAAGAGCAAGGCACCGGCATATCCTGTGTCTGGTAACAGCCCACTTCCTGCTTCATAAATGGCACCTTCTAGCTGTGTCCTCGCATGTGGAAGGGGCAAGGGATCTCTGTGGGGCCTCTTTTATAAGGACACTAATCTCATTCATGAGGGCTCCCCCTTCATGACCTGATCACCTCCCAAATATCTTCTCTCCTAATGCCATCACCTTACACATTAGGATTGCAACATAGGAATTTAGGGGGACACAAACATTCAGTTCATTGCAGCAGCCAAAAGCAAAGTTAAAGAGACATCTGCCAGACCCAGGGGACTGATGAGACATCTTGGTACAGGAAAGAGAAGGCTTTCTTCATCCAGGACCAGCACTGTGGCAGGACCCTCAGAGACCTGCAGGACGGCCCTAAGGGTGGTGGCAGAGGTGCACGGGTCTCATCCAGGGTCTATATATACATATATATATATAAATTTTTTTTTTTTTTGAGACAGTTTCGCTCTTTTTGCCCAAGCTGCAGTGGTGCAATGGCGTGATCTCAGCTCACTGCAACCTCTGCCTCCCAGGTTCAAGCGATTCTCCTGCCTCAGCCTCCCAAGCAGCTGGGATTACAGGAGCCCGCCACCTCGCCCAACTAATTTTTTGTATTTTTAGTAGAGACGGGGTTTCACCACGTTGGCCAGGATGGTTTCGATCTCTTGACCTCATGACCCGCCCGCCTCGGCCTCCCAAAGTGCTGGGATTACAGGCATGAGCCACCACGCTGGCCCAGGGTTCATATTAAGAACCAAGTTCTGGGAGACACTGAGGCCCCCAGGGGTTCTGGAGTCAGCTCTAAACCAGGCAGCCCTCAGGTGAGGTCTGAGAGCATCTCAGAAGCTTCCAGACCCTCTTGGAACCCGGCCCACCCTGCATCTCACTTCCTTTTGGTGCGTCCTTGCTCTGTTTGGCCTCATTGGCCGTTTCCTAAGGCCATGCAGTAAACCTCCAGGTGCCTGGTGAGTTTGTCAAGGTGTTTCCCCATAGGTTCCTGTGCTTCCAGTGGGGGTAGGTATCGAAGTGGCCGCAGCAGCCTTATTGGCCTGGTAAGCAGGAGCAAGAGCAGCTGGGGCAGGGGAGACCCAGGGGTCTACCCTTGGCCAGCTGTGGCAGCCCCATTAACAGAGTGTGGCCTGGAGGTGAGCGGGATGAGGAAGTCGCATTTACCGCAGCACCAGCTATTGCACGGTTACTCTGTGCCTGATGTTAAGTGCTTGACTCCGCTGCTCCATCAAACCTTCAGCACAACTCCTCTCTGAGCCAAGGATTGATTGTCATTACCCATGTGTTCCAAAAGAAGCTCAATTATCTGCCCCACATCACCCATAGTCAGTCCAAAAGCCAGGATTCAAACCGGGGCTTGTCTGATTCCCAAGCATACATCCCTCCCACCAGGCCAGCACCAAGGGCCAGAGGGGTATAGGCCTGGGCCAGACCACGCTGGGGGCTACCACCCTGAGGGCACCTTGAGAGGGAAGGAGGAGGCCCCAGGACACCCTCCCAGGGGACTTCCCCTCCTCCTTAGCATGTTCCAGGCCTCTTCCAGGAAAGCCCTGAGGGGCCTGCATCCCCCTGTGGAGAGGAAAGGGAGGTGGCCAGACTCGCAGGGCTGGGTCCAGAGGTAACAGTTAGGCTGTGGAGTCCTTTGAGACAAAGGCTTGAACTGGCTCTTTCCTTGGTGAGGTTTTCGAGTCTCTAAGGGTGGGGTGAGAGACCACTCCAAGGCTGCAGCTGCCCACAACTGGCTGTGCTGATGAGACTGCTCAGGCCCCATGACTCTCTGCCCCAACCCCAGTAGCTGCAAACTCAGCCCCAAACTGGCAGGCCACCTGGAAGGAGGCCCCCGGACAGAGCAGACCAGGGCCCCGCAGCCTCCAGCACCTGCTCCGCCCCTCCTCCCCAGACTCGTCTCGGTCCCCAAGCCTCAATCCTCAATTCTGGATGGAGACCACAGGTTTAGCAGTCAAGAAAGTTCTGAAATAAACATGAATCGCTTTTATAATGGAACTGCGGCGGGGTGGGTTAAATGAAACTACATAAATAAGTTAAAGGCACTGAAGATCTCATGCAAAGAGGAACCATCTCCCCCAGTGTACTGTGAGCCCCCCAGGGCCAGGGACCCTGTTCTGCTCGCCTCCAGGTGTCCCCCTCAGTGTGAAGCAGAGTCGGGCACATGGCTGCACAAAAGCTGTTTGCTGGTTGCCCGTGCCTAGAATAATGACTGGCGCATCGGAGGCATTCAATGCGTATTTGTTGGCTAAATGAATATAAGTAGGTTGCATATTTTGTCTTGGGATAATGTGTGACATATTTTTCTGCCTCCCCTTAGAGGACTCCCCATGCACTCGCCTCCAGCCCACCAGGCCCTTACCTCTCCTGCAGTCTCATCTCCCCAATCCTGGGTGTCTCCTGCCAGGCCGCTCTTAAGCTCTGCCCAGTCATGGTTACCTCCCCACCTCCCCAGCTGCAAGGAGGATTCATCTGGCAACCAATGGAGGCTAGATTCTCAGCAGCTTTATTGAATATTGAGAGGTGGTGTCACCTCCCACTGGACATGTGTCCTCAAGTTCATACCAGAACTTCTTTGGGACAGACAGACAGACAGGTGGCAGGGCAGGGCAGGTGTCCGCGAGGGTGGGGCCCGTGCACCAGGGGCAGCTCAGCTCTCCAAAGGGGCCAGCATCTGCACCTGCTCCTGCTGCTGTTCCTGCTGCTGTACCTGCTGCTGTTCCTGCTGCTGCTCCAGTTCCGGGAGGGAGAGAGTCTTGTCCTGGCTCTCTTTCTCCTTGAAGGTGCTGAAGAAGGAGTTGACCTTGTCCCTCAGGTCCTTCTCCAGGAAGCTCAAGTGGCCTTCCACGTCCCCCGCATGGGGGCCCAGCTTCTGCCTGAGCTGTTCCATCTGCTGCACCAGGGCTTTGTTGACGTTTTCCCCGTAGGGCTCCACCCGGCGCCGGAACTCCTCCACCTGCCGGTCCAGGTGCCCACCCAGCTCTGCCAGTGACTTCTGCAGCCCCTCGGTGTTGCCCCTCAGGTTGCCATGCACGTCCTCGGCCAAAGGCGCCAGCCTCTGCCGCAGCTCCTCGGCATTGGCGGAGATCCTGGCCTTGAGCTCCTCGGCGTTCTTCTTCATCTGGAAGGCCAGGCCCTCAAGCTGGTGGTTGAGCTTCTCCCCCGCGTCCTGAGCGTAGGGAGCCAGGCTGCGGCGCAGCTCCTCCACGGTCTGGTCAATCTTGACTTTGAATTCGTCCGCGAAGGGCGTAAGGCGTCCCTTGAGCTCCTCCACGTTCTGGTCGATCTTGGCCTTGAGCTCGTCGGCGTGGGGCCTCAGCGAGGCCTGCAGGCTGTCGGCGTTCTCCCGCAGCACTCTCTCCATGCGCTGTGCGTAGGGGGTCAGCTGGCGCCGCAGCTGCTCCGCCTGCGTGTTGACCTGGGTGCGCAGCTGATCCGCATAGGGCTCCAGGCGCTGCTGCAGCTCTCCCACGTGGTCCCTAATCTTCTGGCTCACCTCATTGGCATGGGGCAGCAGCCGGGCCCTCACCTCCTCCAGCTCCTTCCGAATCTCCTCCTTCAGTTTCTCCGAGTCCTTGGCCAGGCGTTCATGCAGCTCGGTGGCGAAGGGCACCAGCTTCTTCTGCAGGTCACCTGCATAAGTGTTCACTTCTCCAAGTTTGTCCTGGAAGAGGGCACTGTGGGGAAGGGCACAAGGAGGCCACGTTACACTTGGCATTTACATGGCAAGACTTTGTCTGCTTGTATACCACTCACCTTATGCACACTTGCTAGGACAGGTGAATGCTCAGGGGTACCGAGTTCACCCTCCCTATGGTGGTTCAGATTGGAGAGGATGAGTGTCACAGACTAAGTTATGACGCTGAATTTCTATCTAGGAATCTCCCACAGAGTTTGTCTCAGAATCTACCCACCATGTCACCTCCAGCAGTTTGCTTTCCCCTCCTTGTCTGCAGAGGGTGGGACTTTGAGGTCCTTCCCAGCGGGAGGGTGCTGGGCCATAGGATCACACTGTGTAACAGAATGGTGTCTTCTTGGCCTCTGCTGGGGTCTTCCAGCGGCACAAGGTACTGCTTTCCTTGCCTGTGCCCAGGGGCCTCCCAAATATTCCCACCTCCCTCCCCTTGATTCTACTGGGGCTTGTCTTTCTGAAACATATCAGGAATCAGCTCACACGACATTTTCCTCCCTCCCGCTCTTCCATGAGCCTGAATGATAGGATGTGGCCATTTGTCAAACTCTAGAACGTCAAAGCAAAAGGACATTGCAAGGATTATTCGGTCCAACCTTCCAGTTTACATACGTGGATCCTAGGTTCAGAGGCCCGACCAGTTAGTGGCAGGGCAGTGGGTATCCTAAGCTCAGGGCTTCTGTCTCTAAGCTCAACCCTTGCCAATACATTGCATGGCCTTTAAGAATCCCCCGTCACCACCGCACACTGTAGTCCCTCTTACTTGAGTTGCTGGGTGAGTTCAGATTTCTGGAGATGTTCCACGGCCTCCTTGGCATTGTTGCTCAGCTGGCTGAAGTAGTCCCACACCACCGTGGCCACCTGGTCAGCACTGACCTCAGCCCTGGCTCCTGGGTGGTAACAGAGAGCAATTCATGAGGCCCCGTCTCCTTTGTGGCCCCTCTGCTCCAGCTCTGAGCTGCAGACTGGATAATGGTGGGGGTGCCTCAACCTGCCATTTTCCCTGTCTGAGCTTAGCTTTTTGGAAGCCACAGGGATATGTGAAACTGGTATAGCACCAATGCCAATGGGCCCACCACTGGGACTGGGCCAGCTCTCCTGTGAGCCACTTGGCAGCCAGGCAGACCTCATGTCCAGCTGGGGGCTGAGGGGCACTCAGAAGTGTCCTTTTGCTTGGGCCCAGCCCCCATCCTGCACCACTCAGAGCAGCAGCCCAGGAGCGCCATCCAGACAGCTTCTACTCACCGGTGACAGCCACCAGGGCCAGGGTCAGGACCACGGCCTTCAGGAACATCCTGAGCTCCTTGCTGGGCTGGAGGAGTTTCCTGCCACACTGGATCCTCCCTACAATCAGGGAAGCTGACAGAGAGGTCCTCAGGAGAGCTCACCTGTGCTGCTGTGGGAACTGATTGAAGCTCAGAGCCAGCCAGACATTTAAACTCTCTCCCTACCACACCCCCCTCCACCGGCTGCCCTCCCTGCCTCCTTCCCCAGTGTGACTCCACGCTGGAAGGTGACACATTCCCAAGAGGCCTCTTGGACTTTTGTGACCCTGAGACTACGTGGAAGCTGACAGCAGACCAGGGCTTAAGCGATAGTTAGAAGTGGTGGCTGTTCCGTGCATAGGCACCCCCCGCCCCCACAACCAACCTCAGTGTGGAAGGGAGGAGGGGAACGGAAAACAGTGAGAGAAACACCTCAGGGAGCCCCTGAGCCCGGGACTGATGCCTCGAGGCCCTGCTGGCAGCCCTGGGTTTGTGCCAGGCTCATGTGGGGGCGAAGTCCACATCTCTGTCTACCCCAGTGAAGAGAGGTCCCCCCAGTCTCCACATCCGCCGCTAATGCTGACTCCATCTCAGAGCACCAGACACTGGAGTGGGACCACCCAGGACTGCAGATAGCATAGTGAGCTAAAATCTAGGTCTCTTGTCAAGGTACACCCAAGAGGAGGGGGTCCTGGAGAGCCTTTGGGCAGATGCGTGTGGGAGACAGGGCCTTGTCCTGAAAGGGTTAATTGTAGAGTGCTTCATGTCCCACTCCCATGCTGTGCCTCCTTGGTCTAGTTATTCAAAGCCCTGAGCCTCAGTTTCTCCTCTGAACAATGGGATGGTTCAGTACATTAAAGAGGACATTGCTTGCGAAGTGGGTAGTACAGTCATCCCTCAGTCTCCCTGGGAAATTCATTCCAGGACCCTCTGCAGATACCAAAATCCATGGATGTTCAAGTCCTTGATATAAAATGGCATAGTATTTGCATATAACCTAAGCACAGCCTCCCATATACTTTAAATCTCTAGATTACTTATAATACCTAATACAACGGAAATGCTGTGTGAATTGTTGTTATACTGTATTGTTTAGGAGATAATCACCAAAAAAGTCTGTATATGTTTAGTACAGGTGCAATTTTATTTTTTTTTTGAGACAGAGTCTCACTCTGTCACCCAGGCTGGAGTGTAGTGGCGCAATCTTAGCTCACTGCAATCTCTGCCTGCCAGGTTCAAGTGATTCTCCTGCCTCAGCCTCCTGAGTAGCTGGGATTATAGGCACCCACCACCACGCCCAGCTAATTTGTGTATTTACAGCAGAGATGGGGTTTCACCGTGTTGCTCAGGCTGGTCTCCAACTCCTGGCCTCAAGCGATCTTCCCATCTCGGCATCCCAAAGTGCTGGGCTTACAGGCGTGAGCCACTGCACCCTGCCCAGACGTAATTTTTTTAAAACATTGTTTTTAATGGAGATGGGGTTTCGCTATGTTGCTCAGGCTGGTCTCCAACTCCTGGCCTCAAGTGATCCTCCCATCTCGGCCTCCCAAAATGCTGGGCTTACGGGCATGAGCCACTGCACCCGGCCCACAGATGCAATTAAAAAAAAAAAAAAAAATATATATATATATATATATATATATATAATAGATATATATATATTTTTTCGAGATGGAGTCTTGCTCTGTCGCCCAGGCTGGAGTGCAGTGGCACGATCTCGGCTCACTGCAAGCTCTGCCTCTTGGGTTCACGCCATTCTCCTGCCTCAGCCTCCCGAGTAGCTGGGACCACAGGCGCCCGCCACCACGCCCGGCTAATTTTTTTTTTCTTTTTAGTAGAGATGGGGTTTCACCATGTTAGCCGGGATTGTCTCGATCTCCTGACCTCGTGATCCGCCCGCCTCGGCCTCCGAAAGTGCTGGGATTACAGGCGTGAGCCACCGCGCCCAGCCTAAAAAAATATTTTCAATCCAAGGTTGGTTGAATCCATGGACACAGAAACCAAGGATACAGAGGGCTGCCTATAGAGCTCCTGGCACAGAGTAAGCTCTGAAAAATAGTTGCTGTTGTTATAATAATCGTACTGTATAATAACCATACTGTGTTCCTGATTTGGAGCAAAGCAGGGAGGGTAGCAGAGTGCTCCCTCCTCTAGGGAGAGTGGCAGAGTGAGACTCAGTCCTCTGAGGGGCGCCAGGTGGCCAGAGGCAGGGTGATGGGTGGGACCAGCCTGAGGCCTGACTCCTGCCCTTCTCGTCCCCCCAGCCACACTCCCTGGGCAGGAGCAGCTGGCTTGAGCAGAATCTTGGGACCTGAGGCTCTCAGGGGACCTCCCATTGGGGGATGGAGGGCAACGGTGGTGGTGCCCAGGAGGTCTTCTACTTAGCTGTCTGTTGGATCTCTAAATGAGGCTACATGCATAATCACACACAAACATCCACTGAGAAGGTGACACACCACGTCAGCCTGGGTCCCTCTGCCGGACCACACCACTCCCAGTGACTATGAGGTGACATCCAGCACATTGCACTATTGGCTCCTGTCGGTGAGTGCAGTGTCTGACAACAGTGAGCTACATTTATTTGTAAAAATGAACGCCATCAGAGTACACCACAATTGTACTAACTCTAATTTGCTTTGTGTTCATTTTTTCAGTTTCAAGAAGTGGCTTGATGTCTCCTAGGGTCGAAGGCAGCCAGATGACCTTCTGACTCTGGCACCCCTTCTGCTGGGTCCCCACTGCCCTGTAGTGGTCCCCACGCTACCATGCTGCCTCCTTTTTGATGCAGCCTGTGCCATCTCTCCGTGTTTGTTGGGGTCAGACGCTGGAGTCCACTCCCTGGCTTGGCATCCAGGCTCCAACACGTACTGCATGTGTGTCCTTGGGCAAGTCTCATAACCTCTCTGACCCTCGGTTACCTTGGTGAGACATAACCATTGTACCTGCCTCCTAGGCTGTGAGGATTCACTGAGATAATCTTATAGTGCTTGCAACAATGTCTGGCACATAGTAAAAGTGATCGCTAAATGTTAGCCACGTCTTACCCCTGCAAGGCTCACCTCCCTGGAACCCATAGGTCCCAACCCTGCTCCTGAATCAGGCATGGTCCAGCTTGCAGCGGGAGCAAAGGTCAGTACTCAGTGCTCCTGTCCCTTCCCCAGGCCAGAGCTGAGGAGGAGACTGAGTCACGAACGACACCTCAGCCGCAGTTTGACCTCCAGAACTTACAGTCCTAGCAGCAGATGCCACTAGCATGTGAGAGGTCCAGAGGGGCTTCTGTCTCACCCGCCCGCCTGGGTGCACCCATGCTAGGAGCGCCTGCACCATTTGAGCATGTCCGGGAGCATCCACCAGAGTGTGTGCGGATTCACAGAAGTATGCAAATCACTAAGAACCAAGGGACTGGCACAGCCCGTGCGTGCACCCACACTCGTGAGGGGGCCTGCTGCCTTTCAACGTGGCGGGGATGTGACCTGTTAATGAATGTATTTACTTCCCAAAGTCTGAGGGTATGTTTTGCATCAATCTGTAGATGGATTTGTTTTGGGGAGCAGGGAGAGAATGAGAGCCCCCTGTGCCCAGTCTTAGAGGGTGTAAGTAAGTAGCTGATGGGACGAGCAGACTGCCTTCCAGCCAGGCCTGGTCCTGTGAGTCAGGGACGTCTACCTTAGTGGGCATGAAAGGCCTGTGTGATCTTGAGGGAGACATCGCCTCTCCAAGCCTCTCCTTATCTGTGCAACAGGCAGACTTAATGATTGGTGAGGCAATGAGGCTGATAGCTCAGCATTAGCTACAGCCACCCCTTCCGGCCAACCACACGGGGATCAAACCAGAGTTCAGTCCAGAGGTCAGAGTCAGGAGCAGACAACTCAGATCCAGCCAGGGACGGGCAGGTCACACGGACATGTGCCTCACGTATGCTTCAAGGGGCCCTCCCCGGGCAGAACTAAAGGACAGCTCCTGTTGCCATAGGAGGGATCTGGGTGAGATACTAGGAGGAACTTCCAGCATGATGATATGTGTTGAACAAGGGCCTCTGGCCAACAGGTCTGAATCAAGGCTGCCCAGCCCAGCCTGGTGGGAAGGGCACGGATCATGGGGGCTCATGTACAGAACCTCACCTGGACACAAGGTGAAACAGCCCAACCCCAGAGGACCATTTTTGGCCCCGGATGGTCAAATCCCCTCTTCCTCCCATCTACCACTGGCTTCTCCCTGGAGCAGTCTTCATCCTAGGGGAGCCATGATGGGAGAGAGAGGCAGCTTAGGCTGGCCACCAAGAGAGCCCCTGCTGAAGTGCAGGCTGGACTGCTGGTGAGGGGCCACAGGTATTCACAGGTACCAAGCCCTTGGAAGGAGACAAGGCGCCAGGCTTCCTGGAGGTGTGCTGCATCTAGCTCAGCACCCTGCCAGGTCTCTCTGCCCACACATCCTGACCTCCCTGGGTCCGTTGCCACACAGACAGAGAGGCCAGGCTCCTCCAGACCCTCTGCACAGATGGAAAGGCTTGGAGGATCTGGGGCCACGGGACCCTGCCAGCCCATTCTAGCATGCCTGGGCCCATGGACCTTGTTGCCCGCCCCCGCGTGGATCTGGGTCCCCACTGTGCCTTTGCCTCTGGGGCTATGGAGCAGGCCGCAGCAGAAGAGGAAAGGGCATCCCCAATACCAAATCCTCCAGTGATCACTTCTTCACCTTTTACCCCACCACCAAAGTCTGCAGGTGACTTGAGACAGATTTGTTCTGGGCACGTGACTGATGCCTCTATAGGGGTCTCAGTGCTCTAAGCCGTCTGGTATTTGCCTGGTGTGTGTGAAGACCTGGATTAAGGTTCCTAGCCTTACTACTAATGGGCTGTGCACTTGGAGCCCTGAGAGCCTTAGGTTTCTAACCTATAAAATGGAGTTAATGTCTACTTCACCGGATTCTATTTGCATTTTAACAGAAAACAAAGTCTTAAGTCAAAGGAATGAATCTCTCTGCCTCTCTTTTTTAGACCAAGTCTAGCTCTGTCACTGGAGTGCAATGGCACGATTTCTGCTCACTGCAACTTCCACCTCTGGGGTTCAAGCAATTCTCATGCCTCAGCCTCCTGAGTAGCTGGGACTACAGGCGTGTGTCACCATGCTCGGCTAATTTTTTGTATTTTTAGTAGAGACTGCATTTCGCCATGTTGTCCAGGCTGGTCTCGAACGCCTGGCCTCAGGTATCCACTCATCCCAACCTCCCAAAGTGCTGGGATTACAGGCATGAGCCACTGTGCCCAGCCAGGAATGAATCTCTAATAGAGGAATTCCAAGTCTCACCTACCGATAAAGAATTCTAAGGGCAGAGCCAGGCCACTTTCTCAGGCCTCTGATTTCATCCTGTGGTGTTAGTTACTTCTGAGAGGACAGCTTGCTGCCAGAGCTCTATTTTTTATGTTAGAGGCTCCTTCTGCCTGCAGACTCTGCTGTCTGGGAAGGGCACAGCGTTGGGAGGGAGAGGGAGGTGTGAGTCCATCCATGGACCTGCTGCTTTGTACTTCTCTATCTCATTTTCTTTTCAGCACCACTCTGGGAAATCAGTGTTCTAGCCCCATTTTATCCTCAGAAAATTGAGGCTCTGGGATGTTATCTCTGTGGCCTGGGTTCTATTAAGTGCCAAAGGCATCATTTAAGCCTAAGATGTCCTAGCTCCAAGGTCTCAGCATCTGGAAGACAGGCTCCCTCATCCTGCTGCGGCTCCCATCCCTGCTGCGGCTTCACTGTGGGCCCAGGGGACATCTCAGCCCCAAGAAGGGTCAGCGGCCCCTCCTGAACCACTGACGCCCCCACAGAACTCCTCTGTGCCCTCTCCTTACCAGACCTTGTTCCTCCCAGTTGCTCCCACAGCCAGGGGGCAGTGAGGGCTGCTCTTCCCCCAACCCCACTGAGGAACCCAGGAAGGTGAACGAGAGAATCAATCCTGGTGGGGGTTGCGGAGCGCCCCAGCCATGAGACCAGCTCCTCCCCCAGGGGATGTTATCAGTGGGTCCAGAGGGCAAAATAGGGAGCCTGGTAGAGGCAGGGACAAAGGCCTCGGGCTCTGAGCGGCCTTGGCCCTTCTCCACTAACCCCTGCCCTGCACTCAGGGGGAGGCGGTGGTGGGGCACACAGGGGTGGGGACGGGTCGGGGGCTGCTAGGTGAGCAGTGCTCGCCTGCCTGGATTGAAACCCAGAGATGGAGGTGCTGGGAGGGGCTGTGAGAGCTCAGCCCTGTCACCAGGCCTTGCCGGAGCCACTGATGCCTGGTCTTCTGTGCCTTTACTCCAAACAACCCCCAGCCCAACCCCCCCACTTGCTCTCAAGTCTGAAGAAGCCCCTCACCCCTCTCCTCCAGGCTGTGTGCAGGGCTTGGGGCTGGTGGAGGGAGGGGCCTGAAATTCCAGTGTGAAGGGCTGAGATGGGCCCCAGGCCCCTGGCCTATGTCCAAGCCGTTTCCCTTCTCACCAGCCTCTCCCTGGGGAGCCAGTCAGCTAGGAAGGAATGAGGGCTCCCCAGGCCCACCCCCAGTTCCTGAGCTCATCTGGGCTGCAGGGCTGGTGGGACAGCAGCGTGGACTCCGTCTCCTAGGGATTTCCCAACCTTCCCGCCAGCTTGCTGCATCTGGCCACCCTGCCTCAGGCCCTGGTCTCCACTGGTCAGCAGGTGACCTTTGCCCAGCGCCCTGGGTCCTCAGTGCCTGCTGCCCTGGAGACAATATAAAACAGGTCAGAACCCTCCTGCCTGTCTGCTCAGTTCATCCCTAGAGGCAGCTGCTCCAGGTAATGCCCTCTGGGGAGGGGACAGAGGAGGGGAGGAGGATGAAGAGGGGCAAGAGGAGCTCCCTGCCCAGCCCAGCCAGCAAGCCTGGAGAAGCACTTGCTAGAGCTAAGGAAGCCTCAGAGCTGGACGGGTGCCCCCCACCCCTCATCGTAACCTGAAGAAAATGGAGGCCCAGGAGGGGTGTCACTTGCCCAAAGCTACATAGGGGGTGGGGCTGGAAGTGGCTCCAGTGCAGGTTTCCCCCTCATTCTGCAGGCTTAGGGCTGGAGGAATCCTTAGATAGCCCAGTCCTACCCCAGACAGGGAAACTGAGGCCTGGAGAGGGCCCGAAATCACCCAAAGTCACACAGCATGTTGGCAGGACTGGACAGAGATCAGTCCAGACCGCAGGTGCCTTGATGTTCAGTCTGGTGGGTTTTCTGCTCCATCCCACCCATCTCCCTTTGGGCCTCAGTTCCTCGCCCCTCACCAGTCCCCCTTCTGAGAGCCCGTATTAGCAGGGAGCAGGCTCCTACTCCTTCTGGCAGACCCAGCTAAGGTTCTACCTTAGGGGCCATGCCACCTCCCCAGGGAGGCGTCCAGAGGCATGGGGACCTCACAGGACACTTCCTTGCAGGAACAGAGGTGCCATGCAGCCCCGGGTACTCCTTGTTGCTGCCCTCCTGGCGCTCCTGGCCTCTGCCCGTAAGCACTTGGTGGGACTGGGCTGGGGGCAGGGTGGAGGCGACTTGGGGATCCCAGTCCCAATGGGTGGTCAAGCAGGAGCCCAGGGCTCTTCCAGAGGCCGATCCGCCCCACTCAGCCCTGCTGTTTCCTCAGGAGCTTCAGAGGCCGAGGATGCCTCCCTTCTCAGCTTCATGCAGGGCTACATGAAGCACGCCACCAAGACTGCCAAGGATGCACTGACCAGCGTGCAAGAGTCCCAGATGGCCCAGCAGGCCAGGTACACCCGCTGGCCTCCCTCCCCATCCCCCCTGCCAGCTCCCTCCATTCCCACCCACCCCTGCCCTGGTGAGATCCCAACAATGGAATGGAGGTGCTCCAGCCTCCCCTGGGCCTGTGCCTCTTTGGCCTCCTCTTTCCTCACAGGGCCTTTGTCAGGCTGCTGCTGGAGAGATGACAGAGTTGAGACGGCATTCCTCCCAGGTCCCTCCTTTCTCCCCAGAGCAGTCCTAGGGTGGGCCATTTTAGCCCTCATTTCCATTTTCCTTTCCTTTCTTTCTTTTTCTTTCTTTCTCTTTCTTTCTTTCTTTCTTTCTTTCTTTCTTTCTTTCTTTCTTTCTTTCTTTCTTTCTCTTTTTCTTTCTTTCTTTGTTTTTCTTTTTCTTTCTTTCTTTCTTTGTTTCTGTTCTTTCTTTCTCTTTCTTTCTTTCTTTCTTTTTCTTTCTCTCTTTCTTTCTTTCTTTTTTTCTTTTTTTATGGAGTCTCCCTCTGTCACCCAAGCTGGAGTGCAGTGGTGCGATCTCAGCTCACTGCAACCTCCGCCTCCCAGGTTCAAGCCATTCTCCTGCCTCAGCCTCCCAAGTACCTGGGATTACAGGCACACGCCACCACACCCAGCTAATTTTTGTATTTTTAGCAGAGACGGGGTTTCACCATGTTGGCCAGGTTGGTCTTGAACTTCTGACCTCAGTGATCCGCCTGCCTCGGCCTCCCAAAGTGCTGGGATTACAGGCATGAGCCACTGCGCCCGGCCCCATTTTCCTTTTCTGAAGGTCTGGCGAGAGCAGTGGTCCTCAGCCTTTTTGGCACCAGGGACCAGTTTTGTGGTAGACAATTTTTCCATGGGCCAGCAGGGATGGTTTTGGGATGAAACTGTTCCACCTCAGATCATCAGGCATTAGATTCTCATGAGGAGCCCTCCACCTAGATCCCTGGCATGTGCAGTTCACAATAGGGTTCACACTCCTATGAGAATCTAAGGCCGCCTGATCTGACAGGAGGCGGGGCTCAGGCGGTATTGCTCACTCACCCACCACTCACTTCGTGCTGTGCAGCCCAGCTCCTAACAGTCCAAGGACCAGCACCTATCTATGACTTGGGGGTTGGGGACCCCTGGGCTAGGGGTTTGCCTTGGGAGGCCTCACCTGACCCAATTCTAGCCTGTGAGCGCTTCTGCTTTTTTCTAAGACCTGGGGCCAGTGTGAGCAGAAGTGTGTCCTTCCTCTCCCATCCTGCCCCTGCCCATCAGTCCTCTCCTCTCCCCCACTCCCTTCCCCACCTCACCCTGACTGGCATTGGCCGGCATAGCAGAGGTGTTCATAAACATTCTTAGTCCTCAGAACCGGCTTTGGGGTAGGTGTTATTTTCTCACTTTGCAGATGAGAAAATTGAGGCTCAGAGCGATTAGGTGACCTGCCCCAGATCACACAACTAATCAATCCTCCAATGACTTTCCAAATGAGAGGCTGCCGCCCTCTGTCCTACCCTGCTCAGAGCCACCGGGTTGTACAACTCCAGGGGGTGCTGTTTGCACAGAAAACAATGACAGCCCTGACCTTTCACATCTCCCCACCCTGTCACTTTGTGCCTCAGGCCCAGGGGCATAAACATCTGGGGTGACCTGGAGACGGCAGGGTTTGACTTGTGCTGGGATTCCCGCAAGGATATCTCCTCTCCCAGGGTGGCAGCTGTGGGGGATTCCTGCCTGAGGTCTCAGGGCTGTCGTCCAGTGAAGTTGAGAGGGTGGTGGGGAGAGCCAGTGGGGACATGGGTGTGGGTCCCATGGTTGCCTACAGAGGACTTCTCATGCCCTGCTCTGTTGCTTTCCCTTACTGATTTAGGGGCTGGGTGACCGATGGCTTCAGTTCCCTGAAAGACTACTGGAGCACCGTTAAGGACAAGTTCTCTGGGTTCTGGGATTCGAACCCTGAGGCCAGACCAACTCCAGCCGAGGCTACCTGAGACCTCAATACCCCAAGTCCACCTGCCTATCCATCCTGCCAGCTCCTTGGGTCCTGCAGCCTCCAGGGCTGCCCCTGTAGGTTGCTTAAAAGGGACAGTATTCTCAGTGCCTTCCTACCCCACCTCATGCCTGGCCCCCCTCCAGGCATGCTGTCCTCCCAATAAAGCTGGACAAGAAGCTGCTATTAGTGGGCTGTCGCAAGTGTGCCATCTGTGTCTGGGCATGGGAAAGGGCCGAGGCTGTTCTGTAGGTGGGCACCGGACAGACTCCAGGTCAGGCAGGCCTGGAGGCCAGCGCTCTATACTCCTTCTGGCAGCTGGGCAGTCTCTGGGCCTCAGTTTCTTCGTCTCTAAGGTAGGAATCACCCTCCGTACCCTGCCTTCCTTGACAGGTTTGTGCGGAAGGTCAAACAGGACAATAAGTTTGCTGATACTTTGACAAACTGTTAGGTACTGCACAACATGACTTGAGTGTGTGCCCTATGCCATCCACTATGCCTGGCACTTAAGTTGTCATCAGAGTTGAGACCGTGTGTGTTTACTCAAAACTGTGGGGCTGACCTCCCCTACCCAGGCCACCTAGCCCTCTTAGGCACACATGAATGGAGGAGGCCGGATGGGCTAGAGGTTGGAGTAAGATGCAACGAGGTGCTAGTCTTGGCTCCACCACTTGAAATCAGCCTCAGTTTCTTACAGGTAAAGTGGATACAACCGTACCCCTCCACCGTAGGTTTGCCATGAGATTGAAATGAGAGAGCGTTCGAACCGTTTGGCACAGAACCTGCACGTAAAGATGCCAGATCAATGTTGTCATCATTACAGTTGAGCTGACTGGGCCCTTGGGACCCGGACTGGAGTGGCGGGGGGCAGTGTCCTGGGACCAAAAAGGAGCACAAGGTCTCCCCAATAGAGGCTGCTTCCTTTGTGTCACCACCACCCGAAAGATGTCAGGTCAGAGAGCCCGAAAGCTGCAGATGGCTTGAGTAGGGCTCCACTCTTCAGATGAAAAAACTGTGGCCCAGAGAGGCAAAGGCACTTGGCCAGCATCACAGAGCCAGCACGTGGCAGGGCCAGACCTTGAGCCCAGGTCAGCTGCGTGTTTTCTGCTCAGTTGGTGCAGAAAACAGTCTTGTCACTCCTATGTCAGGTGTTAGGGACTACTTTACAGATCTCAGTGGCATCAATACATCCAGCCCCACCTGGAGACTGCTTTCTCTCTGGAAATTGTCCAGGGCTTCTCTCTGGGCTGAGAGATCTCAGCACCCGTATCTGGAAAATGTTCCCACCCAGACCTGGCTGGATGACTGCTGTTGTAGCTCTGGAAGGTTAGGAACTAAAAAGCCCACTCCTTTACCTAGGGTAGCTAAGATACACTGGAGATGGGGACATGGGGATGGGGCCGATTATCCAGGGGCCTGCATGAGGGGGCAAAAGGCCCTGCAGAAAGAGGGTAGGGAAGGCACTGTCCAGATCTGTGAAGCCATGTGCATGCACGTGGGGACATTCAGACATGAGTGCAAGGAGGGACCGTGAGCAGGGAGGTCATGTGAGAATACACAGGCATGCCTGCACACCCATGTGAACTTGAGTGCCAGGCCACACACTCTTTTTTTTTTTTTTTTAGCTGGAGTCTTGCTCCGTCGCCCAGGCTGGAGTGCAGTGGCATGATTTCAGCTCACTGTGACCTCTGCCTCCCAGGTTCAAGCGATTCTCCTGCCTCAGCCTTCCTAGTGGCTGGGATTACGGGTGCAAGCCACCATGCCCAGCTGATTTTTTCGTATATTTAGTAGAGACAGGGTTTCACCATATCGGCCAGGCTGGTCTCAAACTTCTGGCCTGAAGTGATACGCCCGCCTCAGCCTCCCAAAGTGCTGGGATTACAGGCTTGAACCACCGCACCCGACCTGCACACTCTTTTCAATAATCATGGATGGCCAGGGGTGCAGGGTCTAAAAAGCGCTGCCTAGCCCATCCTGCTGTTCACTGGGCAAGTGACGTCACAGGTGCAGGCTTCAGTGTCCTCATCCATGCTCTGCCTCTGATGGCAATCTAGCCAGGATGTGGGGAAGGGAGGATGCAGTGAGAGCACAGATACGAGAGCATCTTGGAAATAAAAATGTACCTGCAAGAGGTGGTGGTGAGTTTTCTGACTCAGGCCAGCTCCTGCCAGGGCTGGCAGAAAGAGGGGGTGGCATGGCATGGAGCCGCAGGGTGTGGAGGACTGGCTTCCACTGCTGTGCCTGAGGAAGCCGCGGCTGTTTCTGGGTGGGATGGGAGTAGTGGGAGGGGGATAGTGGCCTTGTGAGAAGAAAAGGGAAGTGTCTGTTTGAGAGGTTTTTGAATTAATAAAGGAGGACAGGCGCAAACTCCAAGCGCTTCACTTGCACCCGGGACCAAACCCCAATCCCAGTGGCTCCCTGAGGCCGCCCCGCTCCGTCCCGCCCCGCTGACAGCGGCTGGGCTGGAGAAGGCTCTATACGGGAACACCTCTGGGGACGCGGAACCCACTGCTACCACCTAAAGCAACGCTGTTTCCTGGCCCGCCTCAGACAGGGCTGCAGGCCTTGTTTGAGCCCCTTTCAGGGCACTTGGCGTTGGACTGTCTGTGGCTTTGCCTGGTCCGCTGTGACTTCCTTTCTACTTGAGCCTTGCTAAGGCAGACTCTACTCCCTCACTCCTAAGCAGCCAGGCGTCCAGCAGGCCCTCCAACGTCGATCTTGGCCCTAAGACGCCCAGTCTGGGCACGGAGTGGTTGAGATCCGGCAGGAAGTCCCTGCTCCAGGGCCAAAGGCCCCACCCGGGCTCCCCTGGATGTCCCCGCACCCCCCTCTATTCTCCCAAAAGAAAGAAGCTGCTTCCCACTTTGGAAACGTTTATTCTGAGCACCGGGAAGAGGGGCGGCGGCGGGCGCCTCACTGGGTGTTGAGCTTCTTAGCGTACTCCTCGAGCGCGCTCAGGAAACTGACCTTGAAGCTCTCCAGCACCGGCAGCAGGCCCTGGCGGAGGTCCTCGAGCGCGGGCTTGGCCTTCTCGCTGAGCGTGCTCAGATGCTCGGTGGCCTTGGAGTGGTACTCGGCCAGGCTGGCGCCGCCGTTCTCCTTGAGAGCCTCAAGGCGCGCGGCCAAGCGCTGGCGCAGCTCATCGCTGTAGGGGGCCAGATGCGTGCGCAGCGCGTCCACGTGGGCGCGCGCGCGGTCGCGCATCTCCTCGCCCAGTGGGCTCAGCTTCTCGTGCAGCTCGTGCAGCTTCTGGCGCGCGCCCTCTTGGAGCTCTGCGCGCAGCGGCTCCACCTTCTGGCGGTAGAGCTCCATCTCCTCCTGCCACTTCTTCTGGAAGTCGTCCAGGTAGGGCTGCACCTTGGCCTTCACCTCCTCCAGATCCTTGCTCATCTCCTGCCTCAGGCCCTCTGTCTCCTTTTCCAGGTTATCCCAGAACTCCTGGGTCACAGGGCCGAGCTGTTCGCGCAGCTTGCTGAAGGTGGAGGTCATGCTGTCCCAGTTGTCAAGGAGCTTTAGGCTGGAGGGTGAGACGGAAGGGTTGAGGGCTGGCCTCCCAGCGCCCCAGCCTACCGGGGGTGAGCCCTGGGCGACACCTGTCCGCGGAGGTGCAGTGGCCTAGCGTTTCCAGTACACTCTCAACCAACACCCCTGCCCCGCCAGGCCATGCCCCGTTGTGCAGCTGGACCGAGGCACAGAGAGGAGCTAAGAAGGAGACAGAGCTGGGACTGGTGCCCAGTTACGTTGGTCTCCAAAGTGGGCCCTTGAAGGACCTCGCTTCTATGCCTCCAGCGCATTCTCCTCTCCGAAGACAGCCCACAGTCTTGCTGGGCAGGAGCACAGGAGGTGGTGAAGAAGGGAAAGGGGCCTGCCACACTTGCAGGCACAACGTGGCACTGTGACCACGGATCGGGCAGCCCTGGTCTGTCCTTTGCAGGGGGCATGGGCTGTGACCCTGCCTGGGGATCCCATTCCGGTTTCTCCATCCAGACCATCTGTGGGGCCCAGCTCATCAGATATTAGGTGAGGACTTGGCCAGTCTAGCTTCAACATCTTCCCACAGGCCTCTGCCCCCTGCCCCTGCCCTCAACCCCAGGCTGGGTCCTTACTTTAGCTGTTTTCCCAAGGCGGAGCCTTCAAACTGGGACACATAGTCTCTGCCGCTGTCTTTGAGTGCATCCACGTACACAGCGGCCAGGTCCTTCACTCGATCCCAGGGGCTCTGGGGGGGTTCATCTTGCTGCCAGAAATGCCTAGCCTGGCTCCCTGAAGGTGGGAGGGAAGACCTAGATCAGGCCACCTGTGGGCTGAGATCTGAGCAGAAAGGCCAAGCTTGGAGGTGGGGGAGAGGGGGCCAGTGAGAAACCTGCTGCCTCTGCCCAGTAGGGTGGGCCACAGGGGTTTAGGGAGAAAGCCCCCTGATGGTTGGCTCCCTAGGCCGGGGGACACCTACCCGTCAGGAAGAGCACGGCCAAGGTCAGCACCACAGCTTTCATCCTGAAGGGCCGTGGGGGACCTGGAGGAGAAGAAGGGCCTGGCTGAGTGGGGGGCCTCTAGCATGCAGAAGCCCCGTGCTCCCCCACTCATTGCAGCCAGGTGAGGAAAAGGGCACAGAGCGGGAGAAGACCTCAGGTACCCAGAGGCCCGGGCTGGGGCACGGCCTGAACCTCGAGGTGGGGAGCCAGAGTCACCGGGGCAGGCAGCAGGACTCACCTCCTTCTCACAGTCTCTAAGCAGCCAGCTCTTGCAGGGCCTATTTATGTCTCCAGCCAGGGGCTGGGCTGGGAGGCAGATAAGCCCAGCCCCGGCCCTGTTGCTGCTCACTGGTCCTGGCAATGTGGAACTTAAGAGTTCAAGGATCAGCTCTGTCCCTGGGGCTGGGCAAATAGAGTGGGCAAACAGCAAGCTGCGGGGGCTGCAGGGCAGGGGTCAAGGGTTCAGTGGGGGCGGGAGGGGAGTGTCTGCAGGCTTGCAGGTCCCCAGGGTGGGGTCGGGGTTCCCTGCACTCATCCCCTTCCGCTCCATGGGAGTGTGTGGGTGGTTGCCATTGTCCATTGTGTTGGCAGAGGAGGGGAGGGGAGGGACGCTGGGACTCCTCCACCAAGGAGTCCTCCTCCCCCACCACCCAGCATTCCAGGGAGACTACTTCACTCCTCTCCCCCTTCCCCTGCCTCATCCTCCCACCAGTGCGCTTCTTTAGTCCCCAGCAGGTCCTCCAGGGCTCTCTCCAAGCCTCCCAAACTGGTAAACCTGCGGAGAGGGGAGAGCGCTCCGTGGCTCCCAGACTGAGGTTTCGGAGACCTCTTGCATTTCAAAACACTCTAGAGACCAATTCGGAGCTGCCAACTTTTAATTTTGTCATGTAAAGAGATATTGTCAGCCTCCAAAAAAACCCTCACCATCTACAGTGACCATCACTTCAAAAAGGAAAGACTTTAACGAATAAAGGGCATAATCTCAGAATTACATTACAGAATTGAAACCCCTTAGATTGAAGACGTCTCCTTTTGCCTTGTTCACACTTACATTTGATCACGCACAGGTGCAACTGGATCTCAGCCCTTGGGAAGCCCTGGTGTGGGAAGAAGACCTTTGGGCAAAGGAAGTGGCAGGAGACCTGCTTTCTCATTTCACTTGGCCTCCATCTTGCTGGAGGAAGATCATGGGCAAGTTATGTAATCTCCCTGAGCCTCGGTTTTCTATCTGCAAAATGGGGCAAGAATGGTCAGGGTTGTTGGAGGCTCCTGAGGCAGCCTGTGAATGTAAAGCGCTGTGTGTCCGTTGGTGTTTGCAGCACCATCTTGTCAGGTTTCTCCTGGAAGGCCCAGACCTCCCCCAGCAGGTTATTGATAGGACCTGAGTCCTAGAGCCTGTGATGCAGGCTGAGAGGAACTGTGAGATCACTCCAGCCTCTCCCCACGCCACCATCTCACAGATGAAGAGACTGAAGAGCATGGAGGGACTTTGCCCAAAGGCTGTCATCTCTCAGGGAGTTAGAAGCAAGGCTGGACCTAGAACCCAGTCTCTGGACTTGGGATGCAGGGCAGAAATGTACCCTGTACCATCACCCCAGGAAACTCCCTAACACTAGAAACCAGCCTGACATCTCTGTTTACCAGATCAGGGAGTGGTCAGCCTCATGCCTTTCACTTCAGAGAAGATTCTGGAGCCAGAAAACCTCAAATCTAAGGGTCAGGCAGGTTCAAATCCAGCTGCCTGACCCTGGATGAGTTATGATACATGACCTCCCCACACATCAGTTTCTGATTGAAGATAATGATAGAATATGCCATCGCCCTGAGTTATGGCAGGGGTTACTGTGTGGCAAGCAGAATAACGCTCCCCAAAGATGTCCACATCCTCATCCCTGGAACCTGTGGCTTTGCTACCTTCCATGGCAAAAAAGATTTTGCTAGTGTGATTAAGGACCTGGAGATGGGGTAGTTGGCCTGGATTCTCCAGGTGGGCCCATTGTCATCACAGGGTTCCTTAATTATACAAGAGGGAGGCAGTGGCCTCAGAGTCAGAGAAGCAGATGTGAGGATGGCAGCAGAGTTCAGACTCACGTGACTGCTGGAAGGGGGCCGCGAGCTGAGGGACATGGGCAACCCTTCCCTAGAAGCTGGAGAAGGCAAAGGATTTTTCCCTGCAGCCTCCAGAAGGAGTACAGCTCTGCTGCCACCATGATTTTAGCCCAATGTGACCCATTTTGGACTTCTGTCCTCCATAACAGTAAGATAATATATTTGTATCACTTTAAGATGAAATTTGAGCATATATGCAAAACTGTTAGAAAGGTACCTAGCACATGGTAAACAGTAACTATTCTGTTTTCTTGAATCCCAGTTTCTGGTAACGTAGTCCCTTATTCCCACTACACTTGCTTTATCAGATCTGAGACCTCAGCTTCTGCAGCAGGCATGAAGGCAGCAATCCCACATTTCTCTGCTTGACCTTGATTTGCAGTTGCTGAGATATGGGACATCTTTTTTAGGACTGAAGTGGCCCCAGATGTCTGTGGGACTGTGTAGACAGGGAGGTGGCCTTGGTGAGCCGTCAGCCTGGGCTGCCTACTTAGCCATCCCAGCTGTCTGTAGCTTTAGAAAGTGGGAAGGTGGCTGGTCCCCTGCTGGGACAGCTCACAGGTGTCTCCGGCCAAGAGAGTGTCTTTTCTTTTGGGGGGTAGAGTTTGTCCCAGTCAGCAAGCACATGGGGGAATCTCAGAAGCTTACTGGTTGGACTCCAAGATACTTGCCAGTGTTTCACCCTTCTCTTTGGTTTGTTACTAAAATGGTTGTTATGGCTAAACCTAGTATTTAACATTTGCACAGTTCTTTAGTGGCCAAAACACTTTCACAACTTAGAATGTCCCTATAAGGCTGGAGGCCAGATTTTACCCTTGTGATTTTTGCCTGTGGGAAAACTGCAGCTCACAGCTGCCCTGCATCCTTCAGCGGTTACTATTTAGCGCTGGCAGGGGTGGGAATCGGGAGGCCTGGCTTCTAGTTCTTTGAGGGTGGCCTTGCACCCTTGCGGAGCCTGCAGCCTTCACAGTCTGATCAGGGACTTCTCAGTTTCCTGGCTTGGGGACTGCGAGGCATCAGGATAGGGGGTGCTGTTGAACAGCATCTTACCAAGCAGGCAGTTTCCTTTTCTAAATATACTTATTCACCAGTGTGGCTACTCCATTTTATTGCAAGGTATTTGGCTTAAACTAGTCCAAGTCCCCTTTACTAATATTGTGGAAAGGAAGGAAGTCTTTCTGGACAGAGCTGATGGAAAAATTCATAACAACAACAACAACAACAAACTGGGTTGATGACACACTCAGACTCAGGGTCCAGCCAGGCATTGTTCAAGGCGCTCAGTGGCCAAGGGTTGGACTGTTTAGTGGCTGCGGGGCCCACAATGCAGGCCCCTGTTTCCACCCATTTCTTTCATTTCTTTCCCTCATCTTGGGAGTCTCCAGAGCGACTGCTCCCGAACAGGGTTACCAAGTCCTGGCCCTGGATGCCCTGACATGTGTGTGGGAGTGTTGGCAGCGACTGCAAGAGTGGATTTTGCACAGAAAGATTAGCAACTCCTTTCACAATTTATGTCCGAACATACTGGTCCGTCTGTATCGGGAGGACTCTGTGCCCTGCTAGATCTGGCACATAACAGACACCTGCCAAACATCTGCTCAGTGAATGGCACTGGCACCCTAGAGGGAGGGTCACCAGCCTGGTCATAGGGAGGAGTGGGTCCTGGGAGGGGAGGCAGTCTCATACCAGCCCCTGCTCGGAACATTTCTTCTGGGAGCACGTGGTGTGAGCCAGAATGAGAGATAGGGAGGGGAGGTGGTGACTGAGCAGGGGAGACAGGACCCCCACCCGCAGTATTTCCTATTTGGCAATTTTGCTGCAGCTGTTGTGATAGAGCCCCAAGTTAGACCCTTGGGTGGGGCACTGTAGCCAACTATGCAAGATTCTCTCCTGCCCTCCTGCTTAGAAAAGACTGAGGCCAGGACAGAGCTCATCTTTGACCAGCAGGAGGGAAGCACAGTAGCCCTCTGAATTCTTGACCTTTGCAGTTGGTGTGGGGTGGGGGCTGGCACAAAGTCAGAAAGAAAACTGTGTAGAGCGCAGTTTTCTGTCAACACGGCTCCTGTTTTCTGGAGCTAAGCTCTCCAGTCTGTATCCAGGAGCCAGTGCCCTGCTTCCTACAAAAGCTCACCCTACCTCTGGTCCAAAGGCACCCTGGCTGATTTTAGGAGGGAGTGGCACCTATTGCAACAGGTGCTACAATTTGCTGGAAGGCATCTGGGTATTATCACTGTTTGGTTCTAGAGACTCACCTAGTCTTGCATGAGAGCGTATACAGACTCAGAGGAGTTTTAGCCTTCTTGAGAAGGCTCTTTTCTTCTCTAAACTAAATGGCCCTGCAGCAACTGTCTAGCCACCCCCATGGACTTGAAATCTTTCTTTTCTCTTTGCAGGAGTGCAGTGGTGCGATCATGGCTCACTGCAGCCTCAAACTCCTGGGCTCACATGACCCTTCAGCCTCAGCCTCCTGAGCAGCTGGGACTACAGGCATGTGCCACCAAGCCCGGTTATTTTTTGTAGCAGTGGGGGTCTTGCTATGCTGCCCAGGCTGGACTCGAACTCCTGGGCTTACATAATTCTCCTGCCTCAGCCTCCTGAGCAGCTGGGATTACAGGCGCATGCTACCATGCCCAGCTTGGAAGGCTTTCTAAATTCCCTCCTCTCATTCTTCCTTCTGTGAACTCAGATGGTGTTTCCAGCTTCAGTAAGCTTTCTTCATAGAAGACCTTCAACCACCTGTCTCTTAGTTGTGCCTGGAAACTTGCTGGAAACTCTATCCTGCCCTTTGGAGTTCAGGTGTGGATAAAGGAGAAAACTATAGGAAAATTCCACCCCCGCTCCGCCTTTTTTGTTTTGTTTGAAATGCAGTAACCCGCTGTCACCCAGGCTGGAGTGCAGTGGTGCAATCTTGGCTTGCTGCAGCAACCTCTGCCTCCTGGGTTCAAGCCATTCTCCTGCCTCAGCCTCCTGAGTAGCAGGGACTACAGGCACCCACCACCACACCTGGCTAATTTTTGTATTTTTTAGTAGAGATGGGGTTTCGCCACATTGGCCAGGCTGGTCTCTCAACTCCTGAACTCAGATGATCCACCCGCCTCGGCCTCCAGAAGTGCTGGATTTACAGGCGTGAGCCATGCCAGGCCCCTCCCTTTCTTTCCAAATACTTATTTGGCTATCCTTTCACTCAGCCAGTGGGGGTCACATCATGAAGGGTCCAGCCTGTGTCCACTCTTAAAGGATCCTTCCCTGTACTCTTCAAAAGTGCCCTTTCAAGGAAGCTGTTTTCCACCTGGCCCAGCAAATTCAAATGCTCCCTTCTGACAGGGCAGAGTCCGAGCTGGGTGCCCAGGGACAGAGTGTGAAGCAGAGTTCAGGCTTCTAGAGAATGCGAGTTTCATAAGGGTGAGATGAGATCATGAATCACTCAAAGCCCCACCCTTAGCCTGGGAGACCTCTCCAGCCTCTGCTGCTCCAGCTCCCACCTACCTGAGGCTTCTTCCAACTAGACTCCCAACCACAGGCAAATAATCTATCAGCCTAAGAACACAATCAGGCTCCTATCTACACAAGTTCCTGCTGTCCAACTAAGTAACCAAGTTGTAAGTAAGTGCCTCACGAAAGGAAGGACAAAAGGCAGGACAAAAGTTCTTAGCAACTTGAGTCTGGAGATTTTTTTTTTAATCCTTTTTAGTTCAACATAAAATGAGAAAGAAAAAAATATTTCTGACATTTTCAAAGAACAGAAATAGGAAAGTATGTTCATATACATTCAACATATACTGCGCATATTGGTTACTACAATACAAAGCAATGAGTTTTTTTTAAAGTGTAGTTTGCAAGATGGCACGGTTAGTAGGCTCACTGGCTTTCATCTGGTGTTGCTGGAGGGTGCAGTCTGCTCTCCCATACATACAGTACCATGTAAACAGATCAGGCTGAGCGCGTGGTGGTGGTAGGGCAGGTTGGGGGCATAAGAGTTGGAACAAGCGCAGATAAGTCAACAGCTTTTAGGGCTTTCTTGGTAAGCCCCCTTCTGGTGAGTAGTTGGTGAGCCCACCAAGTGGAGGGGAAACTGGGGACCATGGAAACGTGGGACAGCTCCCAGGAAGGGCTCTTGCAATGCAGAATTCCACTCAAGGGATATTGGGTCCAGGAGCTGAGCTGCCAGTATCAGTGGAGAAGGACAAGGTGCATGGGGATCCCGCCAGCAACATCAGGATGGCCATGCCGGGCACCCGCTTTCCTCTGTGCAAATTCAGGATGAAAGACTAGGAGGGGACTCAGGACCTCTTGCTCTCCTTTCCCAGAAAAAAAAAGGGTGGAGAGTCAGTGTATTCAAGGTCTCTCTCTTGTTTTGAAGATCAGAAGGAGATAACCCAGACCCTCTCTCAGCCCCAGCCAGCAGAGAAGACTTTGGTTTCTAACAATGAAGAGAAATAAAGATAACACAAACAATAGCTATTGCGTATGCACTGCTTCAACTGGGGAAAGGAGACCACTGCATCTGTCACTGGCACAAGTAAGAGCTGTTCACAATTACAATGCCTAAAGGAAATACTTTGAACAAAAGGTGCAAGTCACAATTCAAATAGAACAGAATCTGCTTAAACATTTCTCATTTAAACAAAAATTCATTTTCTCTTTATTTATTAATAATGATAATAACAATAATATCAACATTTACCAAAAACAATTTCTACATGATCAAGAATTAAAATATAGGGGCTGAGGTTGCCCAGTGGGGAAGAGGAGGTTAGGAGAGAGGCAGGGCCCAAGGCAACCTCCTACACTTCCCTGTGACAAAGAGGCTGAAAGGGGAGAGCATATATATATATATGTATATATATATAATATATATATAAAATATATATACATACATATATAATATATATATTATATATATACACACATATATAATATATATATGGAGAAACAATCCTTTTTATAGCACAATATAAAATGAGAATGAAAGATGCCACAGAAAGCATAGTGCACTGCTGTTGGGTGTTCAGTCCATGGATAAAACTAGCAGGATGATAAAGGCAACCAACTTTCCAGGTTACAAGAGGGGAGCTGAGTTATCCACCAAAAGCAAAGGCTCAAATTGAGACATTCTAACTGGCAAACCATCTATGCCAGGTCATTCTCAGCCTCCGTGCCAAACTCTTCATATGATCCTGGCTGGGACAGACATGTTTTCCGTGGATCCCAGCAGTAAAGACCTCTCTGGGTTCCAGGCTTGGGGGTTTCTCTTTTTTTGTTTTTTGTTTTCTAAGTGCCAGAAGCCGTCACCCTTCCTCTCTCCCTTTGCCTGCCATTAGGATTCCAGAGGATGGCATCCTTTAGTATTTGCTTTCACAGAAGAGCAATGCAGGGGGATGGAGGGTGCTCTGCTGATGAAGACTAGGGAGGGAGTGGCCCTGAGGCCCCTGGCCTCTGAACTCTAACTGCTTTGCTCTCCTGTTTCAAAAAAGGAACGAAAGAAAAAAAAGAAAGGAAGAAAAAAAAAAAAGTAAATCACCTCCGGAAGAAAACATACCAAAAACAAAACAAAACACCACCAATTCAAATATACTTTCACAAAAGATGGAGAACATGGATTTCCTTCCTGTTTATTTCCTTGGTGACTTGGTCATACAAGCAAACATGGCAAAACCTTCTCCGAACCCAAAAGAACAGCACACAGATGAACCAAATGTGAGGAAAGCAGCTGTGATATTTTGGGTGGAGAGAAACACAAGGGCAATTTGGCGCAATGCTGCTAGATACTGTGGGTTTACAATCAACCTTTTCATTCCCAAGCTGTACACAAAACCTGGAATAAAGCAGACACAGAGGAGAATTAGTTTGAAAAGAGAAAGACTCAAATATTCCATTTAAAACCTTTTAAAAAATGCAGCGGGTTTACTTTCCCTCAGGTGTTGAGGCAGCTTGCCATACTGAGGCTCTGATGTGGATTTGCCAAGTGGCTTCCCTTTCATCAGGCCTCTTCTGTCAAGGATTTTCCACATACAACCAACGGTGCCTGCTGTGTACTCTTTGCATTACTCCCGCCAAACAAGCCAATTTCCCCATTCTTTCTACCACAGGCCTCTCATCACACATTTCCCTAGTCTGGAATATCCTGCCACTTGCTTCTGTATGGCCTTAAAAAATGTAGCTGGACATATTTTCCTACCAGGTTTTGTCTTTTAGGACTGAGTTTAAGGACTTCCTCCTTTCCTCATTACGCTGGCCAGAGGTCACCTCCATCCTCTGGAGCCGTCTCTATGAAGGCTAGAGCACCTATAACACACGGCGGGTCTTGTGTCTTATTCCCATAACCGAACCAAGAGACTGTGTTTAGCATTTCTTCTGCACACCCCCACCCCTACCTCGCGCCCTAAAACTAGCAGGGTCATTAATGAAAAGCAAGAAACTGTGAAGGCCATGAGGGGAGGCGTGGTACTGTCGACTGCACTGGCCACCACAACACATGGGCTGAAGCTCCTGATGGGATCGGGAGCGGGCACTGGGCCACAGGGCTGGTTTGGCCCTGGCCAGGGTGACACTCACTCTCTGTTTCTTGTTACACGCCTGCCTGCTCCATGCTGAAGGAGACTTCAGGGTGCTTGTAGCTGAGCAGAATGTCTGTAATACACGTAGATGGATAGCAAGAGGAGTTTAAATGCTGGCTGCCATCACTCAGGTCTGGGTGCTCATGACCTCCCAGGCTTGCCCCACATTCTGCAAGACCAAAAAGAATGTATGAGGTTGGCAGGGAACTGGGGGGCTAGGAGAGCAAGGGGGAGACAGAGGAGGAATCGAAGGCAACCTGTCTGAGCATCCCACAGCCTGACTCCCAGCCCTGAATTCTAGCTCACAGCAGGCCCTCAAGGTGTTGAGTGACGATGGGCAGGGGCCAAGATTCTTCCTGTATTCTCCTCTGCCTGTTCCATTTTTTTCCCTTTTCCTTTACCCTTTCCCATCCTTAGGTAAGATCAACTACTGGAGTGTGAGAGAAGATAGAGAGGACTCCTTCAGAAAGGATCACCTCTTAAAGGGTGAAAGGGAGAATAATTTTACTGCCTGCAGGCACCCATTCCTGGGCACTGTCTGTGTTCCAGACATTGTGCTAAGCACTTGATACTCACTAAGCCAGCCAGCCCTCAGGGCACAATGTAGGATAAAGGCTCTATCGTTTTTGCCACTTTACAGATGAGGATCTCGGGGTCCAGAAAGCCAAGTGCCTCGCCTGCAGAGCCTGAAAAGGACAGCCTTGGGACTGATGGCAGACCTGCCCCGCCCAAGGCTTACGCCTATTATTTGTTATGACACCCTCCCTGGACTGGCTCCAAGGAGAGGTAGAAATGTGCCACTAGGACCTGATGCCCTCTAAGCAGAACAGGAAAAAGTGATTGAAGGTGTATCATCACAGAGATGAGAGACAGGAATAGGAGAGCCCTGTGCCATCTGGCCAGAAGCCACACCTCCTTTACACACCCGCACTCAGGGAAGACCAATGGGGAAAGGGGCTGTGTCCAGAACCTGTGGGATGCTGTGGCTCTACCTCCCCATGAGCTCTTCCTACGGAAGAGAGGAGCAGTCACGGAAGATGGAGGGAGGACCCTCCAGGAACTTCTCTGGAGTGCCCCATGCATAAGGCTCCTCACCCTCATTTTCCCCATCCTGAAACTGCTGGCTGCCCATGAGCGAAGACTGACTGAGAACTGCATCTGACATCCGGGCAGAGCTAAGTGCTTTCCCAGCCACGAGACTCATTCCTGGCAAGTTATCCAGCTGTACCTGCAGAAAACAGTTAAGAGACGAAATAAGCACACCAGACAATGCACCACCCTCAGGCAACCCCTAGAGACAGCTGGTCCTTCTGAAGGAGCCCAGGCAAAACACAGCCTGGGGCCCCACTTCAGCCTCCTTCCTCTACAGCACCACCCAAAGGGGGCGCTCCACAGAGACAGTGTGGGAAGCTGCTTGGCTTTCCCCAGTGCAGGGGCTGAGGGTCGGCAAATCTCAGCTGGTGGTGACATCTTGACACCTACATGGCCTTCTAAAACCAGGTTTCTGACCTATCCCCATCTCCACTGGGACTTTGTCTTAGGACAGCACCGTCCAGTCACGCTCTGCAGTGATGGAAATGTTCTCTGTCCTGTCCAATATGGTAACCAGTAGCCACAAGTGGCTACTGAGCACTTAAAGTGTGACTGGGCTGGGCGCGGTGGCTCACACCTGTAATCCCAGCACTTTGGGAGGCCGAGGCGGGTGGATCACAAGGTCAGGAGATCGAGACCATCCTGGCTAACACGGTGAAACCCCGTCTCTACCAAAAATACAAAAAATAAGCTGGGCGTGGTGGCGGGCACCTGTAGGCCCAGCTACTCGGGAGGTTGAGGCAGGAGAATGGCTTGAACCCGGGAGGCGGAGCTTGCAGTGAGCCGAGATTGCGCCACTGCACTCCAGCCTGGGCGACAGAGCAAGACTCTGTCTCAAAAAAATAATAATAGTAATAGGCTGGGCACAGTGGCTCAGGCTTGTAATCCCAGCACTTTGGGAGGCCGAGGCGGGCGGATCACGAGGTCAGGAGATCAAGACCACGGTGAAACCCCGTCTCTACTAAAAATACAAAAAATTAGCTGGGCGTGGTGGCGGGCGCCTGTAGTCCCAGCTACTCGGAAAGGCCGAGGCAGGAGAATGGCGTGAACCCGGGAGGCGGAGCTTGCAGTAAGCCGAGACAAGAGCGAGACTCCGTCTCCAAAAAAAAAAAAAAAAAAAAAAAAAATAGTAATAAAAAATAAAGTGTGACTGAGGAACTGAATTTTATTTATTTTTTTTGAGGCGGAGTCTCAAAAAAAAAAAAAGAAATGCTCCCCACAGTTTCCAGAAAGGCTGGATGCTGACTGAGGAGAGCAGCCAAGAGAGGCTACCCCACATCATTATGCTATGTTTCAAGGCCGGGACTGGGAGGATCCACCTCTGCGCAGCAGGAGGGACCAACATACATAAGCATCGTCGCTGTTCTGGATCGTGTGGTGTCTCTGGAGGGCCCGGGGCCTGTGGTGCTCATGGACGGAGGGGCGTGCTGGGTACCCGAGCCCATTGTGATCCGGCAGCTCCACTGCTTGTCCTGGAGAACTTCGATCCATGCAGTTCCCTATGACAGGCTCTGAGGAGACACAGCAGAATAGAGTCAGTGGGGCGGAACTTCTCCCAGCACTGGAAACTCCCATCCAAGCAATGTCTTGCAAGGGACAACGCGCAAGGCTGAGGAGATCATGTACACTAACCGCTAATCCTCAGCCAGTGTTATGGCTTACAGGAGCCTGGACCAGCCCTCCAAAAGATGAGCTGTAGGGGAGGGGACCACACCCTTAGGGAAAAAATTCCACGTTAACAGGGCATGGCTGGACCCCACTGAACCTTCTCTTCTTTCATTTCTCTGTTGAATTAACAGTGATCTATTCCCAAACCTAAATGCACATGAGAATTACTCTTGGAGCTTTCAGGACCCTCTAGCCCTAGAGGATGCATTTGTTCTGTGGCTGGCTGCGTCCTCTCTCCTTCCCCGGTGACCTCAGTGTACCACGCTGCTCCTCTCCTCTTTCTACTTCTCTAACTGCTGCTTCTGACTCATTCAATGGCCCCTCCACCCTTCCTAAGCAAGTACTCTCCACATTTTTGTCCTAGATCTTCTCTCTCCCCACACTTACTTTGGCAACATCATCTATTTTCATGGCTGCACTGCCTTTATGTAAAGAATTACTGAAGTGCTCCTTTAAGCCCCAGATCCATACTTCCAGCTACTTACTAGGCATCTTTCCCTGGATATCTAACTAGCATGTAACACTTACCATGTCCAATTCCAAACCCATCAACTTCCCCCATAACCTGCTACTCCTTCAGACATTGCCGTTTTGATGCCTCATTTTCCAAATCTTCCAGGCATAAGCTCTTGGGGCCACTATTGATTCCTCACTCCTGGTGCTGAATCTACCTCTGCAATGCTGGTCACTTCAGTCCCTTTGTTGCCAATCTCGTGGAAACCTGATTACCTCTTGCCTGGATTATTACGCTAGCCTCATAACCAACCCCCTACTACTACCCTACAAAGACCAACGGTTCTGTAGTCCATTCACTTTCGTTTTACAACACTGCCCCGGGCTATCTTCCAATCAGTGCCTCATATTCCCCTCTCCATACATTCTAAGCTCTAGTCAAATGGGACCACTTAACTGTTCCCCATCTATGCACAATTCTATGCATTTGCCCTCACTGTTCTTTCTATCTGCAAATAACTGATTCTTCTGCCTTCACTCCTGCCAATCCAAAGCAACTCATCATTCTATGTCCATATCAAATGCTATTGTCTTTATTAAACTTTTCCTTTCAAACAGAAATAGATCATCTCTTCCTTTAAACTTCAAAAGACTTTGTCTCTGATTGCTCTAACATTATCCTGGGTACCATGTTCAATTATGTACTTAATCATTCACATTAGACTATAAATTCTTTGCAGGCAAGAACTATACCTCATGTATGTCTGTGAACCTTCAGTGTTCTAGAATATTGTCCTATACCCAGTATTATGATCTCTTTCACTGATGTCAGTAAATGCTCTTTAGGCTGGACGCGTGTAATCCCAGCACTTTGGGAGGCCGGGGCGGGTGGATCACCTGAGGTGAGGAGTTCGAGACCAGCCTGGCCAACATGGCGAAACTCCGCCTCTACTAAAAATACAAAAATTAGCCGGGTGTGGTGGCGTGCACCTGTAGTCCCAGCTACTCAGGAGGCTAAGGCAGGAGAATTGCTTGAACTCAGAAGGCAGAGATTGCAGTGAGCCAAGGCCATGCCACTGCACTCCAGCCTGGGCAACAGAGTGAGACTCTATCTCAAAAAAGAATAATAAAAATAAATGCTTTCTTAATATGACTATCCTGTCAGAGCATACAACTCTATGGACTAGAATTGGAGAGAAAGAGGAATGAATATTTCTTCTTGATCAAGGATAGTCAAGAAGACTATCAAAGCCACACCTATGTTGACAGGATCCTCCTGGTAGCACTTTTGTCTTCAGTCTTTAAAAGCCTGGGACTTGAAAATAAGTTGTGTTTGCTTGGTTGGTTTTCTGAGTTAAAGCTTCTTGGAAACTATTGAGCTTATCTTGGATGAACTGACTCTTGGTGGGACGAAGTTTAAAAAAAAAACTCTTAATAGCAAACACAGCTGTAATGCTAACTGTGCCATTCCAATGATCTATTTGAATAATGAAAGTAAAGCATACTTCTTGAATGTCGGGTAAAGGATTTCAGGTCTCTGTATTTAAATGGTTTTCTATAATGATTAAGGTTAGGCTCGGACTTAGGGGCAGAGGCAGGATGGAAAGGGAGGGGAGTAATGCAAGACATTCTGGAGAAAAATTAGAGGAGGGAGCTTCCCAACTACCAAAGGTGATGGCAAGTGAGAAATCTTTTGAAAGTTCTCTGAGCAAAGAGGTAAAAGGAACAGCCAGAAGCCAACTGTTTTGCTACAGAAAGCTAAAAGCCAGCAGAGAGAAGGTAAAAGAAAACCTACACCATGACTTGCTCTGTGGGATTAGCCCGCCCGTCCTACCCACTCTGCCCAATTCCTCTCAGTGGGCACTGCTCGCATGTTGGCACCAGGGCCAACCAAAAACCACTGGCAGGAAGTGGTGCAACATGGTTGCGTGGGAGTGAGGAAATGGTGATTCTGTCTGCTTTGCCAAGAAGCAACGCGAGCAGCCGCTTCTTACTTTTTCAAAAACCTATATTGTCTTCTTTGATAACTAACATCATCCACTCAATTCCTTGGGGTGCTTTTTTCCTCTAAGCCTGATTATATAGTTGGATGCAAATCTCATCAGTTGCACCTCTTTGCTCTCCGCAAGGACAAACATGAGCGCTCTCCTGTTTAAAGATTTTTAAAACATCATTACTAACCATGAGGAAACGGCAAAGCTAACAAAATGTATACAGTCCTGGTTGGAGCCTTCCTGCCTCTTCTGGAGGCCTCAGTGTTTTGGTTTGTTTGCTGTGTCTTTTAAGGCTCTTTTCTTTCCCTCTCTCAGAACTTGTTTTTATCCCTGAGAATGGGGCCTCTGCAAACCAAAACACCCACCCTCCTTTGGGTTCTGCCTGTCTGCGGTCTTCCCCGCCTTCAGGTCTGATGCCTATAGGCACCAAGACAGGGCAAGCAACCACCTGACAAATAATGTGGGGGCCTTCCTGACTCCCAGCCCAGAGCTCAGCCCTCGGCCAAGCTGCAGTTGAGCACCAGGGTCATGAGCACAAGCTCTGGGGTCAGGAAGAGTTGGCCGTGAATCCTGGCTTCGCTGCTTCCTGAGGAGCAGGAGCTCGGGCAAGTTATCTTGCTTTGCTGGGTCTTAGTTATCTGTACAACAGGACTGACTCCATGGGTGTGGAGTGCTTCATAGAGGTTACTACACTGTAAAGGCTCAATAAAGTCTGGCATGATTTATATTCAGTTTAGAGATGTTATTTCTGAGTGCATAAGGGCATACTGAGTCAGCTGACAAAAACAAACAAGGAAATTGATTTAATCACAGAACCCTGCTTGCAGAATTACGAGGGACAATTTACCCATATGTAAATGAACAAATGACTCGGGGAAACTTTAATTTCCAGGAGAAGCCTCTGATTCAGGACAGACAAATGTCAGTTAAAAGCCAGATGAAAAAGAGTATTAATAGGAGTCAGGGGATACTCCATGGCTCTGTCTGCTCAAGTTTCAGTATCATCAGTAGGTCAAAGACCTGGAAGGGCTAGCATCTTTCATTTGGCAGCTGTGCTTGGAGGGTGCAGAGTGGGCAAGGAGGTGTAAAGGAAAAAATACATGACCAGGGGATCAGAAAACTTGAAGTCAGGACCCAGCTCCCTCACCAGCAAAGTGTTGGCAAATCTTTCAGCTTCTCCTCAAGGTTCCTGATCTGAAAAATGAGGGTTGTTTGGGGGCTCAAAAAGACAACACACGTGAAAGAGTCTTTAATCAACTGTAAAAGACCAAATAAGTCAAGTCTGATTTTTGGTAAGAATGCTGACCCTGAGTCTAGAAGTCCTTTGTGACCCTCTATAAATGAGACCCTATCGACCATTTTGGGGGGTATAAACAGACTAACCCACTGCCCAAGGAACATGAGATTTAGGATCAAATCTTTGGCAACCCTTTATGCCAATTCAGCAGCTACCAAAGTCATGGAGGAAAGACGGTTCCCAAGAGCTACATGCTTGAATATTTATCAAACTAAAGCTAAGAGAGTGCACAGGTGGGATGATCGTCCGATCACACAAGGGGAAAAATGCACAAACGGACACAATGCACACCACCCACCTTCCCGGGGAACTTTGAGGCAACTTGCACAATTCTCTATTGAATCTGTCAATGTTGACTCGTCCTTACTCACTTACTGGGTTTTGAGAGAAAATGGGAGCAATGACGTGCCTGCATACTCCCCTTAAAGGTTCTGGGGTAACCCCTCCCACTCTGTCAGCATTTTACTGCTCTATGAGGCCTGAGTAATAATGCTGAGGCTGACTGAGCTCAGAGAAGAGGATGTGGTTTTCTTTGTGAGTTCCAGTTGGTAATCTCACGGTGTAGATTGGTTATGCTGCTGTATTTATTTGCAAAGTCAAAAAGATCAAGTGTGTGTACCACTATAGAAGACAAACCTTATTTTTCCTTCTAGGGTGGCAGGCAGGGAGATTACAGACAGCATGGGGCATGTGAAATCCTGATACTTCTACAAATGGGAAAGAAACCTTTGGCATGCTGCCTGCTCAGTGCTCTCACAGTGCCTGGCCTCATACTGGCTGGTGGCAAATCGCCATCAAGGAAATAGGTAACCATGGACACTGATATGATGGCATCTAATTTTCCTTTACTAATACCAACATGGCTGGGTGTGGTGGCTCGTGCCTGTAATCCCAGCATTTTGGGAGGCCAAGAAGCAAGGATTGTTTGAGCCCAGGAGTTCAAGATCAGCCCTGGCAACATAGCAAGACCCTATCTATACCAAAGGAAAACAAAATTAGTTGGGTGTAGTGGCACGCGCCTGTAGTCCCAGTTGCTCTGGAGGTTGAGGTGGGAGGATTGCTTGAGCCCAGGAGGTCGAGGCTGCAGTGAACCGTGGTTGCACCACTGCACTCTAGCCTAGGTGACAGAGCAAGACCCTGACTCAAAAAGTAACTAAATAACACCAACAATCCCTGTTCATCTACCCTTAAGAAATGCTAAGAAGATCATACTAGCTCTGCTCTTCTTAGTGATACTTCTTGTAGCACTTAGTACCTAGCACTTCATAGCAAAGCTGTTTATGAGCTTGTTTTACATCCCCTAGTACAGTAGAAGGTCCCTGAGGACAGGTTCTTTATCCTTTCATCTCTGCATTCTCACAGCACCTACAGTAGAGTCTTGTGCAACACAGCTGAAATGGAGGGACCATTAAAAGAAACAGCAGGCATTCCTTCCTGGCCAAAAAGGTTGAGAAGAGTGAGCTCCCCCACTTGCCTGCAGAGTGGTGGGGGCACAGCATTATAAGCCTTTTGTGACAGACGTGAACAGCAAATTATCTGATGATTTTTTCGGTAAAGTAAAAATGTAAGCTCTGAAGTTTTTAAAAGAAACTTGAAAGCCAGGCATGGTGACTCATGCCTGTAATCCCAGCACTTTGTGAGGCCGAGGTGGTTCGATCACTTGAAGTCAGGACTTCAAGACCAGCCTGGCCAACATGGTGAAACCCCGTCTCTACAAAAAAAATTAGCCGGCTGTGGTAGTGCATGCCTGTAATCCTAGCTACTTAGGAGGCTGAGGCAGGAGAATCGCTTGAACCCAGGAGGGGGAGGTTGCAGTGAGCCGAGATCGTGCCACTGCACTCCAGCATGGGTAACAGTGTGAGACTCTGCCAAAAAAAAAAAAAAAAAACTTGAGTTTTTTTCATGGTACAGCTGAATCTAGACGATGCATTTTAGAAAACCTCTGTCCTTAGCTTCTACTAATGCCTTCATGTACGCTGTACTTCAAACCAGCCAAGCCTGCTGCTGTCCTTGGAAAATTCCTTGAGACAGTCTCACCCATTGTTCTTTTCTCTTTTTCTCCTCTAGATCCAAATGGCAAACCTTCTTCATCCACCAGGACCCAACCCACAAGCTACTTATTGCTGGAAACCTACCTTGTTCCTTGGATTGAAGTAATTTCTCCCTCCTCTGGTGCGCCCACAGCACTTGCACCAACAGTGGGTACTCAACAGACTAGCATGCCTGCCGAAGAAGGGGTCCTCTGATAATCAGGGGACAATGGGGAATTATGCTCTCCAGACTTTCTATACATAGAAGTCACACAGGAAGGAAGGTAAACTAGAGAAAATAATTTTTGAAGAAAACATTTCAGGAAGTATTGAAAGTACACGGCAACCCAGCTGGGGGCAGGGGTGGAGGGCAGAAGCACTGTTTGCTGCAGCTATGCTCCTTCCTCAGTGCCCTGCACACCCGGGACTTGCTCGGTAAGCATCTCTTTTGTCAGTGACAGCTAATGTGAGTACTCTTACATTCAGTTGCCACTGACTACCTCTTGACTTTGGGGACAAGTTACTTAATCTCTGTGCCTCCGCTGTTTCACTGGTAAATGGGAATAAGAGTTGGTTATTCTAGGGTTGTAGGGTTGTTGTAAGGATTAAATGAATCTGTATGTGAACAGCATTTGGTGCCTGGCACATGGAAGGCACAATAGAAATGTGAGCTCAGCCGGGCGTGGTGACTCACACCTGTAATCCCAGCACTTTGGGAGGCCAAGGCGTGTGGATCACGAAGTCAGGAGATTGAGACCATCCTGGCTAACATGGTGAAACCCTGTCTCTACTAAAAATACAAAAAATTAGCCGGGTGTGGTGGCGGGCGCCTGTAGTCCCAGCTACTCTGGAGGCTGAGGCAGGAGAATGGCGTGAACCTGGGAGGCAGAGCTTGCAGTGAGCTGAGATCGCGCCACTGCACTCCAGCCTGGGTAACAGCAAGACTCCGTCTCAAAATAAAAATAAAAATAAAAATAAAATAAAAAAATAAAAAGAAATGTGAGCTCATCTCCTTTTCATGCCAACTATAGTGTGCTAATCTGCTGGAAGCTTCCATTTGCAGGGGAATCTTTTCCACAACATCCCCGTACCATCATCCCACCTCTGTTAGAAAGCTCCCAGGCTGCTAAGGCAGCCTATTCTGGAGAGTTCTTATAAAGGTCTTCCACAGGGAGTTGAAATTTGCTGCAACTTCTATCTTGATCTTGGTTCTGCCCCATAATATGAACCCAGAAAAATCTAATCCCTTCTTCCATCTAACAAGTATGATGTTTCTCTTCGTTTTTCCTCCCAATCCTAAATACCCTCAGGTCTGTTAACCATTCCACCTATGACCTGGTTCTGAAAGCTCCCATCCTCCTATGTCCACTAAGAATACAGCAGCCACAAGTGAACACAGTACATCTCACTGGGGCCAGTCTCTCAGCTGGATGACACCCATCTGTTCAAAAGGTCAGGATTGAACTGGCATTTCAGGCAACAATTCTCCCCTAAGAGTGCATAATGAGTACAACCTGGCACCACCAAGGCTTTTTCACAGAAACCGCTTTACAGCAAGGACTTCTCTACTGCTCTGTGCTGCAGGACCAAATTCCCCTTGGAGCTGAGTTTTCAGCACTGACTTTAAAGGACAGGGCAGGAGATGCAGGTAGTTCCAGGGAGGGAAGGATGGAAGAAACTGCTCAGTCTCAGGGTTGTACAGTTTACAGATAAATTGCTTTTTATTCCCTTGGATGGCAATGGTGAAGAGTGGTAAATTGCAAGATTCCTGGTTTTGTCTAGGATGAATGCTATGATGCTAATGGAACTATATTTTCTAAGTATAACTTACTGATTGTAATCCTGATCTCCTTCAGAATGAGAATGAATACACTCATTAATTATAAAGTGGTACAAAATGAAATGATAATGGGGCCCCTTATGATGCTGTAATATTCCGCATTTAGCTCACTAATAAAATGACCAGAGTAATAATACCTCACATTTATGCACTGAAATCATACATTTCAGATGATCTGAATGTGCCTCTCTCTCATGCAAATATTACGTAGAAACAAACACATATATACATGTTTTCATCTCCACAGATACTCCATTGTTCCTCCAACACCTTCTTCACAGATGAGGAAAATCAGAATCAGAGGGTTTAAATGACAAAGTTATCGTTATTTATGATAGCTGCAAGAGCAGAATTAAGGTGCTCTGACTCTTGTTCCCACGCTATTTACACTAAATTATGTTTGGCTGACTTTTTTCTATTGCACAAGTTAAAGTTAGCTGTTTGGATGGCAGTCAAGAATTTCTGGATTCCAAGAAACTGGTATGAATAAGGGAAATAGATCATCTATCCTATTGACTAAGTGTTAATTTTGTATCATAGTCCTTTGATTTTGAAAATGGACCCCTTGTGCACCAATACCCACTTCCTACATGCTTCTCCCCAAGAATGTCCTGAAGCTCAGAAATTCTTTTTTTCTTAGGAACACAGAAGACTAGCTGAAAAAAGATAACATTACTGAGTCAGCTGATTAGGGCAGACTGGCCCAGGACTTTCACTGTGAGGAGACACTTACCTCTGCTGGGCACTTTATTTTTACTGAATGCAGCAGTTGGCTGATGACCATAGGGATGTATCCCCAATTCTTGGGCGTGACTCACAGTTCCTAGCAAAGACTCAGGGTCCCCAGGTCCACCGGTACTCAAGAGCAGAGGGCTGTCATGGCAACCTTTGGTCAATGTACTTGAACTCTTACTGTCTGGGAAGCCGTCCTTGGCCCCCTCACACGAGCAGTCCTCCTCCATGCTCTCTGAATGCATCAGTGCCGGCTGGTGAGCAAACCCGTGGGGTGGGGTGGCTGAGGAAGCCTGTGAGATACATTCTTGTGCCCTGATTTGTAGCAGATGCTGGGGGCTGGTGTGATGGTGATAAGAGTCAGCATTTTGATAAGATAAAGCCTGGCGCTCTGTCATGCTCTGTCCCCCAAGGCTGGGAGCCAGACTCCCCGCATCCCCTTGGTTCATGTGCCTGAACAGTTCCTGGTATTCTTGCTGTTGCTGCTGTTGCTGCTGCTGCTGCCGTTGTTGCTGCTGCCTTTTAATGAGCTGTGCAAATTCTGTTGGGGGCAGCCGGATGTCCGAGTGGCCGGTGAGCGAATGCCGGGGAGAAAGCAGTCCTTGAAGGATGTGGGGTACCTGCTGGTGTCTTGTATAGTCTGGCGGCGTGGGAGACAGCAGGGCCTGTTGTAGTGCCGATGTGGTATAGTGTGGCGGCTGCTGATGTGCACTGGGAGGGAAGGTGGGGAATTGGTCAAGTGGAGGGACTTTCAGGGCTTGGGTTGGAGAGAACCCCACTCCTGTTGAAGGGCTGTAGCTGCTGGGGGAACCCCGGGACTGGTCCGAAAACAGATGGGGGTGTAAATGCGCCTGGTCGTAGTTAGCAGGGGAGAACCGATTCACGTTCAAGCTGCAGACACAAAAGGGAGTACCAGACATCCATGTAACAAGTACTAGACTTCCCGGGAACAGCTTCTCCTCCTCCTCAGCAGGGAGAACCCACTGGTACAGAGAACTGTGGTGTGACAGAGAAGTGGTAGATGTATGCATTGTCCCTATTTATTCCATTATTGGCTTGTCCAGTAACCTCCAAGGGACTGAGGGCACTGCGTGGGTAATAGATCTAGCTCATCTTGAAGGAAGCAACTTCAAGATGCTCCCTTCAGGAAAAGGGGAACTGGAATTTTTATACCTTCCTCTAATAGGCCATTTTCTTCTTTGCAAGCAAATAATAAGGTAGCAAATAATAAGGTAGCTTTCCCATTTTCCACCTCAGTCTCATTAGAATTTTAACCTTGGGTCAATAAAAAGCTGACAAGTTCATTCCAAACCCAGCATCCTGATTTTAGAAAGTGTGAAACAAGAGCACAGCCTAGTCAGACCCATTCTCCTTCCCTCCTTTTCTCTCACTCTGCTAAGGGGCTTCCTCCCACCTAGATCCCATGCATAGATGGCTGGGTGACATTAGGCGGTCTTACCTGTGAGCCTCTGCACTGTCAGCACTCAGCTGCTTGGACAAGGGACGGTGCCCATAGCTGAGGGTGGCCATCAGGTTGGTACGGTGCTGCATCTGCATCTGAGTGGCACTGGGGCTGATGGAGATGCCACGCCCACTGGAGCCTGCAGCTGTGCCTGGCATGTTGCTGAGCATGTCAACAGGCTCTTGGACTTGGATGGTGACCTGCTGTGACTGAGCAGGCTGCTGCATACCCAAGCAGGTTAGTGCCACATTGGGAGGAGAGGAACAGTTCTCAGGTTGCGGCTGAAAGATAGCACTGCGGGAAGGTAAGCCTTGAAACTGGGAAGAAGATGCAGCCCCTGGAGAGAAAGGAACCTCAGAGTGACCAAGTGCCCCCGGCCACCAGCCAGCCAGAAGTAATGAGAGCTAATGAGGATACTCAAACCACATATCAGCTAGAACAGTGCTTCTCAAACTGCACTGGCACTGTGCATAGGACAAGTCTGGAGAACTTGTTAAACAGAAGATTCCTGGGTCCTATCTATATAATTCTGTTTCAAACTCTTGATTCAGTAGGTCAGGATGGGCCCCCAAGAATTTGTGTTTCCAACAAGTTCCCTTAAAAGCTGGTCCATGGATTACAGGTGGTAACTTGGATCTAGGCAGTGCTTCTTGAACCTTCACGTGCACACAAATGGCCTGGCATCTGGTTAAAAATGCAGACTCTAGGCCGGGCGCGGTGGCTCACACCTGTAATCCCAGCACTTGGGAGGCCGAGGTGGGCAGATCACGAGGTCAGGAGTTCGAGACCAGCCTGGCCACCATGGCGAAACCCTGTCTCTACTAAAAATACAAAAATTAGCTGGGCGTGGTGGCGGGCACCTATAATCCCAGCTACTTGGGAGGCTGAGGCAGGAGAATCATTTGAACCCGGAGGCGGAGGTTGCAGTGAGCCAAGATCATACCACTGCACGCCAGCCTGGGTGACAGGGGGAGACTCCATCTCAAAAAAAAAAACAGACTCTAACAGGTCTGGAATACGACCTGAGATCTTACTTTTTCTCCCAATATTGGTGGCTGGGGGACCCCACTTTAAGTAGGAAGAGCCTAGAGGCCAATTCAGACCCTTCTCAAGGATCCTAGGGAGACTGACTAGGGACGTAGCTTGTGGAGTGTTACTCAAGAGATCCTAAGACGGCTGACCTCTGAAGACTCACAGTCACGGTATACTTATCTTCGCTCCCATCTATACACCCACAAGAGAGCGGCCCACGTGTATAGTAGACAGCCAAACGGAGGCATGACTATAAGGAAGGTTCCAGTAGCTGCTTTTTATTTGGTAGGGCTGGAGGTTTTGTTAAAAATATTAATAATAGTAAACCTTTATTGGGAACTATTTTGTGCCAGAGGCTGTTCCAAGTGTTTTACATATATCTACATACTGTACCATAATTATCCTCAGTTGACATTTGAGAAGTAATATGGTTTGGCTCTGTGTACCCACCCAAATCTCATCTTGAAGTGTAGTCCCCATGTGTCGAGGGAGGGACCTGGTGGGAGGTGACTGGATCATGGGGCAGTTTCCTCCATGCTGTTCTCATGATAATGAGGGAATTCTCTAGATCTGGTTGTTTGGTAAGTTTCTGGTGCTTTCCCCTGTGCAATCTCTCTCCTGCCACCACGGAAGATGAGCCTTGCTTCTCCTTCTGCCATGACTGTAAGTTTTCTGAGGCCTCCCCAGCCATGTGGAACTGTGAGTCAGTGAAACCTCTTTCCTTTATCAATTACCCAGTCTCACTCAGTCAGTTCTTCCGAGCAGTGTGAAATGGACTAATTCAAGAAGTCAAGTTAACTTACCCAAGGGTTTACAGCTAAGAAACTGATGGAACCAGGATGCAAACCAAAGCAGCTTGGCTCTAGAGTCCATACCCCTGAATACTATGTTATTCTGCCTTTCAAATGGTTTATGGTGCTCAAAACTGGGATCATCATTTTTTCCCATGTGGCATAAAATGAACTGTTTGGTCTGAACCTCTCCACTCACCGTGAGGCTGGATCATGGCACTGCTCATGGGGGGAGGACTATTACTGGGCTGCCTGAAGAGATGGTTGTTGGGGTGGTTGGGGGGTGGGCTTGAAGGCTGAATCCTTAACCTTAAAAATAACAAAAGAGATACACAAAGAAGCTTCCTAAGGTGACAGTACAATCTTAAGTTTCAGCCATACAACATATATAAGTGGAAACTATTTTTTTTTACTTTGATAAGCCTCATGTTAGAAAAATATACATAAGCCATCCACCACAGTCTATTTAAAACCTATCTACATCTTGTTTGAACAGACTTCCCAGCCAAAATGGCAGAGTTCATTGTGGGCCTATGTCTGGCTCCTGTATTAGGTATCAGATTACTTTGCTCATGGGGCTAAGGAAATGAAGTGGCACAGGGAGTTGGGATTTCAAGAAGGCTCCTGAAATTTACACTGGTTTCTCTCCTTTTCAAATAGATTCTTGCAAGATGAATGCTCAAGTCAGTCCATATCTCCCAGTGAGTCAAGCCAAGGGTACCATGCTATCGAGACAATGACTTAGGCACAACACAAAATGACTCATACCTCTGGAGCTGATGGGTAAGGAGGGCTGGCTGATTTTCACATGCAGCCTGAAGAGGTGGAGATGGCTGAGGAGGACAGATAGAGTCCTAAAACATATATGGGGAAAGGAAAAAAATTATTGTGAGCTTGAAGATTACTCAGAGCTATTCTCAGGAAGGGAAGAAACAGAACTATCTGTGTCTCAGATTTATGCTTTTGTTGTTCACCAGAAGGTCTGATTACCTTTACTCAAACATGTCAATCATAAACAGAACTCAAATCCACTTTGCGCTGAGTGGTCTCCTCCAAAATGCACAGGCAAATCAGCCTGAAAGCAAACTCCAAACAAGTTGGAGAAAGCAAAGAGTGAGGGCCTACTTGAATTTGTTGCTGGAGAATTTGATGGTGCTGCTCCTGCTGGTATAACATATGCTGCTGCTGGGTCTTCTCCAGGGTTCTTTCATCAATCTGCCCCCCGTACATCTTCTGCAGCTGCTCACACTCCTGAAGGGAAAGTAGTTAATACAGATGGGATAGAGCCAGACCCACCTCATGCAGTGATTTCAGCAGATGCAGATCTGCCCCCAGGGTCTCATGGGCAGAAAGAGCCGCAAGAGAACAGTGTCCTTGATGAGCAATTAACTCATTTACCTAAGTATCTGGTGCACTAAATAGATTCACATCCTGTTCTGTATGAATGAATGGAAAACATCAAGGATGGCCTTTGTATGAGTACAAGTGTCCAATGTGAAATCTGTGTACAGAGCGCATGCCATTGGAAGCTTGGTCATCAGGAAGGCAGAAAGGAAATTGGCTCTTTATAGAACCTTTATAGTACAGAAACATACAGAGATACATTTCCTTCCTCTGAAGAGTGCCGTTCCATACCACCTGGAGAGAATGCCAGGTGGTAACAATGTACAGCAGGTTTAATCAAGACCCAGCATCCTAAATCATAAGCGGAGTGCCAGGGGTGCAAGGTGGCTCACGCCTGTAATCCTAGCACTTTGGGAGGCCGAGACGGGCAGATCACCTGAGGTCAGAAGTTCGAGACATAGCCTGGTCAACATGGTGAAACCCTGTCTCTACTAAAAATACAAAAATTAGCTGGCATGGTGGTACACGCCTATAGTCCCAGCTACCCAGGATGCTGAGGCAGGAGAATCTCTAGAACCCAGGAGGCGGACGTTGCAGTGAGCTGAGATTGTGCCACTGCACTCCAGCCTGGGTGACAGGGCGAGACTCGGTCTCAAAAAAAAAAAAAAAAAAAAAAAAAAAAAGTAGTACCTTCTCTGATGGTTCCCACAGAAACCCAAGCCCAGAAACTCCTTTCCAATGAACTAGAGACAGGAGAAAAATTTAGTCCCTTCATGGGGGAAGGAAGTCTGATCCTGGGGAGGGCTGTACATAACACAAAGTAAAGAAAGTGCGTTAGAAAGCTATACTTTCTTTTTCTTTTAAGACAGAGTCTCGCTCTGTCGCCAGGATGGAGTGCAGGGGTGTGATCTTAGCTTGCTAGAACCTCTACCTCCCAGATTCAAGTGATCCTCCCACCTCAGCCTCACGAGTAGCTGGGACTATGCTAATTTTTAATTTTTTTGGGGGAGAAAGGGTTTGCCATGTTGCCTAGGCTGGTCCAGAACTCCTGGGCTCAAGCAATCCTCTCACGTTGGCCTCCCAAAGTGCTGGGATTATAGGCGGGATCTACTGCGCCCGGCCCAGAAAGCTATACTTTTTTAACCTATAAAACTGCAATGTTGCTGACATAAAAGGGGTACGTTTACCACCCCAGTCCTCCTGCAATCCTGGCCTCTGTCACCCATGCTCCTCCAGGGATGCCTGCCACCTCTTCCATTACCTGCTGCAGCTGTTTGATGCTGCTGTTGTTGCCCATTTTTTCCAGGTGAGCTTTGAAGGCCTGGATGCTCGCAGCCCCATCTGAGAACCGGCGCACAGGGGAGAAACGCTCCGTAGGGAGGTGCAGAGTGTTGGAGTCCTTGTAGGTAGAGCTGAATACATGGGAAGAGAAGGTTAGAGGCTAGGACTCAAGGGCTTTGACCAAATCACACAGGGACTGCTGTTCCAGATGAACATAAAGACGGCTGGCTGCCCAGGTAGCCCTGCATATTATGCCACTTTCATGCCATTTCCGGACGTCGGTCGTTTCCCTAGCCTGCTTCCCTTTAGAGGGCTCCAAGTGTACATCTTCCATCTCTACTTACCTTCGGTTGGCTTACTTTCGAAGCCTGGTGAGGTCCTGAGATCAAGTACATCCAGTTCTTATAAATATACTAGGCCAGAGAGAAAAGCTTCTCAATATCCTCCAGGCCAGGCTGTACAGAAGCTCTTGCTTTTATAATCCTGTGTCTATCTAGTGCCTTTAGAAACCTTAAATTCACCATTTGAGCCAAAGTTTTCCCTGAGCAATGATCTCCGTATGGCCAGAGGGAACCAACAGTCAGTTTTGTGGTCAAAGGTCTGGCCTGGAACTCACAGGTTCTGTGAAAGAAAATAGAAGGTGGCGATTGGGGTGGGGGAAAATGAAGACTTCTGATCCTGGGATGGAGACAACAACATTCTTAAGGAATGTGGGCCTTGAGATCCTGCACGTACCTGGTCAACAAATAAGGTCACCTACTGTGAAAATCAACTTCTCAGAGCAGCAGCACTCACCCAACCTCCTAATGAAAGAGGAATCATATGGATTACCTTCAAAGACCCCACTGCTCAACCAGAACACAGCCAGAATCTTACAGAAAGAAAGAACAAGCTATTGATAAGGAATGCCTAAGACAGCATCGGGGTTAGAAGCTAACACCTACACTTGTGACCTGATGATCAGAAAGAGATGTTTATGGGCTGAGGTAAGCAGATAAAAGACTGCCAAGGCAGCAGCATTCCAGTAGCAGATGGAAAAGATCAGGGTTTCATGTCCAGGGCAGAGACGCCATTACACTGAACTTTGGATGAAATGATGTGCCACCTTGCCAGTGATTCATTTGGGACTGAAGCAGAACCACAGCTCAGGAAGCAGGTTAACAAGCGAGTTCAAATACAATGCAGACAGCGCGGGACCAGGAGGAATCTAATGACCATGCAGAGGTATCCAGAGAGTTCTGGCAGCAGGTGAAAGCCTTTTACCCTCTCTTTGCTAATGATGGCTTTTGTTTCAGACTCCACCTGAGGCTTGACCCAGTAGTGAGCTAATGAAATGAGCACGAACATGTATTTGTTTCAGTAACACAAAAAACAAATGAATTTGGGGGGCCACAATCCAGGAACAGGGATCATGAAGGCTGTGTTCAGAAGCATTTCCTTATAACTTGTCATTTCTGTTTCTACTTCAGGTTGAGTTAAAGCAAGCAAGTACTATTTTCTCCTAAAATTTGATTCCTACGCTTTCAACGTTTTCTGATAATGGACACGTTTCTGATCCCCTCAGAAAGCCGTGTTCTTCAAGCAGCAATACAGTCTTTCTGCACAAAAAGAATTCTCTCCCATCAGAGAAAATCCCAGGTCCAGTTATTTCATGACTTTTTCAGAAGCTCAGGTTGTGAAGAGACTGATACCCAGGTCAGTCCAGCACAGTAACCTCAGAGGAACGGTTCTGATGTAGTTGCTCATTTGAGAAGCACTGATAAGTATCAATTGTGCTTGATTTTATTTTTATTTGCAATCACACTCAAATTCAGGATGGCCTCACATTAGGCTGATACTCCCACACTATACTCTTCAAAGAGGGACTTGGTTCCCCACCTGGATAAAATCTATCTTGTGTTAGTTTAAAAAAAAATTTTTAGTTACACTTTTTAAAACATTTTTAACCTTAAATTACACATTTCCAGAAATGAAAAGGTTGATTAGACCACTCTTCTGTTTCCATGTTGAACTTCATCTCTTCTACCCCAGAAGGATAGGTATATATACTGTTCTTTAATCATTTCCTCCAGAAAATGAAAGGAATTCAAGAACCCATCCAGGCCACCCGTATTCCATGTTTTATAGCCTTGGAAAGTTTCTCATTTCCCCTGAAGACTGGCTTTAATCTCTTTTGTTGCGTATTTGTGTAGTGATCCCATCAAGACGTGCTGGGTTTGCACAAATGCCCCATCTTATGCAATTTGCCACTCATAAAACATCATTTTCTTCCAATTCAAATAGGCTTGGCCACAGGCAACCCTCAAGACACCAAAAAGGTTCACATGAAAACAGACAGCAGACAGATTTCCAGCAGGCAAGGCCTTGACAATGACTCTAGGCAGGGTGGATATCACACAGACAGCTGTGGGCCAGTGTGGACCTTCTTGAGTAACAAATGTCAACAGAATATAGGGTCTGTGATAAAGCCTGACTCTGGAAATGTGACGATCTTCATGTTCCCCTCATAAGAAGACCTCCTGAGGAACACCTAGAATTCAACAAGGATACCTAAAGGACTTCAGCTAAACAACAGACTCAGACAAGGGCTAAAACACTAAGTGTCAGGCTGTGGAGGAAGGGAAGAAGGAGACAAGGAGAAAAGAAGGAATAAAGGGTGTATTAGATACCAGTGTAGAGCTTGAAGTTATGAGAAATAACAGGAAACGTATAGGGGAGGAGAAGGCAGCTCTCCAGTAATCACTCAAAGTGCTCTTTATTTATTTATTTATTTGAGACGTAGTCTCACTCTGTCGCCCGGGCTGGAGTGCAGTGGCATGATCTCAGCTCACTGCAACATCCGCCTCCCGGGTTCAAGCAATTCTCCTGCCTCAGCCTCCCAAGTAGCTGGGACTACAGGCGCTCAACACCACGCCCGGCTAATTTTTGTATTTTTAGTAGAGACGGGGTTTCACCATATTGGCCAGGCTCGTCTCGAACTCCTGATCTTGTGATCCGCCTGCCTCGGCCTCCCAAAGTGCTGGGATTACAGGCATGAGCCACCGCGCCTGGCCTCAAAGTGCTCTTTAGTGTGCACGAATACTGTAAGTCCTGAGAGATTTTCATTAGAAAAAGCCTGTCTTTCTGTGCCATCAGAGTTTTGAGAATTGTCATTCTTGCTACTCCTAACAGACCATTTTTACCAAGTTATTCATAGTCATTTATGAAAGCTTATCTTCCTTCTTTTAGGGTTCCAACGTGGCACTAATTATGTCTCACTCTGCTCAGAGTTCACTTGCCTCTGCTGATTATGTTGATGCCAAATGGGTAACCAGCCTCAATAAAAAAAATGTGTCAAGCTTGCCAGTGCAAGCTGGCTGCAAGATTTCATAACAACACATATATAAACCTAATTTCCTTGGAATCTGCTTTTCAACCTTCCCAAGGCTGCTTTTCAGTGTCTTCCCCAAAAGACAGAAATAAAATACGCTCTAGCAACTGGTGGTGGCTTTGAACGTGTGGGCCGTGAGCTTAGGGATAGCTTCCGAGTGGACAAGACTGAGATTTTTAGTCATCAAGATATTCACAGAAGATAATCATCTTCTTCAACTAGCAAAGTGTCATTCCGCAGCTGCTTCCAGGCTTACTTGGAGTCAATGAAGTTTTCTTGGTCAGGAAGGTTAAACTTGCTTTTATTTCTTCAAGAGAATGGATTATAACCATAACCGAACCTAGCAAAAGATTTTTGCCATCAGAATATTGAAAGAATGACCTCTTAAATACATAACTCAAGAGGATCTCTGCTCTAATATTCACAAGGGGCTTTGTCTTCATTTCCAGGCTGGTGGTTCAATGGTAACACGATATGAAATGCTCATTCTTTTGAAGGTGATGGATTATTAAAGTTCAAGTCTATCGATATGGCTAGAAATCTTCCTGTTTCCAGGTGGCCTTCTGAGAGTTTCACTTTCTTGCAGGTCTCAAGTTCAATTTTATCTATGAATCAACATCTAGAATCATGGGCATCAAATGCAGACAATAAACAGGTCTGCAAGGTAATGGGAGAGAGGAATCTCGCATTGCTCCAGGGCGCAGTAAAAAACCTTTGCCCTGTGCATTGCTTACTGCAAGGAGCTGAGAAGATGTGAGTTCAGGATGACAGCTGGCTTCTATTTAAAGCCACGATGCTAGTCACCATCGCTGTGAGACTAATCAGAAGGGTGCCTGTCCGATGAGCCTCAAGGAGCTCGCACAGCTCATGTGGCTACTCACCGATGCTGATCAGGTACCAGGTGAGGAGGCCAGACCCGGGAACGGAAAGGCTGCTGTCCTAGCTGCCGTTGTAGGTCCGGTGGGATCTCAGCTGTAGGGTTGGTCATGGCCAGTGTATGTCTTTTGGACCTATTTGCCAAGTACCTGCAACAAGCAGGAGCACATTTCATAGTAAAAAAGACAGACAGGAATATTCCTCCACAAGAAGCATTAGAAGTTAATCCAAAGCACTCAATGAAATAGTGCCAGACCTCATGAAGGGCTTGATGGCAAACAGATCCCTGACTGGATGAAGTGAAACATGTCTAACTGGCCAACAAAAGTTGGCTTGACAATGAAGTGGCTGAATTTTGAACCTAAGAATAGCCATTGAAGAGAAGAGAGAAAGTAGATCTAGCTCACAAAGATGAGATCACTTTTCCTTGCTCCATTCTACCTGGTAGAAGAATTTATTTTCTCCATGTTAATTTATTCATCTTTTCCCTCCAAATTTCCAAAATACAAGTCAGAGGAAATGAGCCCTCAGGACTATTCCTAGAGATGAACCTGGGGAGATATTCAGAAGGACTCTGTGCATGTCTCTTGATCTCACAGGCCCCAGGTTTGAGACTTTCTTCACTACAGGTCACAGAAAACTGATCCGTCCATTTGAGGATAAATGAATTCCAAAATCGCGCTTTCCCTCTCGCTTGGTGACTATAACTCAATCATCAGAGAAGAAAAACTGATGTTGTCCTTGGGGAACCAACATTCTATAGAGGATGAATAAATAAAACCACATGAAATGTTTAGTTAGGGAGGCAAAAAGCAAGGCAAAAAATAAAAACAGAAGAGTCTCAAAAGACGAAGAGTTCCCAAACTGATGGCTTTATTCGGAAGATCTCTCAGACCCAGCACTTAGTCAACACCATCAATAAGATATTGTCCCTCTTTGTCTGGTGGATGACTTCCTCCACCACTGCTACTCTTCTGGAGGCATGAGTAAGAGAGGCACTAGACCTTTTTTATTACATCAAAACTGACGGGCATTATACCCTTGAAATGTTGGTCTAAAGAAGAAAGAAGGTAGACCTGGAAGAAGGAAAGTCTAAGACAAAGAAGATAATATATTGCTGTCTCTTTTAAGGTAGAAAGGCAGTAAATTTCCTAATTTCTCATTTCTTCATGACCCAGTAGGGCCTATTTGTAACCTTATATACCCTCTTATCAGCAAACTATAGAAACAACAGCATCAAGGAAAAAAAAAAAGTTACCACAATTTTCCTTCTATTGGCTAAGCTGTAGAAAGAGCTGGCCCACCTACCAACACCCCTGTTTGCCATGGTTTTCTTTCCACATAGGACCAACTGCTTTCTGAATAGCAGCTCTCATACAGAGCTACTGGGGATAGGGTAAGAGTCCTAGCCAGCAACTCTCAGGTTCTTAAAAAATGGTCTCATTTCATTCTTAACTATTTTGCCCCTTTAAGCTAAAATCAGTTAACAGACTGTAATTAGTGTTATGTGAACTTGCCAAAGAGTAAGCCATTAGTGTTTTAATAACCATTGGATAAAGACACCCAAAGTTCCCCCAAAAGCCCATGAAAACCATTTTATTTCAACTTCCCTCAAAGGAAAAAACATATAATCTTGAAGAACACCTGTATTTCTGGGAAAATACATGCTGGATTCTGGTGAAACCCCCTCCCCGGATAATAAGAAAATCAACTCCCACAAGGGGGCATGCATGGAACTGAGGACCAGGGCTAATGGAACTGAGGCCAAATGAACAGTACAGCATGCCTGATGGTCACTGCCGTTCTCTGCAAGTTAGGCATCTCTCAACAAGGTTCTGTAAACAATGGATATTTGCATCTGTCCCTGGCCCAATCCCATATTCTCTTTTTCAATATCTCTTTGTTGGTACAAGGGGGTGGAAGAAGCACACAGCAAACAGTACAAGAGGTATTCATTCTCCTGGAAAGGAAGAGTCCATGCCAGAGGTCCATGGCCAGACTAGCTAGGATCACTGTCATCCCACATCTCCAATTCCTTTTCAGTAAACAGTTCTTGGCAGGTAGGAGCAGGCTTTGTGCCTTGTGAATACTATCAGAGTTGCAATATGAAGGCAGGGGACAAGGAAGAAGGAGGGAGGAAAGAAAAAGTTCTTATGGTTATTGCTGTCACTTAGGGGACTTCCAATGGTGCTTACAGAAATGACATTTTCTGGGTAGTCTTCTGTTACTTCCATGTGGGGTGGAACATGCCATCTGGCTTGAGCAAAGAGACCACACAAATGTTGAAGCTGCACTGTACCACCTCCTTGGGCAGAGGTGACCTTTCGCTGGTTGCAGGGGGAGCCTGCCCAAGGACTTCTGCAAGCACTGCCAGATGTCACATTACCTCTGCACAGCTTCCTGATCTGGCTCCCCATCCGAGCTCTCCTCGTCCACAGGGGTAACTGCTGGCACTGCCTGAAGAGAGACAGGAAGGAAAAGCTCAAGGTGGCAGCTTATTCTGTAATGCCTCTTACTCTAGTAACTGGGCTTGGGGCAGGACTTTCTGCTAACTTTCTTATTTACAGAACTTTTCTAGACTCCTGGGTTATACAGGATTTTCAAATACCTATTTTTCCATTTTTACCTTGCTTAGGTAATACTAATTAGAATTTCTTCCTCTTATTTATCTTCATTCATTCATTTATTAATTAACAAATAGCCAAATGCTTACTGTTACAGGATAAAATGTGAATTTACAGACTTTACAGACATAGACCTTGCCCTCCTTTTACAGTCTAGTAGAGGATAGAGACAAGTAAACAATTACAAAATAGCATGATCAAGTCTTCTAATTAAGGAAGGCATCCTGGAGGAGGTAGCACCTAGCAGGAACCTGAAGGATGCACAGGAGATGGTCAGGCAAAGAGGGACACGAGTTACAGGTTTCCAGGCTGAAGAAAAGAGAAGGCCTGTAGGTGTTTGAGGACCCGAAAATACAGTAGAAGATTGTTTACCTGAAGTGTCTAGGACTTGATCTGTTGTTTCATATTAATGTGATTTCCAGACTTTAAATGCCTTAACTCCAGGAAAGCATAGTCAATTATTGAAATTACATTTTAGTACATAAGATACAATTGTGTAGTATCAATTCACTGCTTTAAAATAGTTGTTACTCGCCAAAACATGTGAGTGAAATGAGAACCACCACAGTGCTTGTATCACTGTGACTTTCCCATCTGCATCCTTGCTAGCTACCCATAGCCTGGGTGCCCACATAATCACCATGCCTCAGTCACTAGAACAAAAATCACACTTGAATTATTATAAAAGAACATTTTACAAAATGGATAATCACAAAACAAAACAAAACACTCCTGGAATAATTTTGTTTGAAAGCTCCCAGGGTTCCTGGATCCCTTACCACAGTTCTACAAGGGTGGAGTGAACAGGGTGAGGCAGGAAGTGGCTGTAGATGAGGCAGGAGAGGAACGCTGTGGCCAGTGACAAACGGTCTTGAATAACACACTAAGAAGTTTGAGGAAGAACAGTGGTGAATCACTAAAAGATTTTAAGCAGGGGCATGATGTTATAAAGATTTATATTTGCCAAAGCCAGCTTACTCTAGCTGCAGTGTGAAAAGGGCTGGTGGCAGGGATCAGGGGACATGACTGGAAGCAAGGAAGTCAGTTAGGATGCCATGGTGTTCATCTACGCAATGGATGACAGTGACCTGAGTTAAGGAAAGGAAAGTGGAGAAGGTGTTTCATTCACAGGCACTGGATAGCTGACTTGATATGGCGAATAAGAAAGGGAAGAGTTAAAGATAAAATTCACATCCCTAGCTTGTGTAACCCGGAGAATGACAGTGCCATTCACTGTCACCCAAGGGGAGGAGCAGGTTTCACAGAGTCATGGTAAGTTCATTTGGGACATGTTGAATTAAAGTTGTGAATACTTGTGGAATAACCAACTAAATCTATCCCGTAGGCAGTCATGTATACGTATGTGTAGAACTCAGAGGAGCCTTCTGGGCTGGAGACAATCAGATGGTAACTGAAATTATGGGAGTGGACAAACTCATCCAGAGAGAGTACATCAAAGGACATGGGAATAGGGCCTAGGATAAAACTCTGGGTTTTGCCAACCTCAAGGAACAAGCAGAAAGGAAATGTGAAAAGGAGAGGCGGGGGAAAACACAGAGAATGTGGTGCCACAGACACCAAGAACAGAAAATATTTCAAGGAAAAAAAGAAGTCAACAGCGATGAATACAGTTGGGACGTCCAAAAAGATAAAAGGTTAAAAATGTCCACTGGATTTATCAATAAGAACTTGTTAGTGACCTTGGCAAAAGCAGTTACAGTAGACACAGTAAGTCACCCCACGTCCCATAAAGCTGACCATGATCCTTCCAAACCTGTCTTGCCCATCTCTGAATGCCTCTGCCACCTAATTTTCCATGTTATTACTGTGGTACTTCATCACATATGATCTTGTACTATTATTCAAATACTTCACATATGTTGATCTTGTCAGTGATGCCAAGGGCTATGATATATAATTCTTTATTACTGAAAGTGTGGCCCATGGACCCATGCCCACAAACTGTTTTGTTACCAATTCATGATAAGGTAAGTACAGAAATCAACAAAAGGCTTTCAGAAACTTTTAGCAATTTAAAAAAATAAATAAAGAGACACTTTTAGCAATTTAACAGAGTAATTTTGTCTGTTGAACTCAATAAAAAATTTAGCCTTGTATTTTATATGTGTTTAAATTTTCATTTTTCTAATGTTTCACTTTTACTGTATTTTACAAGGGATTAACCCATGATGGATTAAAGGAGGGAGAAGGGTCCTCAAAGCAGCACTGCCCTTAAAACATCTCCAAGGGTGATGGATGTATTTACTACCCAATCTTATGGTACTATGAGATTGAATGAATGAATGAATGAATGACCTATGACAGGAAAATAACCAGAAATAAACAGAACCCAAGGGAGAAAAAAAATCTCTGAATGTGACTATCATATGAAGGAGATGTGACTAAGATAACTGACTAGGCTAAAGCTGTGGGAGCAAATCATGAAGTGATCCAGGTTATGCCAAAAATGTGAGGTGTGTTTATCAACGGAAAAAGCGTTAGTGAAAAGGCAATTTTAGAAGCCAGTCTAGAAACCAATTAATTCAAGGACACTTTGGCCTTCTGACAGGGAAAGGTTGCCTGGGAGAAGGCTCTGAGTTAGGCTGCTACCTGCCCCAAGCTGGCAGGAGTGCAGCTGGACTTAACCAGGGTACCTGTGAGCGCCCATTGAGGAAAAAGCTCTCCAGGAGCGGAGTTCAGTGTAGAAATAACTTGGCTAAGTAAGTAAGTTCGCCAAAAACAAAGTGTGGAAGTCTACTGGCCCGAAGAAAATGGGCTGGAGCATCCTAAGTTTGGAGAAAAAGGAAATTCAGACATGTAGAGTGGCCCTGGGTTCCCAACCCCAGGCTCACAACCTTTTTACCAAAAGCCTCTGAGACAGTGAATTGGGCTCTGTGCTGCTACTCACTGGTGTCATGGTGACAAGCGGAGAGGGTCCCCGTGGGCGCTTCAGCAGCTGCTGGGCATGCAGTTGGATGTTGGCTCCTCCATCTGATGCCCTCCGGCCAAGGGGGCCCATTCCATTCAACAGCTGTAGCGTGGGCGGCTGTAGGAGAGACTGCTCCTGCCAGGAACAGAGTTGGGAGGACGGACCATGAGATGAGGGGAAGGCGGGGACAAAGGGGTAAGCCACTCATCTATGGAAATTAAGGGAGCCACGGGTCATGACAGAGACTAAAGGACACTTCTCTCTCACCCGAGCTGCTTTGCAAGATAAATCATCTTTCTCTATAAAGAAACCCTTAAGTCCTAGGGAAGGTGCCTCATAGCCTCTCAAAGGAAGCTCAAGTTTGTTTCTTCTGGAGCCAGCCCTCTCCCACGTCTAGGTACCTTGTACTCAAGTTGCCCGGTTGGTTGCAAATTTTGCATAGGCAACAGGTTGTGCATGAAGTTCACATTAGGGGCCACCTGCAGGAATGGAGCCTGTGGGTTGACTCCAGGAAAGCCAGGGAGGAGCTTCTGCAGATCTTCCATAACTTCCGTGCTGACAGAAAACAGAATGACAGAGAAGTTTAGTTAACATTCTTACTCAAAAGTGCTTACATCCCAAAATTGATGGCATTGCTATGTTCAGTACAACTTATTGTATTTTATTTATTTTCTTCCTGAATTTATGTTTCTCTTTAAGATCCTAAAGCAAAGCAAAAGCCTAAAGTGTGGAATTTAACTCTCTGCTCCTTTACTATTTGGGACAAAGGATTGCTATTCTTTATTGGCCATTCATGTAAAACCAACAGCTCTGAGCCAAGAGGAAATAGTGGCACCAGTCCAGTTCAGGTTTTCAAATCCTGGAGGTGAACACCAAGTTTCTGGAGAACACGGGCCAACCACTAAGATAATGGCTGCCTGAAGTAGCAACTGATTCACCACGGAAAGAATGCAATTACTCTTGTCAGTGCTGACAGGACAGATAAGTACTAGATGTACACGGCTATCTTGCTACAATGGCAGGTTTTACAGCATACTTTAAGACATCTTTCCACTAACAGAGCGACTCAGGGCTCCACCCCTTTAAAGCTATCTCAGTCCGTGGAGCCAGAATGTTCCCCTATTGCCTATTTGATCATAGGCTGAGAAGAAGAGACATAAAACAAGCACATCAGCAGGCATGGGAGTCTTTTTTGGAAATTCACTGGGAGAAAAGAGATATTTATAAGAAAACCAGCTTTGCCCTGAGTTGACCTCTCAGGAGAATTCTTGCCACAACCTTCTCTTCCTACTCAGCAAAGAAAATATCCAGAAAAGAGGTAAGGCTATTTTAATGTTGAGAGTTTTCAACCATGGAACAAAACTGGGGCGAGCTGGCCTTCAGTCCATTTTTTCCAGTGTGCAGGCATCAGGGAACATCATGAAAGACTATTTTGGGAAAACACTTTGGGAAACTGTTGTTATTGGATTTTGGATCCTTATTCATTTAAATTTTAATTGTCTACATACATAAATTACATCATATCATTTGTCCACTTGGCCACTGGATTAGATCTCCTCTGGAGATACAATGTAGTAGGAAATGTGCCATGGTAGACACTGAAAGGTGACAATTCTTTGCCCCAGTGTTAGTGAGGGCGGTTGGTCAGATACTCACCGTGGGTCAGCCACACCCACTGTGTGCCTCCTCATTGACAAATAGCGCACCAATGCTTCAGGGGAAGGCTCTTCACCCTCATCACTGTCCAAATTCAGTGTCCCATCCGGCTGAGGTGGAGGGAAACACCATCGAGTTAGAAATCAGAAGGAAGGGAAGCAAGGATATGGCAAAGAAAGTGGTTTCAGCTGACAACTCCCACAGGTTGCTACTTGCCTCCACAATTTGGTTCTCTGGGTTGATCAGCTGCACCTGGGGAACGCTGATGTTCATAGCAGTACCTGCCTGCTCCGCCTGGAAAGCAGTACATACATATACACGCATACCTTTAACACTAGAGAGAAATAATGAGTCTTTCCAAGTAGTCTTGATTGCTAAAGTCTATGTTTCCCTGATTACTAAAGTTTTTGGTTCATCGGCCCTTAGAAGTCACAACAAGGAAGCATCCTGTGGAGAGGATAGCATCGCCTCATGATTTGCTATTTCTTCAAAAAAACAAAAGGCACAACTATTGTTGCTCATCCCTCCTCTTTGTCAAAAAAAGGTTCAGATCTTTGATTGGCCTCTGACAAAGGAAGAGATGACAAATGGGAGGAGACAGAGGTAAGGAAGAGCAAGAAACTCTCTTGACTTAGGGTTAGTGAGCAACACCTAACCTTCACCCCCCTGGTGTTACTTGTCCTGAACTAGGTCACTGGAGTTATTGCCCACCTGGATATTGACTGGTGCTTGAAAGGCCAGGGCTCGGGGCATGCTAGGAAGTGCTCCGAGACGCAGGGTTTTATGTCTCTTATGTCGATCACACAGCAGGCTGTAGATTGCACTATAGTGATCATAGGCATCTGATCTTAATGACTACCAAGAGAGAAGGGAAAAGAGTACAAAACCCTGGTGAAATGGCATGTTGATGACCAGAACCCTTTCAGTAATAACATTAGCCAAAGCACCTTCTTTCCTTCTTTCCAAGGCCCAGGGAGGGGCAGAGGAAGAAAAACAGGAGGGAAAAAAAGGCCCAAGTTCCCAAGAAGGCGAAAAATGGAAAAAGCAGGTTAGAGGAACTGCTACATCCCACTTTGTTCTCCACTCCTTCGAAGATACCTGCAGTGTCTGTTCTTTGTCCAGTCCCATGTCCTCCATGGCCAGGAGGACATCCTCATTCAGGGGGTCCACCTGTCTTTCTTCCTTTAGTTGTTGGCATTCAGCTATTAACTGTAACATAAAAAGGAGGAAGCTGTCAACCCCCCAATTAACCACATCAATGTGGCACAGCATATATAATGACCAACCTGTTCCATGCCCTCTGGCTTGGGATGTTTTTGGCCTTAGACAAAGTCTAAGGAAGAGAGCCCTGAGTGATCAGCTGTAAACAGACAACTCACTGTTTCCTGAGCTCCCTGGCGTACCTGGGATGGCCACAGTGGTTTAAATAAAAGCATGCTACAGAAGCCACTGAATTGAGCACACTAAGACAAGAGAAAGGCGACATCCCCATGGTAGGTAAGCTGCAGAACTGCAGGCTGTTCTATCTCAAAAGCCAAAAACAGACGATAATTTGGGGACACATGGTAGGGAACCATGATCACTATTCTCCAGCAGTTTAACTGGTTTTACATTCCTTCTTGCTTGCTTCACGTGCTGCTTTAGCGTTACATAATAGTTTGTTCCCGGTGTCCGCCTTTCAGGTTATAGCCTGATTACAATCACATGCAAAGGAGGCTGCAGCAGCTTTCAGAGGAGTCCCCTGCAGCAGCGGTTCCCAGCTCACCCTGTCAAAGTTGGGATCGGCGTCCCCTAGCTTCATCCACTTGTGCTTGCAGATCTGCTCCATGGAGAGGCGCTTATTGGGGTCTAACACCAACATATGGCGGATCAAATGCTCACATTCTGCAATGGACAAACAGCCTGCCTTCAGTCTCTGGTGAGGGGAGGCACCAGGGGAGTAGAGGAACCAGAGGCAAAGCCAGCAGGGAGGCTATCCAACTCCCTGCTTCTACTTTTGTCTCTCTTGCTCTTTGATCCTTACCTATTCTGTTGCTTATGCCACCAGAAGGGGCTAAGCAAAGGCAGAGAGAGGTGGAGAAAAAGAAACTCAAGGTGGTAGTCTGGTTATTGCCTTCACCAAAAGGCTCACCAGAAAAGGCCTGGGGATAATCCATGGATTTCATTTATTTATATTATGTATATGGCCCCATTTAACACAAGTAATGAAGAGTAGAATGGCCTCTAAAGAGATTCAGTATCTTACAAGGTTCTCAAAATATTCAGTTCTATCCTCCTAAATGTACCACCACATGCATACTAATGCTTTTGGCTTAGGAGTGCAATACCCTTCTTCAAAACTCAGGGAACTTGAATTTCTGATGGCACAAGGTGTGTGGGGAGAGAGCCACAGGCTACTTCTCTCCTATGCCCTGGGATTCAGCTAGCCTTATTTATCATTTTATTCTCAATGTTATTTAAATAGTCATAGGTATTTAAAACTAGGCTGTGAGCTACAGATATTCAGATCAATAGAGATTTTTCTCTGGGAGCTCGTATTACAGATTATATTGCAGAAAGAACAATGGATTCAAAATCAAGAAACCTATATTCTGATTTCAAAACCACCCTCTATTTCTAAGTTTTCTCATCTATAAAATGTGGGTACTGAGGGTGATGAGAGTAATAGTTTTGATGAAGGCAGTGATGATGATACCAAAACAGCAGTATTGATGCATTTTCTGAGCATTTTACAATTATTATTTCCTAACTTAATCTACACAGCAGTCCTAGGAGGAATGTACTATCATTGTTCCCATTTTAGGAATAGCAAAAACTAGGCACAGGGAGGTAAAGAAACTTGTCCAAGGTCACATGGCTATTAAGTCAAACCAGACAGCCTGACTCTTCACCTGGTTCTCTTAACCACAATGCTACCCTGCCCCTGTGGTGCAGAGTTGTTGGGGGATCCAAATCCCCCAACACTAATTCAACATTGAGCCATTAATTCAATATCTTTATCCAAGCCACCATTTCTGACTTACACCCTGCAAAAGTCTCCTACCTGGTCTTTCTGCTTCCATTCTTGCTCCATTACAATCTGTTTTCTATAGAGAGGCAAAAGGAATTTTTCCAAAGCATAAATTTGGGCATATCACCACTTTGCCTGTAACTCTCCAATCTCTTCCCATAACCCTCAGAATGAAATCCAAAGTCCTGGGCCTACAAGGCTCCTACTTCTCTCTCTCTCTCTCTCTCTTTTTTTTTTTTTTTTTTTTTTTTTTTTTTTTTGAGACAGAGTCTCGCTCTGTCACCCAGGCTGTGGAGTGCAGTGGTGCGATCTCGGCTCACTGCAACCTCTGCCTCCTGGGTTCACGTGATTCTCCTGCCTCCACGTAATTCTCCTGCCTCAGCTTCTCCAGCAGCTGGGATTACAGGCCTGTGCCACCACGCCCGGCTAATTTTTGTATCTTTAGTAGAGGCGAGGTTTCACCATGTTGAACACGCTGGTCTCGAACTCCTGACCTCAAGTGATCCGCCCACCTCAGCCTCCCAAAGTGCTGGGATTACAGGCGTGAACCACCGCGCTTGGCCCCCTACTTCCCTCTCTGACCTGGTTTCCTGCCACTATGCACATTTCTAGTTTTTGCACGTTTAACACACTCTCATCCAATGGCCTTTACATGTGTTTGTTTGTTTGTTTGTTTGTTTGTTTCCTTTAGCTGAAATGGCCACTCCTCAGGTCTTCATATGATTGGCTCCTTGTCATTCAGGTAAGAGTTTAAACGTCACTTCCTCAGAAAGCTCTTCTTTAACCATCTACTCTAAGATGGGCCTCCAGTCACTCTCTATTACATCACATTCATTTTCTTCACACAAATGATTTCTTTGGGAAACCATCTTGTTTATGTATTTACTTATTGTCTGACTCCTCCACTGCAATGCAAGGCCCGTGTTTTTCTTTCTGTTGTACCCAGTATCAACTCTCCAATACCTAAAATGGTTATTATATCTAGCCACTTAGGAGCTGCATAAATATCTACTGAATATGTAAATAAATATTTGTTGAGTATTTAATCAAATGAGATTATAATTGTGAAAATTTTTTTAAAATAAAATTTGCTATAGGTTTTTAAATTTTCTGCTTCTATTTAATCACAACCGTCCTGAAAACAAAACTGGTCAGTGAAAATAACAACAGCAGTAAGACATTATTACAAAAAACTACTTTTGATATACTAAGCACTGTGCTTACCAACTTTATTACATTTAACCTTCACAACAACCTTAACTTAAAGACTATAATTAGCTCCACTTATAAATGAAGAAGAAACAAGATTTTGAAAGTTAACATATTCAACATGGCGAAGAAATGGTAAAGTTGGGACTTCTAAGCTGTGCTCTTGACTACCCTATCATACATCTCCACATGGAAATAAATTGATTTACTTTTCTAGGGTGAATTCAACTCTTCAAATTCTATACCATCTGGCAGACACCATTCTATATTACTGTTTTGAAAAGAATACTACAAGTAACTAAGATAAATTACTCTTAATTTTTAATTTACTCTAACTTCAAAAGATAATACAACAAAGTTCCTATATCAAAATGATTTCTTACATCAGGCATCAATTTGTTGTTGCTTTACAATTAAAACTATATTCAAATGCAGTGTACATCTCAAAGACTTCTACATTCCTATAGAATAAAGTAAATGCCATCTACAACATTATGCTTTATTAAAATTATGTTTCCAGAGTAGTAAGGCTAGAGCCACAACTGTAGCAGCACCTGTATAGATTATAAATGTCATTGACACACATGTTTATGGTTTGCAGTTACTTAAGAGGACAAAAGTGTTCTTAATTTAGGAAGTGTTAAAGACCCCTGTGTAGGGAGAAGGCTAGGACCAAATTGTTGTTAAGGCCTCTAGATGGCACTCTCCTGTTTTCCTTTGGTCTCCACACACAATTTAGTGCATAAGATGACCAAAGCTGAATGGTGTTCAGTTACAGGCTTGCTTTAAAGCAGATTTTTTCCAAGGCAATTTCCTTAAAAGCAAACAACAATAACAACAACAACAACAACAACACACACAAACAAACCAAAAACACTACCATAATAATTCCTAATTAGAAGATATATCTAGTTCAATTTCAGGATCTTGAAACCTCTATTCGGTCATCCTTAACCATTATTTGGCCTCAGATGCCTTGAAAATTCTCCAAAAAAAAATGCACAAGAATTTATACACAAAACCTGGCAAGTAACTTTAGACTACTCAAGGATGTCCTATGAAGCTTGCATAGATCTCCCAGACCCCGGTGCCTACAAGCCCCAGATTAAGAACCAAAACAATTCTTGGTTACAGTGTCAAGGGCAACAGCTTTTTAATCTTGACTATCCTACATAATATCGAACGTGCCAAGGAACAGAAATTTAACATTTTTCATATGTGGCACAGATGGAAAATACGACAAAATGCAGAAAGCTAGAGTATCATCATCAACTCATATTTCCTAAGTGTCATGTAGTTCATGAAATTAAATTCAGATGAGATTTGAAGACACCATTCTACATAAAACATGGAAACAGGGTGAAAACGAGGGGAATAGATGCTCTCAAACCTAAGAACACAATCACTCACAGGACATTCAATTTACAAGCGTGGAAAGACGGAGCCCTCACGTTAAACAAAACATCAACTTTTCCAGATGCCAATAAGTACTCTATTTTATTGTCTAAAACGGCCCTATTGGCCAGGCATGGTGGCTCACGTCTGTAATCCTAGAACTTTGGGAAGCTGAGGTGGGCAGATTGCTTGAGGCTAGGAATTCGAGACCAGCCTAGCCAACATGGCAAAATGCTGTTTCTACTAAAAATACAAAAATTAGCTGGGTGTGGTGGTACACACCTGTAATCTCAGCTACTCGGGAGGCTGAGGTAGGAGAATGACGTGAACCTAGGAGGCGGAGCTTGCAGTGAGCCCAGATCGCACCACTGCACTCCAGCCTAGGCGACAGAGCGAGACTCTGTCTCTCAAAAAAATAAATAAATTAAATAAATAAATAAAAAATAAAAGGGCCCCATTATTTGCTTCCACCCAAAAGGCAGGGCCTCTGATGCTAAATGAAACTGAACCACTTTGGGCAATGCCAGAATACGCTCCTCTGCTTGTGTGTGCCAGAGAAGCAGCTTCCCTTCAGAGCTGCTTTCATCTGTTCCATGCAAGACGCCAAGCAGTCTCCACAGTGAGAGTCACTGTGGGCCCATGAAACCTGATCTGCCAACAGAACGTTAACTAGAGGATGTTCAGCACAGGCCTTGCCCTGCTGCGCTGCCAGGCATTTGGATGACTTTGTGGGGAGAGAGCTGCTGTACGGGCAGGGTCCTAAAATGAGAATTAAGTTGACATTGCCAGTGTGAGTCCATATCTGTGAAAGCAACATTTTTCTTTCTTTTTTTTGTCCTTGATAATAGACAAATTTCTCTAAGTGGTTACCACAAACCAAAACAATTCTTGGGAAATAAGTCTTCTCCATAAGCTGTGTGGATTTGACTGAAAATATTAATGTCCCTTTGGCATACTGACAGAGCAAAAATGAGTGAAAGATACATAGAAAAGAGTAAAAAAAACACGGAAAAAGAGAATGAAAGACTAATAGAGCAATTCATTCAACAATATTATTTAATAATTACTAACATTTATTGGCCATTTACATGACAGGCAAAGTGCTAAACCCTTTAAGTTAATTTAAGCATCTACTTCACAAACCAACCCAATACTATTATCTCAATTTTATAGACAAAGGAATTTAAAATCAGAGAAGTTGAGAAACTTGATCAGATAATAAGAGGCCAAAGCAGGATACAAATTCTGGTCAGTCTTACTCCAGGGAGCTCTTAACCTACATGGTACCTAAAATAAACACATTATTGGTATTCTGGGTTATGAAAACAAACCAAAACAATTCTCTCCTCTGACAGATCAAATGCCATGTCATCTTCACAGGTTCCATCATGACAGAATCACCCACAAGCTAGGTTAGTACAAAATGGGCCAGGCAAATAGATGGTCCAAAGACCAAGAACTAGCTGGAAAACAGCTTTAAGGGGAGATGGCAAGTTGGATGGATTAATGAGGCAGGGACATGAGAACACTAAACAAGGAGGGTTGTCTTATTCATAATTTTGCTGGTGAGGATTAAATACACTGTGGTAGAGCAAACTTATTTATATACTCTGGTTGTTGCAAGGTGATGAAGACTATGATGGAAGGCTTGAAACAGAAGGCTTCCCCAGTCAAGCATCAAAGATAAGAGGAGATAGGTAAAAATTTAGGGAACCAGATCATCAGACTCTTCAGGCTGATCCTATGAAGGAGGGAAAGCCATTTGTCCCTGAAACCCTGCATGTGACACCAAAGAACAGAACATGGCAAAACAATCCTTTCCAGCTCTGTGGTGAGCAATGGCATAGAAGAAACTGAGTCATGGATTCTTTCTGACCACATAAAGCTGCTTTGAGCTGGTGGAAACAGAAGACATCTGTGTACCAGAAGGCACAGAAAGGCTTTCTTGCAAGCAAGAAAGTGCATGCTTCTTACAGGTGCTCAGAAGAAGGGGATGATCTAGTTTCTTATGTACTTGGTCCAGTCAATGGTAGGTGTGTTCAAAGGTAATTCCAAAGCAGTCAGCCCAAGAGTTCTATATTTTCAGTAATTTAAACAAACTTCTTAAAAATGTTTACTTCTTAGTAATGAATTGCGTCTGGCACAATTCTGACTTCAAAGAGGGTTCTATTTTTTCTAAATTTCAAAATCTAAAAAGGAAACAAAAATAAATTGGTGATTAAATCTCTGAAATATGTTTCTATGGAAAATGAATTACTTGACAAAAACCTTTTAAAAGTTAAATGGCTAATATTAAAGTCTTAAAGTTTTCAGAACAAGGATGCTATGGGATACACTGCCTGATGCTGTTATCCACTCACTTCATCCAGCTCAGGTACCAGCCCTGGGGGAGAAGTGATGCTATTACAGCAAACAGAACAAGACCAATGGATGGCCTGCAACAGCAATCTCAGGAAGGAGCCACATGGCTCTGATAAGAGTCTATGCCTGTATTTTAGATGTTCTGGATTTAACAAATGTTTGTCTCAGAGCACCTCTTTAATGCTGCCTGCCTTTTCCTAAAAGAAAAACTGCACACAAAACATGCTGTTTTTCCTCATGAAAAGAGAAAGTCTGTTATAATGTCCTGATCTTGTTATAACATGGACAGAACAGTGTGACTATCTTGCAGTGCTATGATCCCTGCAGAAATAATTAAAAAGTAAATCAATAAGAAACCAGGGGTGTTTTCTGCCAAGATACCTTCTTTTGATAAGAAGCCAGCCAGAATTAGGAATCTTCACTCTGCTTGTGGACTAAGCCCTAAAAATGATGTTTCATTAATATGCTCAAGAAACACTGTCAATGTCAACTGCCAGCTAAGGTCAAACCTATTTATTTAACATAGTCACTATTTTAAAATCTAAACAAAGAGACAAATGGTCCTCAAAATAAGACATTTGGGCCCGGCATGGTGGCTCATGCCTATAATCCCAGCACTCTGGGAGCCCGAGGCAGGCAGATCACTTGAGGCCAGGAGTTCAAGACCGGCCTGGCCAACATGGTGAAACACAGCCTCTACTAAAAATACAAAAATTAGCCAGGCACGGTGGCTTGTGCCTGTAGTCTCAGCTACTCAGGAGGCTGAGGCAGGAGAATCACTTGAACCCGGGAGGCAGAGGTTGCAGTGAGCCGAGATCGTGCCGCTGCATTCCAGCCTGGGTGACAGAGTGAGACTCTGTCTCAAAAAAAAAAAAAAAAAAAATTATGACATTTGTATATATAAATAACGTACACTAAATGTGCTAACCTATAGATACATTCAGAGGTTGTATAAATGTTAACTATAACAATACAAAATAAAGGGATTTTGTTGTTGCACTGAAATTTTGTTATTTTGGATACTGCTAGAACAATGGTGTTATAAGGATTGGAATGCTTTTATTCTATACATTAAATTTTGACACACTACTGCTATAATAGAAGTAAACATTTCTAAATACCAAGTTAAAGGACTGGTTATTTATTTTTAATTTATTTTCAGATGGAGTCTCGTTCTATTGGCCAGGCTGGGTGCAATCATAGCTCACTGTAGCCTCGAACTCCTGGGCTCAAGTGATCCTCCTGCCTCAGCTTCTCCAGTAGCTGAGACTACAGGCACACTCTACTACGTCTGGCTTTTTTTTTTTTTTTTGATGGAGTCTCGCTCTGTGGCCCAGGCTGGAGTGCAGTGGTGCGATCTCGGCTCACTGCAACCTCTGCCTCCCGGGTTCAAACGATTATCCTGCCTCATAAACGATTATATGCCTCCCAAGTTGCTGGGACTACAGGTGCATGCCACACGCCCAGCTAATTTTTCTGTATTTTTAGTAGAGGTGGGGTTTCACCGTGTTAGCCAGGATGGTCTTGATCTCCTGACCTCATGACCTGCCCATCTCAGCCTCCCAAAGTGACATCTGGCTATTTTTTTTATTTTTATTTTTTAGAGACAAGGTCTTGCTGTGTTGCCCAGGCTGGCCATCTTGATCTCCTGGCCTCAAACAATCTTCCCACCTCAGCCTCCTGAGTTGTTGGGATACAGGTGCATGCCACCATGCCCGACAAGGATGTAGTCAATGCCACAGTTTTACACGAAGAAAATACACAACCTTGGAACTTAATCTATGACAGTACTGACTGTAGTAAGATCTGACTCATAAAAAATAAGCATTGAGATTAGCCTCTCTTGACACAATGGCACTAAGGAAAAACTGTCATGTTTTGAAACATTTATTTTCAGTTGCTCTGGGGAAGAAAAATGGAAGTCCCACACTTCAGTAAAATTTCAAAAATGATATTCCAACAGTAAGATATCAGAAAAGAAAGTAGAGAATTATCCATTTAACTATAAATTCTAACCCTAGTAGTTTCTGCAAATTATTGTAATCAGAATATCCTGGAATAGAAATAAAGTTCTTTTTATCTCTAAATTCTGTGAGACACTTTCAGTGACTGAACATAGAGGCCATAGGGAGATGGCTTGGAACAATTTCGCAAATAGAGATGGAGCCCATAAGAAAAGTTTTCTTTAGGAATCAATAAACATGTACTGAGAGGCTTTTCTCTTCAGTTTTAACAAGTTTATCAACCCGAGACAGAACACAAAGAAAAGGTTTTGACCCATATATATCCATTTATTAGAAAAATAACACCTATTTCTTGAACTTCCTTACTTTCAATCAGTTTTTCTAGGTGGGCATGATGCTGCCAGAATTTAAATTCAGAAATCATGAAATCCTGGCCTAAAGGGTGGGGTTGCCAAGATTTAGCTCTAGCCCAACCTTGAAAAGACCCTGGCTTGCTATACTGTTTTACAGGAGGCTGTCCATCTTGCAGTTTACATTCTAGTATCTTTTGATTCCTAGTATCAGTCATTACAGTTTAAGAAAATTCTGCCTCCAGGTCCAATACAGAGTTCCTGCTACTCTTTTTTCAATAAGTAATCCCGATGTAGACAAATATATCCATTCTACGACTCTCTTGATTCTTGGAGTAACTTACTATGTATTTATTGAGAATGAAAATACAAACACATATGGTTAGACGGTCTCTGAAGCCAGACTGCCTGGGTTCAAATCTCAGCTTTGCCACTTACTAAATGTGCATCTTGGGCATGTTACTTAACCTTATCATGCCTCAGTTTTCTTATTTATCAAATAACCTCTCATACAGTTTACCTCATAAAACAGCTTACCTCAGTTGTTTTGAACATTAAATAAGGTAATGCAACAGTGCCTGACACATAGAAAGTGGTCAATAAATGTTGACTATTATCCATATCTCTGAAGTCCTTCCACTTGGAATGTCCTCCTTTTATTTTTCTATTTAGGGTTGCCATAAGCCAGGAGACAGCTGGTTTGAAAAGGCTAATAATAAATAGGGCAGTACCAATATTTATCTACTGGTTTTTAGTTATGTTAGGTCATGGGAATGAACACGGCTGGCCTGTTTCACTCTGAAGTAGTTCTAACCTCTTTTCGGACATCAGTTGTGATTTCTACATTCACCGACATGAAAGCACTACAAAGATTTTTCTCTGTGGCGGTGCAGTATGTCTCAAAAGGTATGAGAAAACTGCTTTGAGGATTCTGAGACCCTCAGTATACGGAGACTGGTGGGTGAGCCAATTTAATCCCTTCCCCATTGGTTCTAAACAAAGTGCTTTTAGCCAAGCAAGATGCTGTGTGGTTCTTGATAAGTAAGCCAATCAGGGCAGAGTTGTTTGCCTCTAAGTAGAAGCTTTTTGGCAGTTGCTGCAGGGTACATTCTCCATCAGAAGCATTATGTAAGCCTGGGTTTTGCGTTCCCAGTGATAAAATGCTCATGCAGTATTACAATTAATTAAGTCACAATGAAGTCTAATCAATAAAGACTCAAAAATATTGTCCACAAGAGATCTCTATGCCCTCACTAACGCTGCAGTTTTTTCACTGTAAATTAATTTTCCTTCAGTTAAATAAACGATCTTAGTATGTCTGCTAGCAGGTGGTACAACAGGGGAATAGGGTAAACTAGGCTTTAAGCATGTTGTTAAAAAAAATATATTGAATGAATCTGGTGCTCAAAAAATTTAAGTTATTTGCATCCATCGGTGGAAGGGCAGGTCAGAGAAAACATTTGCCAACACATGAAGCCAGGCCAGGTTTCACCTTCCACAGCAGCTCAAGAAAACTCAACTTTTAATCCTTTATAATTTAGACTCAGGGTTTTATCAAACTGCTCTTTGGGATGCTCTGAGAAGTTTAATCCAAAAACACTGGCCTGGATCAAACTTATTTTACTTAAGGTATAGGAAGCAAACTCTATAGTCGATCAAAACACCCTTTTACACCTAAAAGTCATTTGACTTGGTCACCTTCACAATAACTCATATAACAAAACTACATAAAACCATGGCTGGGTGTGATGGCTCACGCCTACGATCCCAGCATTTTGGGAGGCAGAGCCAGGCGGATTGCTTGAACCTAGGAGTTCAAGACCAGCCTGGGCAACATGATGAAATTCTTGTCTCTACATTAAAAAAAAAAAAAAAGTATATAAAACCAAGTGGTTTGATGAATAAATACTTTAGATCATGTTAATAATATAATACAAGAGTCTGGCAGGGCACGGTGGCTCACGTCTGTAATCCCAGCACTTAGGGAAGCCGAGGTAGGCAGATCACTTGAAGCCAGGAGTTCAAGACCAGCCTGGCCAACATGATGAGACCCCCGTCTCCACTAAAAATACAAAAATTAGCTGGGTGTGGTGGCACGCACCTGTAGTCCTAGCCACCCGGGAGGCTGAGGCAAGAGAATCACTTGAACCCAGGAGGCGAAAGTTGCAGTGAGCTGAGGTTGTACCACTGCACTCCAGCCTGGGCGGCAAAATCTGTCTCAAAAAAACAAAACAAAACAAAACAAGAGTCTGATATAAGATTCCATAGTTAAGTAGTGATGATTCAGTTTTTCATTCAAAAACACTTACTGAATGCTTATGTCGTACCAGGGGCTGTCAGGTTTTATGGAAGATATTGATGTGTAAAACACAGCTCTGATAATCAAGAGGCTTACATTCTAGTGGGGAGAGGAGGAAGACATATACGTAATTATAAAAACTAGGTGGTATACAATCAACCTAGCCTCAAATAAATCCTTTTTTTTTTTTTTTTAAATTTTTTTTTGCACACAAAAACAATAAACATTTTCTAAAAAATACATACAAACAAAAAGATGCGTATCAAACATATTAGGAAGGTTGCACATGGGAAGTCGGGGAATAGAAATGGGGGGTGGGAGTTAAAATAAATGAGAGAGGGACTTTATATGGATCAGTGATAATAACTCAATCCTCTATTTGACAAAGAAGAGGGAGAAGGAAGAGGAAGAAAAAGAAAGTGGGATAAAGGATCAGAAAGGGAGGAAAATAGAAGAAATTAGAGTATGACTCCAGGGTAGACCTGTTTTGTTGTCACTGAGTTGGTTGGTTGGTTTGTCTGTTGTATTTTTCATGTTTCGCCAAGTTGGCCAGACTGGTCCCGAACTCCTAGCCCGAAGTGATCAACCCGCCTCGCCCCCCAGAGTGCCGGGCCCACAGGCGTGAGCCACCACGTCCAGCCCCCACATTGCTTCTAGCCTCCGTGGTAGACCTCCCAGACGGAGCGGCCGGGCAGAGACGCTCCTCACTTCTTCCCAGACACGGGGCGGCCGGGCAGAGGCGCTCCTCACTTCCCAGACGGGGCGGCCAGGCAGAGACGCTCCTCACTTCTTCCCAGACGATAGGTGGCTGGGCAGAGGCGCTCCTCACTTCCCAGACGATGGGTGGCCGGGCAGAGGCGCTCCTCACTTCCCAGACGGGGCGGCCGGGCAGAGGCGCTCCCCACTTCCCAGAAGGGGCGGCCGGGCAGAGGCGCTCCTCACCTCCCAGACGATAGGTGGCCGGGCAGAGGCGCTCCTCACTTCCCAGACGATGGGTGGCCGGGCAGAGGCGCTCCTCACTTCCCAGACGATGGGTGGCCGGGCAGAGGCGCTCCTCACTTCCCAGACAGGGCGGCCGGGCAGAGGCGCTCCTCACTTCCCAGACGATGGGTGGCCGGGCAGAGGCGCTCCTCACTTCCCAGACGATGGGTGGCCGGGCAGAGGCGCTCCTCACTTCCCAGACGGGGTGGCCGGGCAGAGGCGCTCCTCACTTCCCAGACGATGGGTGGTCGGGCAGAGGCGCTCCTCACTTCCCAGATGGTGGGTGGCCGGGCAGAGGCGCTCCTCACTTCCCAGACGGGGCGGCCGGGCAGAGGCGCTCCTCACTTCCCAGACGATGGGTGGCCGGGCAGAGGCGCTCCTCACTTCCCAGACGATGGGTGGCCTGGCAGAGGCGCTCCTCACTTCCCAGACGGTGGGTGGTCGGGCAGAGGCGCTCCTCACTTCCCAGACGGTGGGTGGCCGGGCAGAGGCGCTCCTCACTTCCCAGACGGTGGGTGGCCGGGCAGAGGCGCTCCTCACTTCCCAGACGGTGGGTGGCCGGGCAGAGGCGCTCCTCACTTCCCAGACGGTGGGTGGCCGGGCAGAGGCGCTCCTCACTTCCCAGATGGGGCGGCCGGGCAGAGGCGCTCCTCACCTCCCAGACGATGGGTGGCCGGGCAGAGGCGCTCCTCATTTCCAGACGGGGCTGCCGGGCAGAGGCGCTCCTCACCTCCCAGACGATGGGTGGCCGGGCAGAGGCGCTCCTCATTTCCAGACGGGGCTGCTGGGCAGAGGCGCTCCTCACTTCCCAGACGATGGGTGGCCGGGCAGAGGCGCTCCTCACCTCCCAGACGATGGGTGGCCGGGCAGAGGCGCTCCTCACCTCCCAGACGATCGGTGGCCAGGCAGAGGCGCTCCTCATTTCCAGACGGGGCTGCTGGGCAGAGGCGCTCCTCACTTCCCAGACGATGGGTGGCCGGGCAGAGGCGCTCCTGACTTCCCAGACAATGGGTGGCCGGGCAGAGGCGCTCCCCACTTCCCAGACGGGGCGGCCGGGCAGAGGCGCTCCTCACTTCCCAGACGATGGGTGGCCGGGCAGAGGCGCTCCTCACTTCCCAGACGATGGGTGGCCAGGCAGAGACGCTCCCCACTTCCCAGACCGGTTGGCGGCCGGGCAGGGGCTGCAATCCCAGCACCCTGGTAGGCCAAGGCAGGCGGCTGGGAGGCGGAGGCTGCCGTGAGGCCAGACCACGCCACCTCACTCCAGCCCGGGCAACACCGAGCACCGGGTGAGCGAGACTCCGTCTGCAGTCCCAGCACCTCGGCAGGCGGAGGCGGGCAGAGTACTTGGCGGTAGGAGCTGGCGACCAGCGTGGCCAACATGGCGAACGCGTGCCTGCAGCGAAAGGAGCGTGACGGCAGTCCCAGGCAGTCCGCGGCGCGGGCAGCAGCGAGCCGAGTAGATTGCAGCATGGGCCCCAGAGGGAGGGAAAGAAAAGAAAGAAAAAGAAAGAAAGAAAAGAAAGAAAGAAAAGAAAGAAAGAAAAGAAAGAAAGAAAGAAAAGAAAAGAAAGAAAGAAAGAAAGAAAGAAAGAAAGAAAGAAAGAAAGAAAGAAAGAAAGAAAAGAAAGAAAGAAAAAGAAAAAGAAAGAAAGAAAGAAAGAAAGAAAGAAGGAAAGAAGGAAAGAAAGAAAGAAAGAAAGAAAGAAAGAAAGAAAGAAAGAAAGAAAGAAAGAAAGAAAAAGAAAGGAGGGAGGGAGGGCGGGCGGGCGGGCAGGCAGGCAGGCTAAATCCTCTTTTAAATGTATACCACTGTCATTCCAACTTGAAAATATATGTCTTTAGTACATCTCGGGATGCCTATGAAAGGAAACTTGTATCACAAACACCAGGCATAGAAATATCCATGAATTGTGAGGATACTTCATTCCACACATTACTGACAATAGAGAGCAGCTTAGAATTCTTGAGCTAACTATATCCATTTGCAGAGCATGGCCTCCCACACAGCTGTATGTAGCTACTCTGGAATTCAACTTGGCTAGAAGCAGCTAAATGGTAGAGCCTTTGCTTTCTGGTCTTCCAAGTGATCATTTAGAACACTATACCAGCTCTGCAGGAGTTTCTAGATCCTTCAGGAAGAAAAACAGATAAACTCAGCTCAAGCCTATGACAACAGCTGAGAAAAGGAAGGATTTTGTGCATCGGGAATTTCCTCAACCACACTATCTCCTGTAATACAGCAATAGCAGCTGGCCTCACAGGCTGAAAAGCAGCCAGCACTCGCCTCCATCAGAAGACTATGCGCCAGGTCTACTGAGACACAACTGTGCCCAGAAACAGGAGGTGTAAGCAGAAAAAGGACTCAGGGACAGACTCTAAACTTCCTTCACCTGACACTTTCTGGTACTTGAAGGTTGTCTAAGCTAAGAAAAGCCTAAACAAGCGATGAATTCATTTTCTGCTATGCCTTATCCTTTTGAAGTATTCTCTAATGGGCTTTGGGATTTAGGCAGATGACATTCGGCAATGCCAAGCACATGTATGTTACCAAGGGCCAGAGAGATCATATTGGTAATACAGCAAGTATCTACTCATTTCCTACACTGGTTCTCATTCTCTGTACTAATCATACAAAAACTTTTATTCCTACTTAGGGAATTATTTAACTGGGATTAAAGAGCGACTACATTTAGGATAATCCTGTTGGCTTTCTCTGGGTCTTGAAGCTTTCAGGTTAACTAACATCATATTACAAATAACAGCTCTAAGCAGTTAGACTGTTAGTTTATTTCTAAGCACTAATAGACAGTGTGGCTGACAGCATGCTTAGCTGTTTTCTAGGACCCCCTATCTGAAGCCGGCTCTGGGAAGGGTTCAGTAAGAATCTCTTGCCATGGTGTGAGGTGATGGGGGTGGAGGATAGAAGAGATCCAAGTTGCTCACAGGAAACACTGTGGACACTGGAAAAGTAAAGGAAGTGCTCTATCTTGCTCTTTTTGCAACAGTATGGTGTAGTAAAACAAACACTGAATTTGAATACTGACTTAGTTACTTATTACCTGTGTGGCTTTGGCAAGTTAACTCCTTTCTCTAAACTTCAGCTTCCAAAACTTCATCAGCAAGATGATAAAATATGTGCTATTACCTATTCTAAGATATAGTTATGTAGCTCAAATTAGATTAAGTAAAAGAAAATAATTTAGGTTGCGTATGCTGGCTTCTGCCCATAATCCCAGCACTTTGGGAGGTCAAGGTGGGAGGATTGCTTGAGGCCAAGAGTTCAAGACCAGACTGAGCAATATAGTGAGACTCATCTCTACAAAAAATCTTAAAAAATTAGCTTGGAATGGTGGCACAAGCCTGTAGTCCTAGCTACTTTGGAGCCTGAGGTAGAGGGCTGTTTGAACCCAGGAGTTTGAGGCTACAGTGAGCTATGGTCACACCACTAGGCTCTAGCTTGGGTGACAGAGCAAGATCCTGTCGCTAAAAATATAAAAATTGAAAAATTGAAATATTTTTAAAAAATATATTGGCTGGGTGCAGTGGCTCACACCTATAATCCCAGAACTTTGGGAGGCCGAAGTGGGCAGACTGCTTGAGTCCAGGAGTTCAAGACCAGCCTGGGTAACATAATAAGATCCCATCTCTACAAAAAACTACAAAATTGGGTGGGCGTGGTGGCGTGTGCCTGTAGTCCAAGCTACTCAGGAGGCTGAGGTGGGAGGATGGCTTGGGCCTGGGAGGCGGAGGCTGCAGTGAGCCAAGATCACGCCACTGCACTCCAGTCTGGGCAACAGAGTGAGATCCTGTCTCAAAAAATAAAACTATTAAAAAAGAAACTATTTTATAAACTCAAAAGCCCTAAACAAATGTAATTTCTTGATATTACTACTGATATTATGATTTGGATAAGACTGTACTCTCTAGAACGGCTTTTGGAGTCAGTATTCTAACAACCCTATGCATTAATTCATTCAACACATATTTACTGAGTGCCTACTAGAACTCAGGCACCGTCCAAAGCCCTGGGAACATAGCAGTAAACAAAAACCAAATGCTTATTATGGTCAAGTGGTGATGGGAGGTGAGGAGACAATAAAGTAATGTGAGGCAGTGCTAAGTGCTATAAAGAAAAAGCAGAACTACAGAAAGAGAATGATGGGGGTAGCCAGGACAGGCCTCTCTGAGGGGACCTATGACTCCTCTCTGAGGGGAATATATGTGTTTGGCAAGTCTAAGAAACAGCAAGGAAGGCCCTGTGACTGGAGCTCAGAACCAGAGGTGAACAGTAATAGGAAGTGAGACCAAAGAAGAGGCAATGACAGCTGTGCCTTGTAGGCCATAATAATAATGACTCCTTCAATTTTATTCTAAATGTAAATGAATGCCACTGGGGGTGGGGTGGTTCTGATTCAGATTTAATATTTACTAAGTCCTACTACACACCAGATCCTATGGTAGGTTATTGACAGTTGTGAAAAAGACATGTTTCGTCTGTACTTTCACTAAGTTCAGTCTGGTGTGGAAGACATACAATGAAAGAAGTAGTTACAATATAAAGCTTGGTAAGCACCATGATAAGAGAAAGTTTAGAGACATGAAGAGTGAACAGAAATTATCTAGATTCTTATTTCTATCCAATCTAATTTTTTTATTCTAAATTCTAGAATACAGGAGTGGGTGGAGTGGGGTGGGATAAGGAAGATGTATTCTCAGCAGTGGGAAATGCTCCAGAAAACAAAACTTGTTCAGGGAACGAGAAGAAAATTAGGGTGACTGGTGGGAGAGTAGGAGCTGGGGCTGAAGAGCTAGGCAGGAGTCAGGTTATAAAGGTATTTCTATGTCATTGTTTCTGAAATAGCAGACAGGAGATCAATTTAGTAAGTTGAAATCAGCATTTTTTAAAACGGAATAGAATAAAATATATTGAAATGCACTGTACATAGTAAGTTCTGCCTTTTTAAAAAAATTGTTTGTTGGCTGGGCACAGTGGCTCATGGAGGTCAAGGAGGGAGGATCGCTTAAGGCTAGGAATTCAAGACCAGCTTGGTCAACAGAGTGAGATTCCATCTCTATAAAAAATTTTAAAAAATTAGACGGGCATGATGGTGCTTGGTGCTTGCCTGTAGTCCCAGCTACTTGGAAGGCTGAGGTGGGAGGACTGCCTGAGTCCAGGAACTGGAGATTGCAGGATCACATCACTGCACTCCAGCCTGGGTGACAGGGCGAGACTCTGTCTTAAAAAAAAAAAAAAAAAAAAAAAGGTATTTTGTTTTCGGTCATGGTGGTATACGCCTCTAGTCCCAGCTACTTGGGAGACTGAGGCAAGAGGGTCACTTGAACCGGGGAGTTCAAGTTCAGCCTGGACAAAATAGCAAGACCCCATCTCTAAAATCAAGCAAACAAAGCTTTTGTTCATTTGTATCTATATATGTGTGTTCTGGGTCACAGTATAAAATGTACTTTTTTCTTATCATAGCCAAAAATGTTTGTAAGCCAATGCTTTGCCACCTTATGGAGTAAACTTTACCTTAGAGGCAATGGTAAACCACTGAAAAGTTTCAGGCTAGAAAATGACATAATCAGATTTGTGTGTTTAAGTAAGAGAGAGAGGGAGAATGTATGTGTATGTGTGTGTGTAGTATGTTTTATTTATTTGTATGTTTGTATTCTGGAAAGATTACTCACGTAGCAAAGTTGACAATGGATTAGAGGGGGACAAGACTGGAGCCAGGAATCCATATAATTGGCTATTGTTTAATTGAGGCAAGGGAAGATGATAGTATGGTCTTAGAAGTGGCTACATGAATGGAGGGCTGAATCGACAGGATTTGGTAACTGATCAGCTGTGGCACTGGTGAGAGAGAAAGCATTAAGGCTTGCGCTGGCCTTGGTCAGATGGTGATGCTATTCACTAAGGCAGCAAATACAGAATAGAGCAAATCTAGGGAGGGGGAAGTTAAGTTCATTTCTGAAGATGTCTCCATTGATCTGACTTCAAGACATGAAAGTGAAGACAATGGTTAGCAAATACTTGGATATGCAGCCCTAGATTGAGAGGTCCAGGCCAAAAAGTTAATTGAGGACTGATCACCACAGTGATCGATGAAGCTGTGGCTCCAGAAAGATGTTGTAAAGATGACAAGATCTAAAGGATGAGAAGAGAAAAATAAGTCTGGTAGAGAAGACCGAGAAGGTGCTCTCAGAGGACAGGAGGAAAACTGGAGAATATGGCGTCTCAGAAGCAATGAGAAAAAGTGTTTTAAAATGTAATGAGTGACTCAACAATAAGAAAATAAACAACCTGAATTTAAAAATGACCAAAAGACCTGAAGAGACACCTCAACAAAGATATACAGATGGCAAATAAGCATAAGAAAAGATGCTCATCCTCATACATCATTAGAGAATTAAAAATTAAAACAACAATGAAATACCACTATATACCCATTAGAATGGCCAAAATCCAAAATGCTGATACCATCAAATGCTGACAAGGATGTGGCGCAGCAGAAGCTCTCACTCATTGCTGGCAGGAACGCAAAATAGCATAGCCACTTTGGAAGACAGTTTGGCAGTTTCCTACAAAACTATCCATGCTCTTACCATATGATCCAGGAATCGTGCTCCTTAGTATTTAACCGAATGAGTTAAAAATTTATGTCCACACAAAAACCTGCACAAGGATGTTACAGTAGCTTTATTCATAACTGTCAAAATTTGGAAGCAACCAAGATGTCATCAGTAGGTGAAAGGACAAAGGGTGGTATATCCAGGTAATGAAATATTATTCAGTGCTAAAAAGAAACGGGCTCTCAAGCCATGAAGAGACATGGAGGAACCTTATTGCATATTACTATTTGAAAAACACCAATCTGAAAAGGCTGCATACTGTATGTTTCCAACCATATGACATTCTGGAAAAGGAAAAACTTGTGGAGACAGTGAAAGGCTCAGTGGTTGCAGGGGTTAGGGAGAAATGGATAAACAGGCAGAGCACAGAGGATTTTGGGGGCAGTGAAACAATTTTATATAATATGATAGTGGTGAATACATATCACTATACATTTATCAAAACCCACAGAATGTGTAACACTGAGAGAAAACCCTAATGTAAGCTATGGACTTTGGGTGATAATGTGTCAATGCATGTTCATTGATTGTAACAAACATACCACTCTGGTGGGTCACATTGATAATGACAGGGGTTAGCAGGGGAGGGAGGTAGGACAGCACAGAGGGTACATGCAAACTGTGTACCTTCCACTCAATATTGCTATGAATCTAAAACTGCTCTAAAATATAACTCTAAAGAGGCAGGGCACAGTAGCTCACACCAGTAGTCCCAGCACTTTGGGAGGCCAAGGCAGGCAGATCACCTGACCTCAGGAGTTTGAGACCAGCCTGGACAACATGGCAAAACCCCATCTTTACCAAAAAAAAAAAAAAAAAAATTAGTCAGGCATAGTGGTGTGTGCCTGCAGCTCCAGCTACTTGGGACGCTAAGGGAGGATCACCTGAGCCTGGGAGGTCGAGCTACAGTGAGCCATGATCACACCACTGCATTCCAACCTGAGCAACAGAGCAAGACCCAGTCTCAAAAAAGGCAGGAAGGGAGGAAGGGAGGAAAGGAGAGAGGGAGGGAGGGGAAGGGTGAAGTGTTAATCACTGCTGGGCAGTGATTAAGAAAAAGACTAAGGATATGCAGTTGATCAATAATGAGATCACTGGTGACCCTGGCCAGAGCACTACTGGACCACTTCTCTGCTTCCTTTTATAGTAAACTGGAAAGAGCGTGTCTACTTCCTTTGTCTATTTTCCTTCTATTCCTTTTTTGTTGCAACCACATGATCAAGCTTTTGCTCCTGTTCCTCTGCCAAAAGTGTACTTCAGAATCATTAATGATCTAGGAAGGCGAGGGTGTGGGGGGATAAAAAAGAAACAAAATCATTAATGATCTCCACATTTCTAAATGCAACATTCAGTTCTCAATCCTCTTACCTGACTTGGCAGCAGCATTCACTCCCCACAGCTCCTCACTCCCTCCTCCCTCCTCCTGGGAACAGTTTCTTCACTTGTCTCCTAGGACAGCAGGCCCTCTGGCTTACCTCACCAGCAACTCTTATGATCCCTCTTCACCTGCTTGTTCTCTAAATATCGGTATGTTCCAGAGTTTAATCCGTGGACCTCTTCTCTTCTCTGTAACCACTGCCTAAAATGTGAGCTCACCTCATGGCTTTAACTATTATCTATACACTGGGGATTCCAAACATAATCCCCAACCCAGAACTCTCTCCTAAATGCAACTGCCAATTCAATATCTCAACTCTGATGTCTAATGTGCACCTCAAACATGACATGTCTAAGACATCTCTCCAAAACGTAAGTATTCGTCCCCAGTCATCCCCATCTCAGTTGGCAGAAAATCCATCCTTCCATTTGCTCAGGATAGAAACTCTGGAGTCTTTCTTTCATATCAAATCCAACACTAAATGTTGTTGGAGCCAAACTACCTGGGTTCAAATTCTACTTCAGCCACTTTGTAGCAGTGTTATCTTGGGAAAATTGCCTAATCTCTCCTGGCTTCAGTTTTATCACCAGTAAAATGGAGACAATAATCTTATGTATCTCATAGGGTTGTTAAAATAATGAAGTGAGTTAATGTTTGTGAAGTGCTTTGAACAGTGCCTGCCACACATGGTATGTAGCATCTCTTGAATCTGATCACTTCTTACCATCTGCACCTCGACACCCCAGACTGGGAACCAGCCACCAACATCTCTTTTCTGGACTACTGTAAAAGTCTCCTCCTAACTGATGTCCCTCCTTCAGCCTTTGTACCTTTCAGCCTACTGGCAACATAGCAGCCAAAGTGATCTTTTTTAAACAAAAGTCACTACAAAATTTTTCAACTTTTTTGTATGTTTGAAATTTTTCATCATAAAATTTGGAAAAAACAAAACTCAGATTACGTCACTCCTGTCAAAATCCTCCAATCCTGTACACTTCAGTCAGAGTAAAATCTAGTCTTTACATTAACTAGGCCCTAAAATTAAGTTCCCTCTTGCCCCTCTGACCTCTCTCTTCCTCTTCTCTCATCGCTCCTTCCTTCCAGGCACGCAGGCCTCCTTCCTGTTCCTTCCCATGCAGCCATGCTCCCTCCCCATGGCCTCTGCGCTGACCCCTCAACAGCCGGGGGGCAGGGGGTGCTCTTCCTCGGACTGCACAGCATTCACCCTCACCTTCTTTCAGGCTTTGCTGAAAGGTCACTTTCTCCATGAAGGGGTTTCATGTAACTTACCAACCACTATCCTAACTCCTTCTCTATTTTATTTTTCTCACAGCATTTAGCACTATCTTCTATACTATGAAGTTATCAGTTCAAAGGAGACAAGTTAAATCTACTCCAAGGTTCACCTCTTTGTTCTAAAATGCAATTACCACGGGCTTCTACTTTGCTGTCAACCCAGTGGACATATGTTCTTCCTTAAAATGAAAACAGATGATTAAGCAAAACTATATGACTTATTGCATTGTCTCTAAAACGTTCCCTTCTTATGTGCAAATAAATGGTGATAAAATACTGTTAATTCTGAGCATCTTGTATCTATTTTCAGTGTTAAATTTTTCCAAGACCTGCCTACCTTACTGCCCACTCATTAAATAAAATTTTTAAAATTTGATTCTGGAGGACAAAGAGCACAGAAATAGGAAATGAAGCAGTAGCAAGACTCAGATGCAAAGCCTACTTTATCCTTGGCATTTAAAACTACATTGCAATGAGAACCCAATAAGTGGAAATATCCTGAAAAAGGGTAGGAAGACAGAAGTGAAACAAAAATATTTATTGCATTACTGCTATGCCATGGGCCTACTGAGTCTTCACATACATTATCTCATTTAATCCTTACAGTAATAGCAGCCCTCACAAAACTCTCAGCCAATTTATAGATGAGGACACTAAAGCTGAGACACACTTAGGGCCTAGATTCAAACCCACGTAGGGCTCTCTGATGCCAAAACCTGTATACTGTTTCTACAGAACCTTGCCTCCTGGAGGCATCAGGTCAGCAAGCTGGAGTTAAAAAACGTTGTAAATGGGCCATTTATACTCCATCACTAAATTCGTGGGATAACTGAGTGGGTCTAACTTTTATGAACCCATTCATAGCTATGTGCTAGCGACTCCCTTACCTGTGGACATAAAAAATGGGATGCGGAACTTTCCACTCAGCACGCGGGCCCGCAGATTCTGCAGTGTGCTTCCATCAAATGGCAGGGCACCGCACACAAGCACATAGAGGACAACTCCAAGGCTCTGCATCCCAAACAGACAGGGTGTACAATTAATCACATCAGGGGAAACAAAAAAGACCACTGTAGTGTGTGTATGCAGATGATGGTGAGTCATGCATACGATTACGGAATAAAATTTTTCTTCCATCTTAGAACAGTTAACAATCTTCTTTGCTTCTAGGCATTAATTTAGCGTAACATCCTGAATTTTTCTCAGTACTCATTCTCTGAGGATAAGGTAAATGGCCACAGTAGAAATAATCTCTGTTCTTGGCAACGGCCCCCATCCAAGCTGGCCCTTGGGGTTCTGTTGCAGATGCAAAGGGGAAATTTGAAATCTGTGGCTCAGTCCACAAGGTAAGTATTGGAGGAAAGATTTTGCACAAGTAGGCCGGGTGCAGTGGCTCATGCCTATAATCCCAGCATTTTGGGAGGCCAAGGTGGGAGGATCATCTGAGGTCAGGAGTTTGAGTCTAGCCTGGCCAACATGGTGAAACCCTGTCTCTATTAAAAATACAAAAAATTAGCCAAGTGTGGTGGCTTGTGCCTGTAATCCCAACTACTTGGGAGGCTGAGGCAGGAGAATCGTTTGAACCTGGAAAGTGGAGGTTGCAGTGTGCCAAGATCATGCTGCTGCTCTCCAGCCTGGGGGACAGAGTGAGACTCTGTTTCAAAAGAACAAAAAGGCTTTGCACAGGAATTGGGACTTGAAAGAACAGGTGACCAGGATCTCAATTCATGTGCATCATTATGTATCGATGCGAATAGCTGTCATCAACTAAGGGTAGCTAATGCTGTGGGGTATAATAGAAGGCAGGTACTTACCCAGATGTCCACTTTGGGCCCATCATATTCTTTTCCTTCAAAGAGTTCAGGTGCAGCATAGGGAGGGCTGCCACACCAGGTCTTCAGCAGCTGCCCAGGAGTGAAGAGGTTACTGAAACCAAAATCTAGAAAGGCAAATGGACATAATTCATATTATTGTAACCTTTTATTGTAACTGAGCAAACACTAGTCTCTAGTCACTAAAGATTCCAAATCATTAAGTCTGAACATTAAATGCAAAAAGAGAACATTTAGAAACCACATAGTCAGACACTTAAAACAATAACAGTGAAACAGAGATATAGATGAGCTGAAATACAAAGATAAACATGGTCAGTTTATGTCAGCAGAAATAGTACTGCTCCCTTTGTAAACCTAGGCAGAATAAAGCAAGTGGTACTTGTTCCTTTAAGAATGCAAATGGTAATCAGCTTAAGGAGATTTTGGGCTGAGACGATGGGGTCTTCTAGATACACAATCATGTCATCTGCAAACAGGGACAATTTGACTTCCTCTTTTCCTAATTGAATACCCTTTATTTCCTTCTCCTGCCTGATTGCTCTGGCCAGAACTTCCAGCACTATGTTGAATAGGAGTGGTGAGAGAGGGCATCCCTGTCTTGTGCCAGTTTTCAAAGGGAATGCTTCCAGTTTTTGCCCATTCAGTATGATATTGGCTGTGGGTTTGTCATAGATAGCTCTTATTATTTTGAGATACGTCCCATCAATACCTAATTTATTGAGAGTTTTTAGCATGAAGTATTGTTGAATTTTGTCAAAGGCCTTTTCTGCATCTATTGAGATAATCATGTGGTTTTTGTCTTCAGCAAAGTCTCAGGATACAAAATCAATGTACAAAAATCACAAGCATTCTTGTACACCAATCACAGACAAACGGAGAGCCAAATCATGAGTGAACTCCCATTCACAATTGCTTCAAAGAGAATAAAATACCTAGGAATCCAACTTACAAGGGATGTGAAGGACCTCTTCAAGGAGAACTACAAACCACTGCTCAATGAAATAAAAGAGGATACAAACAAATGGAAGAACATTCCATGCTCATGAGTTGGAAGAATCAATATCGTGAAAATGGCCATACTGCCCAAGGTAATTTATAGATTCAATGCCATCCCCATCAAGCTACCAATGACTTTCTTCACAGAATTGGAAAAAACTAAAGTTCATATGGAACCAAAAAAGAGCCCGCATCGCCAAGTCAATCCTAAGCCAAAAGAACAAAGCTGGAGGCATCACGCTACCTGACTTCAAACTATACCACAAGGCTACAGTAACCAAAACAGCATGGTACTGGTACCACAACAGAGACATAGATCAATGGAACAGAACAGAGCCCTCAGAAATGATGCCGCATAGCTACAACTATCTGATCTTTGACAAACCTGACAAAAACAAGCAATGGGGAAAGGATTCCCTATTTAATAAATGGTGCTGGGAAAACTGGCTAGCCATATGTAGAAAGCTGAAACTGGATCCCTTCCTTACACCTTATACAAAAATTAATTCAAGATGGATTAAAGACTTAAATGTTAGACCTAAAACCATTAAAATCCTACAAGAAAACCTAGGCAATACCATTCAGGACATAGGCGTGGGCAAGGACTTCATGTCTAAAACACCACAAGCAATGGCAACAAAAGCCAAAATTGACAAATGGGATCTAATTAAACTAAAGAGCTTCTGCACAGCAAAAGAAACTACCATCACAGTGAACAGGCAACCTACAGAATGGGAGAAAATTTTTGCAACCTACTCATCTGACAAAGGGCTAATATCCAGAATCTACAATGAACTCAAACAAATTTACAAGAAAAAAACAAACAACCCCATCAAAAAGTGGGCAAAGGATATGAACAGACACTTCTCCAAAGAAGACATTTATGCAGCCAAAAAACACATGAAAAAACGCTCATCATCACTGGCCATCAGAGAAATGCAAATCAAAACCACAGTGAGATACCATCTCACACCAGTTAGAATGGCCATCATTAAAAAGTCAGGAAACAACAGGTGCTGGAGAGGATGTGGAGAAATAGGAACACTTTTACACTGTTGGTGGGACTGTAAACTAGTTCAACCATTGTGGAAGTCAGTGTGGCGATTCCTCAGGGATCTAGAACTAGAAATCCCATTTGACCCAGCCATCCCATTACTGGGTATATACCCAAAGGACTATAAATCATGCTGCTATAAAGACACATGCACACGTATGTTTATTGCGGCACTATTCACAATAGCAAAGGGTTGGAACCAACCCAAATGTCCAACAACGACAGAGTGGATTAAGAAAATGTGGCACATATACACCATGGAATACTATGCAGCCACAAAAAATGATGAGTTCATGTCCTTTGTAGGGACATAGATGAAACTGGAAAACATCATTCTCAGTAAACTATCGCAAGGACAAAAAACCAAACACCGCATGTTCTCACTCATAGGTGGGAATTGAACTATGGGAACTCATGGACACAGGAAGGGGAACATCACACTCCGGGGACTGTTGTGGGGTGGGGGGAGGGACAGCATTAGGAGATACACCTAATGCTAAATGACGAGTTAATGGGTGCAGCAAAACAACATGGCACATGGATACATATGTAATAAACCTGCACATTGTGCACATGTACCCTAAAACCTAAAGTATAATAATAAAAAAGAATGGCAATGAAAGGTAAAAAAAAAAAAAAAAAAAAAAAAGAACATGAAGGTTAAAAAAAAAAAAAAAAAGAATGCAAATGGGGCCAGGGGCAGTGGCTCATGCCTTCATGCCTGTAATCCCATCACTTTGGGAGGCCGAGGTGGGCGGATCACGAGGTCAGGAGATCATCCTGACCAACATGGTGAAACCCCCTCTCTACCAAAATACAAAAAATTAGCCGGGTGTGGTGGTGTGCGCCTGTAGTCCCAGGTACTTGGGAGGCTGAGGCAGGGCAATTGCTTGAACCCGGGAGGCAGAGATTGCAGTGAGCTGACATGGCGCCACTGCACTCCAGCCTGGGTGACAGAGCAAGACTCTGTCTCCAAAAAAAAAAAAAAAAAAAAAAAAAAAAAAAAGAATGCAAATGAAACTGGATAATGTTAAGACCACATTAGAATCAGGAAACACATGTAAGCCTACTCAGCTGGACCCAGAATTTTTATGTTATTTTTACTTCTTATGACAAACACATCTATGACCATTTAAAAATTAGATAAAGTGACATTATTATAATTAAGTAGTTTATTCAAAGGGAAGAATATGCAACTTATTTACAAACTGAAGCAAGAATGCTTACATTTTAACTCTCCTTGTGCTTCAGTTTTCCTCCCTTCTTCTCTCCCTCTCCTACTGCTACAAGAAGCAGCAGATGGGAGGTAGCAGGGATGAGTCTTCGGGAGCTACACTAAGACAATGAGCAAGGATGGCCGGCCAAACGAGTCTTTGCTGTAGAAATGCTTTTATTTATGTATGTATACCCATGTGACAGGCTAGAAATCCCTCATGCCCCAGGGATACCATGCTCCCCGCAATCACAGCATCTGAAAATGTTAAGCACCTACCTACTCTCTGAAACCCGTCCCTCTCTTTTCCAGTTTTACTCTTGTTGACAACTCTCGTTTTGCTATTTGCTTTCCTTCTTTCTACCTTCTACAGAAGGTGTTTTTCAGCAGGCTCTGCTGATTTTAACTGCCTCTCCTTGTTCTGTTTTCTCAGGGCTAACTCTTTTAATCTCACCACTTCTACCAGCATTTGATATAAATACCCCAAATTTATATGTCTGGCCCTGGTACCACTCTTAAGTTCCTGGCATGAATCCCCAATACTTACTTGGGAAGAAATACCTCAAACCCACCCTTTTCCAAAGTCATACCTGCACTTTCAGTGCTTCTACCCTCATTAGTGACATCACCACCTGTGTTACTAGAAACACTGGAGTCATCTTCAAGTCCTTTCTCCCTCGTTTCCCATTTCAAGCTGGTAATAAAACTCTTACTTGCTTCAACTCCCTGTGTCTTGAATCCACCTCCTCTTTTCTATTTCCATTTCTACCACTGCAGTTCATACTCTTATCATCCCTAGCTTGACTGATGCTATTGCTTACTTCCTGTCTATTTCATTTTTCCCTAAGCCATCCATTCATAGCACAAAGTTACACAAACCAGATCCTGTTACCTCCTCATTCAAAAACATGGGCTGGCTCCCTTCTACTTACAGAAGAGTCTTCATCTCAGCACTATCATTTAAGGCCCTTCACAGCCCAGCTCCATCCTATGTTTCCAATTTATCCGTGGCCATGCTAGCATCACTAGACTATTCACATCCTGTGTTTACATGCCTTCCATATGCTATTTCCTCTCTGTACCACGCCTTTTCCTTTCTTTTCCATCTTTAAAGTATCACTCATTTTCAAGGCCCAGTCAAATATTACTTCCTGTATGGAGGCTTAACTGATTTCCACCAGAAAACACCATGTCAATGGCTTCCTCCTCTGTGCTTCCACAGCCTTTTGTTTACGCCTCTACATCCCGTTAGTGCTCTGCCATACACACACACACACACACACACACACACACACACACACACACATTATTTATTTATTTATTTTTTGAGACAGAGTTTCACTCTTGTTGCCCAGGCTGGAGTGCAGTGGCGCGATCTTGGCTCACCGCAACCTCCACCTCCCAGGTTCAAGCAATTCTCCTGCCTCAGCCTCCCAAGTAGCTGGGATTATAGGTATGCACCACTATGCCTGGCTAATTTTTGTATTTTTAGTAGAAATGGGGTTTCTCCATGTCGGTCAGGCTGGTCTCAAACTCCTGACCTCAGGTGATCCGCCCAACTCGGCCTCCCAGAGTGCTGGGATTACAGGTGTGAGCCACTGCGCCCAGCCTCTGCCTTATATTATACTTAATTGTATTGTGTGTTTATACCCTCCACTAATTAGTAAATGGAGGAGATACCGTTTTATTTATCCTAGTCTGTACACAGTGGTTCTAATACGTAGCAGAGACTCAAGAAAGGGTCACGAAATTAAACTGCAATAAAATCACTGGGCCAATCCTCTCATCACCTCCTGACTACTGGAGACTTCTCAAACTGACAATGGCAGCTGGCCAGCAATGAGAGCCTCTGCCTCCTAGCTGTCCCTCCCAAGGTTCTAAAATTAACTTAATGATCATAAGGGGTGTGGCAGTCAGGACCACAAATAGAATTATTATAGCTTGTTCTATGAGAAGATGAATACTCTCATTCATTAATGGGAATAAATAATACTTCTTCTGTGAAGTCCTCCTGGATCCCCTACAAGAAATGTCCCCTATCTACTCTGTATTTTCTTTCCCTTTATTATTTGAATACATAAATAATGTATTCTTCTAGCTCCTGAAAAACACCCTCTCTTGTAAAGATCTACCCTCTCTCTCTAGTTCCTAGTTATTCTTCTCTCTTTCACAGTATCTAACAGTGTTTAACACAGTGGGCACTTAATGTTGACTATGAACAAAACTGCATTTAACGCTCTACCAACTAACCTACAACTTTTGAAACACCATAACTTTCACTTACAAATTAAAGTCTGCACGTACTGGTCACTGTTAAGATTTTTTCTTAGGAGAGTGGGAACAGGTTGCTAAAAATCCCAACTGAGATTCAGCAAAGTTGATGTCTCTGGGAATTATCCAGAAAGAAGATCCTTAGGTTTGCAAAAACCTTCACCAGGTCCTTTTCCATGATCAGCCTTCCTCTTCTCCACAGTGCAGAGGAGAAATGCGAATGATTCTGTTCTGCCTGATGGACTCTGGCACTGGAATGACTGGATAACAAACTCTAGAAGAATCATGGAGTTTTTTTGTTTGTGTTTTCAATGGAGCACGCAACAGGCTAAGCAATGAATTTAAACCAGTTGAGTTTAAATTTGCCTATAAGCAGATAAAATGTACAGATTTCTCATTCTGAACCACTAATGTTTAGTAACCTTTCTAGCATTTTACTTTGCCAGGGAGGTGAAGGCACAAACCTAATAGTGTGAGCTTGTTATTTTATCTACCAAACAGGAAACTGTTACAAAGAAAACAATATCAAAGGCAACCAGCTTCAGCAATGTCTGCAGGCCTTATAACTGCCAATAGTTATAAGGATTTTATATGAGAAATGAGTGTATGAGAATGAATGATATATTACGGCCAGACAACTAGAGAGGGCCACATCTGCAGAAGCACCTGCTTCCACTACGTTACATCCAAACAGTTGGCTTCAACAGCTAGACCCAATAACCAAATGCAAGACTTCTGTAAGATTCAACAACAACCAAATACTACTGGCTTGCTCTCATCTCCTATTATGCACCAAACAAAATCCTCTAGTCTCAGAAACCTGTCGAGAGGTCTCCTATAATCATTCCAAGTATTGTTACTCCCAACTCTAAGGTGTACATTCAAGCAAAATCTTGCTATTCCCTGCCTACAAGACACCTTTTACCCCCCAATTATGGGCAGATTCCTTTAGTTACTGAGCCTGCGGTATCCTAATTCTTTCTTTAACGTATCAAACCTAACAGGATCTGATCCACTCTCCCTTTTCAATATACATATTATTATAAATTGACGGTTTCATTGAAAGCATATGGCTGTCTTCTCTTCCCTACCAGTGGCTCTTCACTAGTATTTCACATTAATCTTCACTATTGCTATGCATCTTATAAGTTAAAATTCTGGCTAATTTGCTGCCCATTCAGCTATAACATAACTTATTTTCTGAACATTTAAATTACCCATGTGGGAAAGCCTCAAATTATTACCATGTACTAAATCTGGAAGTCATTTTGAAAATTCAGTGCCTTCCAATCAATACTTCTGGGACTGAGTAACTGGGATGGGAGAATACCTCCTCTTCATTCTCTTAGCTGCTTGCCTTTGGGGACATTTTGCTGCACACTTTAAGAGGACTGGAAGGAAAAAATACAGTTAAAACAAACTAGTCTATTTTAGGTTCTGTTGATAGTTTAGTGATGTACTAGGGGAATGCTGGGGTGTGTGGTAGGAAATGGAGGTGGGGAACAGACAGACATGGAACAGAATCACTAAGAGCTTTGCTTTTTTCAGTTATCTACATGTATAGACAACTGGAAAAAACTGAAAGATCATCCAAGTTGCAGGAAAAAAATTCTCATAACAAAAATTCAAGCAATGAGTAAAAAAGAATGAGGAAGAATTCTCAATGGCTTAAGTCAGAAATGCCAAAGAAAAAGGTAAAGAAAAACTTTTTTTTTTTTTTGAAGATGGAGTCTCGCTCTGTTTCCAGATGGGAGTGCAGTGGCACAATCATAGTTCACTGAAGGCTTTATCTCCTGGGCTCAAGCCATCTTCCTGCCTCAGCCTCCTAAGTAGCTGGGACTACAGGCAAACACCACCATGCCTAGCTATTTAAAAAAAATTTTTTGTAGTCATGGGGGTCTTGCTATGTTGTCCAGGCTGGTCTCAAATCCTGGGCTCAAGCAATCCTCCTGCCTAGGCCTTCCTAAGTCCTGGGATTACAAGCAACAGCCACTGCACCAGGCCAAGAAAAGCTTTAGAGCTTAAGTTTGATCTGAACTTGAACCTAGAAAACCATTTCTATTTAATAGGCTTGTTCATCTTATTTTGGCTCTGGAACTACTCTAATTCACAATATCTTTCATTATTTACTAAAGCTTCTTATTCTTAATGTCTCTTTTACAAGTCTCTAAATAAGTTCCTCCATTTCCTTCACTCTTTATGTAACATGTATTTATGGAACCCTTCCAATAGGAAGAGCAATGTGTTAGATCTTCTAACAAACCAAAGGCATAAAAGATAGTTCTAGGGAAAGGCTCAAAGGAAGCAGAACTTGGTTGAATGGCCAGGATCTGCAGAGGCAATGAAGGAAGGTGGAAAGGGTGCTCTGAATGGCAGTCAGGAGGGAGCACGAGCAAGGGCAGAACACTTAGAATTAACTTGCTAAGTTCAAGTGACAAGCAAGACACTGCCCTGGGTACAATAAAGGGTTTGTAGGGGCATATGGCAAGAAATAAAGAGTGCACAGTAGCATCATGCCAGATAAAATACAGCTTCAAATGACAGAATGAAGACCTTGGACTTCATCCTGTGAACCGTTACTATTTTTTCTTTCCTTTTTTTTTCCTCCACATTTAAAAATTTTATTAGACTTCAGATACAAAAAAATTTGATTATGAGTTTATTATAACCTTTTGCTCATGACACACTCTCCATGCTCCACTTATTTACTGCTTTTATTTCAATTGTTTTTTCTCTACAGCATTATTGAGATAAGGAATACGAAATATATTACTTCATATTCTTAATGTCTCTTTTATAAGTCTCTCATAAAATATTTTCTCATAAAATGTTATTTCTTTTTTCTTTTTAATTTTTAAATTTTAAAATATAGAATAAAATAGAGACAGGGTCTTGCTATGTTGCCCAGGCTGGTCTCGAACTCCTGAGCTCAAATGAGCCTCCCACCTCGGCCTCCCAAAGTGCTGGGATTATAGGCATGAGCCACTGCACCTGGCCATAACATATTTCTTATATTTCATATCCCATACAATTCACCCATTTAAAGTGTAATGCTCAGTGGCTTTTAGTACATTCACAGAGTTGTGCGACCATTACTACAATCAGTTTTAGAACATTTTTCACCTTGTAAGGAAAAGGTAGTGAAAAAAACAAAAGAAGAAATTTTACGACATTTTCATCACCCCAAAAAGAAACCCTGTACTAATTAGGAGTTACTCCCCAACACCCTTCAAGTCTTTCATCAATGGCCCAACCCTAGGCTTTCTACTTTCTGTCTCTATGGACTTGTCAATTTTGGACATTTCACATAAATGGAATCATACAATATATAAGCTTTAGTGTCTGGCTTCTTTCGCTGAGCATAATGTTTTGGAGGTTTATCCATGTTGTTGCCTATGTCAGCACTTGAGTCTATTTTACTGCTGAATAACATCCATGATATGGACATTCCACATTTTATTTATCCATTCATCAGCTGGTGAACATTCAGGTTGTTTCCACTTTGCAGCGACTACAAATAATGCTGCTATGAACATTTATGTGAGTTTCTGTGTGGCCATATGGTTTCATTTCTCTTGGATATATACCCAGGAGTGGAACTGCTGGGTCATATGGTAACTCTGCTTAACTTTTTAGCAAGTATCCAAACTGCTATCCAAAGTGGCTGTACCATTATACATCCCTACCAGCAATGTATAAGGTTTCCAATTTCTCCACATCTTTGCCAACACTTATTGTCTTTATTATTATTACTTATTATTGTCAATTCAGCTATCCCAGTAGATGTGAAATGGTATCTTACAGTGGTTTTCATTTACATTTCCCTGATGGCCAATAATGTTGAGCATCTTTTCGTGTGCTTTTCAGCCATTTGTATATCTGCTTTGGAGAAATGTCTATTCAAATCTTTTGCGCAGTTTAAAATTGGTTATCTTTTTATTATTGAGTTGTGAGTATTCTTTACACATTCTGGATACAAATCTCTTATTAGATACATGATTTGCAAATATTTTCTCCCATTCTGTGGATTTTCATTATCTTGATGATGTCCTTTGATGCACAAAAGTTTTAAATGTTGATGAGGTCCAACTTATCTGTATTTGTTTTTGTCACTCACGCTTTTGGTGTGAATATAAAGGAACCAGTAAAACACAGTTCTTTCTGAAGAGGTTTGAGAGCTACTCTTACAGGCAATAAGGAGTTGCTAGGACTTCTGGAGCAGGCAGGTGACGTGGTAAAATAAACTAGAAAGCAAGATGAGGTTAGGTGTGAGGTGAATATTGAAGGCTGTGATCAGATGAGATACTGAAAATGAAAAAAACAATTCAAAAGATGTTTTGAAAGGAGTGGACAGTACTTGATAACAAACAGAATATACGGGATGAGAAAGAAGGAGAAGTAGAGAATATGGCCCTGAAGTGTCTGAGCAGATGACAGACTTAAGGAAAGCAGAAGTTGGTTTGGGAAGAAGAAAAATTACTTTTTCTTTATGTCCTGAGTTTGAGAAGGTGATCAGAAATTTAAGTGAAGATATTCTGAGAAACTGAATTATAGTAATAAAAGATAAAATATTTTTGAAAGAAAAAGCAGAGAAAAGGGAAGGATGAGAATTAAGGCTTCGAAAACACCCAGAGGTACTTCCTATTCCCTAGGTGCAAGAATAGAAAGAGGATGCAGCAAAAAGGAGAGAGAAAGCGCGGCTAAAGGAAGAAAGTCAGGCAAATGTAACAAGGAAGCCGAGAGAGGAGAAAAGCAGAAAAAGGTGGCTTACAGCATCCATGTAATCTCATCCAAGTGTTATGTAACTTTGATCTGAGGGAAAACAAATGATGACATAATTATTCTCAATGAGAAATGGTATCATTTTCCCCTCAGAATTTTTGTTTATTTGTTGTAAAGACAGGCTACATCACAGAAATGGACTACAAATATAATCCAGATCCATTCAGAGTTATCTACAATGTCAAGCTGTGAATAAAATTAGGCATTTCTTACCAAGATTGATGACAACAACAGATACTAATCCTAAGTTATATACAAATACATTCAGAGTACTTAGAAACGAATGTCGTGGCCATGCAGGTGAGTGGCAAGAGCCCTGGAGGGAGCCATGTATCCCAGAAAGACTTGGAACTGGACTGTCCTTGACTCATCTCTCCAGTGCAACAGTTTTCCCATTTGTGCTGCACTTTGTAGTATTAAACAGTTGTTTTTCAAAGGACCTTCTGTTGAGTGCTGTGCTAGAGCACCTTGTATTTATTACCTCATTGAGATGAGCATTATTTTTGTTTTATGCCTGAGACGTGAGGTTCAAAAGTTAAGTAACATTCCCAGTACAAAGGTTAAAGAAAAATTAGTATGAACCAGATCCAGCCTATAATCCCAGTTCTCAGTGCCCTCAAAGTCCAGGCCCACATTGTGCTTTCAGCATCATGTATGTGTTTATATTTAAGTTCACGTACATCCCATAATTATTTTTATTGAAATTTGCAAATTTGCCAGGCACAGTGGCTCACATCTGTAATCCCAGAACTTTGGGAGGCCAAGGCTGGAGGATCACCTAAGGTCAGGAGTTTAAGAACAGCCTGGCCAACATGGCAAAACCCCGTCTCTACTAAAAATACAAAAACTAGCCAGGTGTGGTGGCGGATGCCTGAAATCCCAGCTACTCGGGAGGCTGAGGCAGGAGAATTGCTTGAACCCAGGAGGCAGAGGGTTGCACCAGAGCCGAAATTGCACCATGCACTCTAGACTGGGTGACAAGAGCAAAACACTGGCTCAAAAAAACAAAAAACTTGCAAATTCCTTAGTTATTACAGTTTACTGTTTTTCATTTTATTATTGACTGCCACCCTTTGCTCTGCTTATGTTAATTCCCAAAGACACATAATGCTTCAGGAATACTGCATCAAGTTTCTTTTAAAAACATGCATAGAAAAGAATGGTAGACACTGTATATCAATGGGAAAAGGATAAATTTCTCAAGAAGTGGCACAGGAACAATTGGTTATTCATATGGAAAAAAATTACATAGGCTGCCAACCTCACACTCTATCCCCAAATTCATTCCAGGTGGATTATAGCCCCTAATGTGAAAGGTAAAACTATGATGTTTTTATTAAAAAAAAAAAAAAAAAAAAAAAAAAAAAAAAAAAAAAGGCAGGTATCTTTATGGCCTCAGGGGATGGAAGAATTTCTCAAACAAGAAACAAAATGCTATGCTAATCATAAAGGAAAAGTGGTAAACTTGGTTACATTAGAATTATGCCAAAATTTATACACACGTTAAAGAGAATGAAGTGAGAAACCACAAAGTGAGGGAGGATATTTGTAACATATAAAATAAAGGACTCGGCTGGGCGTGGTGGCTTACTCCTGTAATCCCAGCATTCTGGGAGGCCAAGACAGGAGGATTGCTTGAGCTCAGTAGTTTAAGACCAGCCTGGGCAAATACAGGGAGACCTCGTCTCTACAAAAACTAAACATAAATTAGCCAGGCATGGTGGTGTATGCCTGTGGTCCCAGCTACTCGGGAGGCTGAGGCAAGAGGATTGCCTGAGCCTGGGAAGTCGAGACTGCTGTGAGCTGTGATCATGCCACTGCACTGCAGCCTGGGTGACAGAGTGAGAATCTATCTCAACAACCAACCAACCAACCAATCAATCATTAAAAAAAAAAAAAAAAAAAAAAGGGCTTGTATCCAGACTATCAAAAAGAAACAAACTCCTATAAATCAATAAGACCAACAGAGAATCCACTAGAAAAATGAGCAAAAGACTACTGACAATTGACAAAAAAAGGCCAAGAGACACAAAAAAGAAGCTCAATCTCATTATTAAAGAGAAACAATAAAAAATTAAAACCACAACAAGATAATCATTACACAGTTGCCAGATGGGAAAAAATTTAAAAGTAGATAATAACAAGCACTGGAGAGGACATGGAGCAAGTGGAACTCTCACACCTACTGGAAACAGTTCAGCATTACCAAATAAAAACTAAAAACACATACCATATGACCCAGCAATTTCACTTCTCAGCTTACACTCTTAAATGTTTAAGAATACACATTAATGTTTAAGAGTATACCAGGATGTTTAGGAATGTTCGCTGCAGCTGTTAGTAAGCACCCAAAACTGAAAGCAATAGGGGCTTCTGCTTTTAAAAGTTTTAATAGGTACAATGGAAAAATAACTTGTGGTATATTCATATCATGGAATACTATATAGAAATAAAAATGAATAAATCACAGCTATACAAACAACATAGATAAATCTCACAGACTGTTGGATGAAACAGACAAAAAAAATATAATCAATATGATTCTATTCATGTATCATTCAAAACAAGCAAAACTATTGTTTAAGGATGGACCCACTACACATTATATTCAATATAAACGGCATCCCTTGGAGCAAAACTCCAGAGTAATGCATTACATCAGTGGCAAAACTACTAAAAGAAAAAAAAACACCTATAAAGTAGAGCACATAAGTGATTAACACAAAAGTACAAAAATTTTTTTTTTCTCTTGGGAGAAGGATATCGTTGTGATGAGATGTACAGCCTGGCTGATGAAATTTTCTAGTTTTTTGACCTGAGTGCCAACTACTACACAGGTGTTTGCTTCTAGTGATTCACTAACGTGTACACAGATCCTTAAAGAAAATTTGTGTATAAACATAATATTTCATAATAAATGAAAGATAAGAGACAAGAATAGCTCCTTTTCCTCCTCCACTGCTATTTCTTGCCACTTGGAACCACTGCTCTGGGATCTAAGCTCCACAATCATTAGGGCTTTTGAGGGCAGAGGTTTTTCTCACCACTGATTTCCTAGGGCCTAGCACTGTGCTGACAGGAAGAGAAAGCACTCAATAAATATCTTACAACAAACTCACTGATTAACTAAGAACAGAGAGGGTGGGAGAAAGGGAAGAAAAGAGCGATACAGTTTGAAATAGGAAATGAATGTATCAGAACTCAGAGTGTAGGAACTGGGAACTACTTGGTAGGACAGAGATCTCAACTGAAGTTTTGTTGAAAATAGCAATCTTCATATATGAAGAAAAACTGTAATCTAGGAAGAATATACACAATGATGAAGTTTCCAGTTATCATTAAATATAATTTTAAAGAAGGAGTAAATATTTTAGTGGTAGGTATAATCATTAATGCTAAAATGGCAATTAGGTGTGAGTAATATGCTTATTATTCATATGATTGAAAATATTAGTATTACTCCCACACTAATAACTATTTCTCAGTAACCCATATTAGTAAGAGACAAAGCTAGTATACACTACACATAGTTAATTTAAAAATTCATTTTTGTGTATAATAGCACTTGCTTCCTTAGTTCTAACAAGAGCTGTTAACGAAGAACACTAAAAAAAATTAGGTTTTCCTTCTTTTCCTTCAATATGTCCAACTTAAGTAAACTATCAAATGAAAAAACATAGCCAGAAAAGAAGAAAAAAAAAAACCTAGATAATATTTTTAAAAACCTGTATAACTGAAAGTTGACATAGTTTTAGTAATCTTTCAGATAATCTTAACTCTCCCCTCACTTTTTTTTAAGAATCTATTTTTTTTCTGATTATAATCTTTAAGTTATTCAAATCCCAAAGGTAAGCAGCCAGTAAACACACAGAGCCTCTTCATCTCCCCAAAACCGCAGGCACTTTGTATTTGGTAACTATCTTCTTTTACCATTCCAGAGCTCATATCGCTCTAAGGAACACTGGAGTACTGTACTGCTCCAGCTCAAGTCAGCCTGGGAAAGAGAAAGGGACAAGGCCTGGGATCATTCCCACTAGTTGGATACCAGAGGACATAAAGTAAACTAGACTACCATAAGCTGAAGTTTAGTTCACAGGGCTCAAGATGAAGAGTGCTAGCAGGCCAAATGCTGGTGAAATACAAAGGAAAAAAAAAACCCAGAAGAACGACAACTTCAATATAGTGAAAAACAAGAACAACAACAACAAAAACACAGAAACTTAAGGCAAAGAAAGGATTCCGTGTACGTTCAAAAGGTTAAGTAAATACACTTTGAAGTTTTAGAATGCTGTAATAAATGCCAAAGAAAAAGTGAGGATCGTGCTAATACCAAGAATTGGTGAGATCATAAAACAATATGGGGCCCGGTGCAGCGGCACACACCTGTAGTTCCAGCTACTTAGGAGGCTGAGGCCAGAGGATCCCTGGAGCCCAGGAGCTCAAGGCGCAGTGAACCATGATCACGCCACTGCACTCCAACCTGGGTGACAGAGCAAGATCCTGTCTTTTAAAACAAAACAAAACAAAACAAAAACAATATGGGGTAGATCAGGTAAATTATGGTACATCTGCTTGATGTGCACTCATTAAAGATGATGAGGCCAAGAGCAGTGCCTCATGCCTGTAATCCCAGCACTTTGGAAGGCCGAGGCAGGTGGATCACCTGAGGTCAGGAGTTCGAGACCAGCCTGGTCAACATAGTGAAACACCATCTCTACTAAAAATACAAAATTAGCTGGGTGTGGTGGCACATGCCTGTAGTCTCAGCTACATGGGAGGCTGAGACAGGAGAATTGCTTGAACCCGGGAGGTGGAGGCTGCAGTGACCCAAGATGGTGGCACTGAACTCCAGCCTGGGCAAGACAGAGCAAGACTCTGTCTCAAAAAAAAAAATGATGACTATATGGAGCAACATGGGAACTATAAAATTGTATATACACTGATTATAAGTATGAAAAACATGCACAGTAAAAAGACAAAAGGAAATGCATTCAAAATGTTAACAACGGTTTCAGAGGTGGGATTGCAGCTTGAATATTTAAAACGGTTTTGTTGCTGTTTAAATTTTCTATAGTATGCTTACATTATTCTATAACTAAAATTTTTATTTTAAGTATAAAGACTTTAAGACATCATCTTGAACAATAGGAACAAAAACACTGAACCGTTAGTTTTATATAATTCTCAGGTACTGATGCCAATACTTGACATCCCTTACCGCTTATTTACTGGCAATGGGAAAGATGTATGACCTACAGATTCAACATTAAAATGATGAATATTCTAAAGAGTTATGGAAGAACAGGGAGAAACAGAAGAAGCTGGTTAAGATGGATACGCACACCTACACAACAGAAGCCATATGAGTGGAGCGAAGTTGGTCTCTTCATGCGGCCATGGTCATTTATTTCTCCACTCGCAAATGGCTCTCAATATAATTTGTTAAGTTGCTTTCCAATCCCCAACACCCCAGTTGGTTAGCATTTGTCCGCAGGCTGAAATGGCAACTTAAATCCCTTTCTCTTAATACAGAGCAGGAGACTTTAATTTGAACCATATGACTGTCTTCTAGGATGGCTTAAATACCAGAGCTTACTATCAGTTTTGAGACTTGGAATTCTTTGTTGGAGGTGAGATCAGGAGCCTGGGGATATATAAGGCAGTAATAACTGATATCCCTAAAAATAAGTATATCATCAACTGAGTATGTGTATGTGGTAAGGGAAAAGAGCAAAATGGGTGGCATTAATTTATAAATCAGGGCAACTGCAACAGGAAATTTTCTTATTTGGTCTACCACTTTAGAGCACTGAACTTGACTTCTTTTTTGGCTAACCAAAGAACAATCCAAAGCAGATGTAAACAGATTAGGCACAACTTTCCAGCCAGTACTAGTGTTCCCAGTGTCTCCTAACGCAATACAGTACAGCTTTGAGCGACGGCCAACCCTGCTTTCCAAGGGTAACTTGTGCTTCACTTCCTTGCTGTATAAGTAAACAGCTTGGAAGAGGGAGCAGAGGGGAAAAAAGTGAAGTGGGAAGGTATTTACTTATCCTAAATGAACAACCTCACCAAAAATCACTGTGACAAGATCCTTCATGTTTTCAAAGCTAAAAGCTTCTGAGGATTCACAATCCCAATACTGCATTTGCAATTAGAGACCCAAAGATGAAGACAGAAATAATTAGGTCCTTGATTAATTTCCAATTATTAGAAATTTCTAATAATTAGAAATGTTGCTGCTAGAAATGACTCAAAGAACCAAAGATCAAGACTGGTGTAAGAACAGTATATAAATAGGATTTAGAATGTTCTACTGACTATTAAAATGGAACATGACGCTAATAAGGAATTAAATCTGCTTTTCCTATATAATGTCACTGGCCAAACTGTATGACCTAAAGGCTTTATTTGAAATTGAACAAAACAAAAGTCAAGTGTGTAGATCTCAGAATTGTGGTAGTGACAAAGGATGAGTTTCAAAGTTCTCAGAAGTCACAATATTAGTTCACTCTTAAAAACAGATCTTGGGAAGTCCTCAGGATTTAGTAATCACTTCAACCCCTGGCTGAACTTCCTCACTAGGAGCTAATAGAGAAGTAATGCCAAAAACTCCCGACTCACAGCCTTAGCATATATACACAAGAGAAAACTCCTTCAAGGAAAAAAAAGAATCAAGTAATCATCTTATTTGGGGGGAGATTTGGATCAGCATTATATTGGCATTTCCAGTGAGTGACTCATGTATTTTTATCCCCAAACACCTTAGCAGGTACGATAGCTGAACTCAGCTATTTTAAATGAGGTAATAAACCAATCTTCTCCACTCTATTTATTCTAGATAGCAACATCTAACCCTTCTCATATAAATCCCCAAACACCTCCTCAATATAGGATCTTTGCATCAAACTTAGTACTGACTAGATGTATAAAGGAAAGGATTATAATGAGACACTTTCTACAACACATGCAAACAGTACTCATTGGAATTCTTAAAAACATTAATGAGTATATCATAGTCATGATTTCAAAGAATATCAATAAGGACAATAAAAGCCTAATCATTTAATCAGGTAAGTTTCTAATAATGATAGGTGATCATGGTATACAAAATTTTAGTGTGCCTTTTATAGAACATGATGAATCAGTGTTCCCTTAAATTTTCTTGAATCACTTGAACCCAGGAGGCAGTGGTTGCAGTGGGCAGAGATCAGGCCACTGTACTCCAGCCTAGGTGACACACTGAGACTCTGTCTCAAAAAAAGAAACAAACAAATAAACAAAAAACCACAAACAAAAAAACAAAACAAAAACCATTTTCCAGATTAAAAACTAAGACATATGGTCTGATAAGGAGAAGCCTACTTTTAGAGAAAAGAAGATAGGATTGTCACTTAAGAAGCTCTAAGGTGTTACCTAGAAATTAAGAGTAGGTAACAAAATACGATCTTAGATCAAAGCTAAATAGAAAAAAAAAAAACTTCAAATGAGAGCAGACATCTGAAAAGTAACCCAACTGAAAGGTAATGTGAAAATATGATAATAGGAATAAAGTACTCACCTTCTCAATTTTTTTTTTTTTTTTTTGAGATGGAGTCTCACTCTGTCGCCCAGGCTAGAGTGCAGTGCCACCATCTTGGGTCACTGCAGCCTCCACCTCTTGGGTTCAAGCAATTCTCCTGTTTCAGCCTCCCAAGTAGCTGGGACTACAGGCATGTGCCACCACACCTGGCTGATTTTTGTATTTTTAGTAGAGACAAGGTTTCACAATGTTGGCCAGGCTGGTCTCGAACTGCTGACCTCAGGTGATCCGCCCACCTGGGCCTCCCAAAGTGCTGGGATTACAAGTGTGAGCCACTATGCCCGGCCTGACTCCTCAATTTTTTGATGGACCACAAATGTATTCTCAGTACAAGGTGAACAAGACAGACATGGTCCCTGCCCTCATGTAGCAGATTAGTCCAGTTGGGGAGATACACATGAAACAAGCACACATGTAACTATATAATTATAAACACTGGATGAGTTTTAAGGAAAAGTTCCAGAGGGGCAATTGGTATATTCTAGAGAAATGGGGCTTTCCTGAAGAAGGTTCTATCAACAGTTCAGAGACTCTCTCAATCTGATCAAGAAAACCATGGTATACCTGGATTAGAATGTAAAGAAATCAGTACAGTTACCTTTTTATTTTCCAGCTTTTCTGACCCACAAACTCCTTTCAAAGGAATGTATTATCTTAAAAACCTCCCAGGAAAGAAATTTTAAAAATAATTTTGTCATTTTTGTATGATTTGATACAGAAGTGACTTTAGCTAAAAGACATTTTATTTTACATTAGTACATTAAAAATTAATTTAAAAGTTCACTATGAATTTTAAGACAAATTCATATTATCCCATTGTACAAGTAACCCACACTATTTCAATTATGTAAGAAAAAGTATTTAAAATTGATAATATCATGTTTAGTAGGAAGCCGTGTGTGTGTGTGTGTGTGTGTGTGTGTATTTTTTCTTTTTGATGGGGCAGGGGGGCAGGCGGTGGGATAGAGACAGGGTCTTACTATGTTGCCCAGGCTAGTTTCAAGGGATCCTCCTGCCTTGGCCTCCCAAAGTGCTGGGATTACAAGCATGAACCACGGCACCTGGTTCTGGAAGCCACAAATATACTGAGATTGTAATACACAAAACAGATGAATACTTTTCATGACCTAGGATTTGGAACACTTACATGTTTGAACCTAAAAACCAGACTTGATTATATGAATTATTTTCATGCTTTGTTTTTAAATAATGAAATGGATTAACAAATGTTGGGTCATTACTTATTAGCACTTCTTTGCAAATAATACACTATGAATGTAGATAGTCTTTAGTCCCAATAAATCAAACTGGATATAATATAGATAGATATAGATACGGATATGTGTGTAAAAAATGTATATACATGTGGTATATACATATTTTGTGTGTATGTATGTAATGTAACATTTTTAAACTTTGTTTCTTGAGGCCCTAGAAACACAATTTGATGTGCTGTGTAAGAACCATGGCCAAACGAAGACAATTCATTAATTTGGTGAAGGCTGTCTTGAGGCATTAAAGAATTATCATTTTTATCCTCATCAATTTTAATTTCAACATTAGTGTTCTTTATGCTTTATATAATCCAGTGATCCATAATAGATGTAAACTTAATAAAATACAATGAAAAACTGCACCCTGGTCAAAGCTATTATGATGACCAACTACTTGAACAATAAATGGAATGACCAAGTCATAAGCATGCTCATTAGCGCCCTGCCTGCAGGTAGACTGGATTTATACTCAGAGGCTCTCAAACTACTCCATTTAAGAAGGGCAGAAAGACCTAAGTAATTATTTCATTTATTAAGTTCTAAAAAATAGAAAAGTCATTATCACTTTGTATGACATGAATCTCTTGGAACACTGGGAATCTCTGAGGATTCAGAAATCACTGGCTGGGAAAAGATCCTGTATACTACTTGAGATGGTAAATTAAGGATGGTCTGTGTATAGCCTCCGCAAAGACAAGCCAAAGACCGCTCAAACCAGGATATTTTAAAAAGACTAGATGAAATATCCATGCCTACCACTAGCAAACTGACTTTTTGATGCTAAGAAAACTGATACAAATATTATACTCACTCTCTTATGATTTTAAAAGAACTGATAAGGTATACTTCAGAACTCATAAATGACAACCAGATTCTGATATAATGGGGACTTTTACTAATATTCTGCCACCTTGCAAAGCCTTGCCTAAAAAGTCAGCCTCACTCTTTTTGACGTCGCTTTAATTTTAAATTTCTATAATATCACATTAATTTTTTTTTTTTTTTTGAGACAGAGTCTTGCTCTGTCGCCCAGGCTGGAGTGCAGTGGCACGATCTCGGCTCACTGCAAGCTCTGCCTCCTGGGTTCACGCCATTCTCCTGCCTCAGCCTCCCAAGTAGCTGGGACTACAGGAGCCCGCCACCACGCCCAGCTCATTTTTTGTATTTTTAGTAGAGACGGGGTTTCACCGTGTTAGCCAGGATGGTCTCGATCTCCTGACCTCGTGATCCGCCCGCCTCGGCCTCCCAAAGTGCTGGAATTACAGGTGTGAGCCAAAAAAAAAAAAAATTTTTTTTTTGGTCAGGCACAGTGGCTCATGCCTATAATCCTAGCACTTTGGGAGGCTGAGGCAGGAAGATCGCTTGAGCTCAGGAGTTCAAGACCAAACTGGGCAACAGAGCGAAACCTCATCTCTACAAAAAGTAAAAATTTTTATTGTTTTTTAAGAGACAGGGTCTCGCTCTGTCGCCTAGGCTAGAGAGCAGTGGTGCAATCATAGCTTACTGCAGCTTCAACCTCTGGGGCTCAAGCGACCCTCCCATGTCAGCCCCTTGAGTAGCTGGGACTACAGGTGCGTGCGACCACGCCTGGCTTCCAACACACTTCACACAACACGATAAAGACTCCCTCAGAATCAGAGTGAAGGAGCACTCTGGGTGATTTGTTAGTCCCTTCCCAACATCAACTTGCATTTGAGGAGCTTACGATCCTCATGAGGAAACATGATCTTGGGCAGACTTATATAAAAGTTCTTAGAGTTCCTATAAGAACTATAAGTTTCTACAACTTTTCTATAGTTCTTATAGTTTCTATATCCACTACTCTAAACGGATAGAATATCAATGTTCTTCTAAAACATCTTAAACTAGAAACTACAGGTAAGAGGCTGGGCACAGTAGCTCATGCTTGTAATCCCAACACTTAGGGAGGTGGGGTGAGAAGATCTCTTGAGCTCAAAAGTTCAGGACCAGCCTGAGCAGCAAAACAAGTCCCATCTCTACAAAAAATTTAAAAATTCGCCAGGCATGGTGGCAAACACCTGTAGTCCCAGCTACTTGGGAGGCTGAGGTGGGAGGATCCCCTGAGCCCATGAGTTCAAGGTTACAGTGAGCTATGATTGCACCACTGCACTCCAGTCTGAGCGACAGGGAGGGAGGGAGGGAAGGAAGGAAAGAAGGGAGGGAAAGAGAGAGAGAGAGAGAGAGGAAAGAGAGCGAGAGAGAATGAAAGAACGAAAGAAAGAGAGAAAAGGAGAGGAGAGGAGAGGAAGGAAGGAAGAAAAAGGAAGGGAAGGGAAGGGAAGGGAAGGGAAGGGGAGGGGAGGGGAGGGGAGGGGAGGGGAGGGGAGGGGGAGGGGGAGGGGGAGGGGGAAGGGGAAGGGGAAGGGGAAGGGGAAGGGAAGGAAAGGAAAAAAGAGAAACAAACAAACTACAGGTTAAGTGTACACCTAATTTCCTTAAACCACACCTTGCTTGCTAGAGATTTTTCAAAGCTGTCATTTTCTGCAGCTTCAATAAAATGCCGATAAACTTATTTTTCTTTGTTCTAGATATTATACAGATTAAGATGAAACTTTGGCTTTTAATCATCACTGCTCATGTTTGATTTATATTTTCAGTTTTATATTAATGGGAAAATTACAATAATTGTATATATTTACAGGGTACACTGTACACGTTATGATACATATAAACACTGAGGAATGATTAAATCCAGTGAATTAACATATCCAGCACTTCACATACTTATTGATCCACACTTTATTCAATGCTGTGCCCTACACAGTCTCAGAGACAAATTTCCAGATGCTTTGGTAGGTCAGAAGCGCATGCCGTCCAACCTCTTACACTCTGCTCAACTTCCTTTCCCTGTAGAGGGAGGAGGCAAGCTTTCGGGCTCAGGCTTCTCCCACACTTTTTTTTCCACTCCCACCCCCACAAGACCTCAAAGCAAAAGCTTCCATTTCTTTTCTGCCCTTTGCTTCTCTCCCTTTTTCTATTCCCAACCTCTCATTCCCCCTTTTTCTAATTATCCCCAAAATAAGTGATGTGCAATTAATAGACAGTGGCATGAAAATCCCTGAGGCTGAGGAAAAGTAATAGAGAAGTCACTTCGCACAAACTAGAAGTGTGAGTAAGAGGAATCTATGGTTGAGCATCAAATTCTTGATTCTCAGCTTCTCAGGCTGGCCTCTGTTTACACAGCCTCAGGTGTTACACTTCAGTGTTCCAAGAGATACGTGAAACCGTAGGCTACACAGAGTGCACCTTCCTGGAACATCAACGTTTTTTCTGTGTTAAACTAAGTTAATAATCTTAATATTAAAAAAATATAGATATGACATTAAGTATAATACAAATTTGTAAAGTTCTAGTCTCAGGAATAGGATTCAAGAGAGATAATATTTCAAATTTTCTTTTCCCAAGGGTCAACATGCAGGAAGGTTATTTAGAACAGCTTCTTGGTAATGGTCATATGCCATTTCAGGGCAAGAACCCAAGTCTAGCTATTAAAATTCCTAGACTTTATTATGAATTCAGGACAAACACAAAGCCCTCTCTGGTCTCAATGCACTGGACGTGTCAACCTGGGAGGTGCAATGAATGATAGCCTAAAAAAAGGGTGTTAGAATCATGAAATAAAATTTAGATTGATATAATGAATATTGCACAACTACTTCCTGTGACCAGTCAGAGACACTGTCAGTCATCAAACTGTGGAAGGGTACTCAAAAATCCAAGGTTTCCAACCTTTCTTTTCTATATGATGGTATCTCAGTATATTCATACTAAGGGTAAAAGGTCAATTGAGTTAGGAAATGTTTTAATTTCTCCCTAAAAAAAAAAATAAAATGGTCTAGCTCTCACTGCATTAGGGTCAAAATTTTCCATAATACCTTAAATCCATGCTCTGAAAATTCTTTCCAGGATATTGGCCTTTCTATAGTTGCATTTCTGATCTTTGCTGTCTACTGATTGCCAACTAAAACAATAACACGGGAGTGGAAACTATCTCATGGAGACCATTCTGGGAGTCGACATTTAAAGACAAAAGTTCCCAACTTCCTTAGCTTTAAAAAAAATGTTTCCACAATTTTCAAAACATTCTCATAATGTCTAAGTATTTGAAAGAACTTTTCTTCAGGGAGTAAGCCAGCTACATTTCAGTTTTTTCTTAGGCAATCTATTTTAAATATAGACACCTTGCTACTTAATCTTTGGGGACAAGGACATTAAAATTACTTTCAAATAACAATACATTAACCATTTTAAAAACACCATTTTTTTGATAACAATATAATCCAACAGTAAGAACATTTCATGTCTTTATTTTTAAACATATCTTTCAAAATTCCCTCTTCCTGGTCAAGACATATGATTGGTTATCTGGTCCTAGAAATTCTCGCTTGCTTTTTCTCTTGAATTTGTTGCCATTTTCTTCCTTTGCATGTTTACTGCCACCATCACCCTCACGGAGGATTTTACCATTCACAGCCTTTAATTGGCCTTCCTATTACCAGGAGGCCCTTCCCTTCCCTCAGCTTCCAGCTTTTTGCCATCTCCATACTGAATTAGATTAATTAAGCCTTATATTCAAATGATTTCAATCTAGTATAAACATCTGCTGCCCCTGCCTTCTCGGGGAGACTCCCCTCCTTTAGCCTTCCCTTCCACTGAGCTGCTCACCCTTCTTTTTTTTTTTTTCAAATAGACCTTGTGCATTCTACTGCTGCCCACGCTGCTCCAACTCAGTGCCCACTGGAACCTAAATGAAATCCCACATCCTAACCACGTGCAACTGGCCTTTGCCATCTCTCTCACCCCAACTTCTTCCAATCCCCGTTTTATTCATTATCTCCAGCCATGCGGGACTTTCTTCTACCCCTTCCTTCTATGTTGAATTCATCTCTCTCAGGCCTTTGCATTGTTCTTCTTTCTGCGTGGAATGTTTTGAAGATCCTGGCTAAAAGCAGTACCTCTCGCACAAATCATTCTGCCATGTTACTCGAGTTTATCTTTGTCACAGCCCTATGAGAGCTTATTTGTGTTTACGTCTATCCCCATTAGAATGTAAGTTCCAAGGGGTTATCTTACTGGCTGCTGTACCCCCGTGCCTAGATCAGTGTCTGCAACTGACAGGTGCCTTATTAACACTTGATGGAATTCTCACCTCTACACCTGATCATCCAATCACACGACACTGGACGCATCTCAAATGCCATGTCCTCAAGACAATATTTATGTCCTTATCAGTACTGCCTGAACTTCAGTTGGACAAAGCTGGGGAGCACCTGCTACAGAACAGGCATGTACGAGCCAGCGGGAGTGTGACAATAAACAGGACATGGTTACAGTCCTTGTGGAACTGACAATCTGGTGGAATCTTACAAACTAAAGTACTTCTATCATCCTCTGAACTCCTATGCTCATTAGACTGTACAATTAATGTGATAATGAGTCATGACGTGCCTTGTAACATCTCTTCTATTGTATCCAACTATAATTTGGTAGCTGTTAAGGATACTATCATCCAGCGATGCCGGCTCCATGCTGAGTGAGCTGTGCTGTGCCTCCCCAGTCCTTCAACTGCTCTTCTGTGGATCCTTACACATCTCAGGCAAGAAAAGTTAAAAGTCAGAGGCCAAGAATCCTATTCTTTTCCCAGCATTGGGGTTCTCTATACCTTGCCTGGGTGCTCTTTACAAGAAATTCAGAGGTTTTGGAGAGTTAAAAGTGCCAGAAGATGAAGAGATTTTACTGTTTTTTAATAAGATATATTTGCATGCCAATAAAATTAGGTGATATATGTAAAAATGCTTTGTGAAGTACATTATATATATGCAAAGCATAATTTTGGTGTTACTAACTTTTCAAAGATCTAAATGTTTGCTGCCCAAATAGCCTCAATTCTTTAGGGCTGGAGTCATGTTTCACACTCCTTTTTTCTCTTCTGTGCCATTATGCAAGGAGGCTTCGTTAACAAATAAGATTATAGATTACCTCCACAAATTCTTAGTTCTCGACTTGATAGTTGCCTTTAGAAATAAAATTCTTTTTTTTTCTTTTTTCTTCTTAATAAAAAAGAGATGGAATCTCACTGTGTTGCCCCAGGTCTCGAAATCCTGGCCTCAAGTGATCTTCCCACTTCGGCTTCCCAAAGTGCTGAGATTACGGGCATGAGCCACCTCTCCCTGTCGTAAAATTCTTTATTCTGAAAATGATCAAGGCTTCTTCTGTATTACTAATGACAGAAACATCTTTTTAAAAATTCTACAGAAGGCAGGTTTGCTACTGCCATTAAGAACATGGATTTGTTATTAATAATTCTACAATCAGAAAGAAAACAAAGTTATTCACCTGGGCTTTATTCTCTCTAGAAATAAAACTAGAATAAAAATTCATAAATAAGAATTAAGCACAAAAAAAATCATCAACAATGGAATAATGGTTCAATATTTTTTCAGTAGACAAGGTATCACTATGAGGCTAGACTCAAATTCCTGAGTCCAAGTGACACTCCTACCTTAGCCTTGATCTTGACTAGCTGGGACTACAGATGATGCCACCTTGCTCAGCTAAATCTTACAGTATTTATAACTGAAGATATAACTTATACTATAATTATAACTTATAATATCTATAACTAATATCTGTCTATCCAGGGAATGCTTATTCTCTCGAAGAGAACTAATATGGACAGTTGTGATAGCTAGCTTTTTATACTATCAAATATCAAACGTAGGCCAGGCATGGTGGCTCATGCCTGTAATTCTAACACTTCGGGAGGCTAAGGAGGGAGGATTGGTTGAGGCCAAGAGTTTGAGACCAGGCTGAGCAACACAGTGACAAAAAATGTTTAAAATTAGCCAGGTGTGGTGGAACATGCCTGTAGTCCCAGCTACTTGGGAGGCTGAGGCAGGAGGATCACTTGAGCCCAGGAGGTTGAGGCTGCAGTGAGCCATGATTATGCCACTGCGTTCCAGCCTGGTCAACAGAAGGTGACCCAGTTTCTTAAAATAGAAGGGGGAAGGGGCGGGCACGGTGGCTCACACCTATAATCTTAGCACTTTGGGAGGCCAAGGCAGGAGAACCGCTTGAGGCCAGGAGTTTGAGACCAGCCTAGGCAACATAGTGAGATTCTGTCTCTACAAAACAAACAAACAAACAGTATCAAATGTAAATCACCGTATTAATACAAAAAGTAAAAATAAATTAATGTAAACACAAATATCCACAGACCAATGTATTCATCTTCTACACGAAACTGGATGCATGATTATTTTCATTAAAATCTCTTAAACAATGGCATACAGAAAACATGAATCTTTTACACTTTCTAATCTGAGTTTTATTAGTTCCAAGTTATTTTGGTACTATAACATATATGATTATTTTAAAGATGAGCTGCTTAAGACTAACTTCTCCTTCTTCTTTTTTTTTTCTTTTTTGAGATGGAGTCTCGCTTTCTTGCCCAGGTTGGAGTGCAATGGCATGATCTCGGCTCACTGCAACCTCTGCCTCCTGGGTTCAAGGGATTCTTCCACCTCAGCCTCCCGAGTAGCTGGGATTACAGGCATGCGCCACCACGTTCTGCTAATTTTTTGTATTTTTAGTAGAGACGAGTTTTACTATGTTAGCCAGGCTGGTCTTGAACTCCTGACCTCGTGATCCACCCGCCTCGGCCTCCCAAAGTGCTGGGATTACAGGCGTGAGCCACCACACCCAGCCAAGACTAATTTCTTAAAATAAAACCAAAAAAACCTTTTTCTCTCTTGCATGTTTCTTTCATATATAGTAGTTTCTTCTTACTGACATTTAAGATACTTTACCAAAAGGGAGGCCATTGAAAAGATCAGGAATCTGAAAGTTCCTTTTGGCTTTTAGAATTAAAGTTTATTTCATTACCTATCTGACCTTATCCTGTCAAAAACATCCAACCTACCTCTCCAAAATTAGTCATGTTCTAGTTGGCTTCAACTAGAAGCATTTCTCCCACTAGTCCATTAAGTTCAAAAAAGAACTGGGAGGTAAGAATGATAATTCTATTTAATTTATGTGCAAGAAAGGAGGTTCAGGCAATGACCGAGAAACTGAGTAATGATGGCATGTAAGAGAAAGAATGCATGGGCAAAGCTAATGTTAGGTATTGTAGCAGGCCACAAAACTAGAGGTGCTCATTTATTTTTATGTTTTGCTCTTAAAACAAATAATAAAAATGTATACTTTCGATTAATGAACTTAAAAATCTTGCCAAAGTATATGTGTTAACACAGAGAGAGCCCAAGGCTGGCTGCCAGCACCGCAGAGTCTGTAATTATATATCAGCAAGTAGACACTCTCATTGTGACTCCTTGAATTTGTTTTAACTATTAACAACAACAACAAAAAAGTCTTTAAAAATCTCCTTACCCAAATATTCCAGTAGAGTTTCCAATTCCAATTATCAACAATCTCTGTTTTTACTCTGAGTTTCTCAATGTAAAAACTAAAGGATATAGAAATTTCCATAACAGCTAGGCGTGGTGGCTCATGCCTATAAACCCAGCACCTTGGGAGGCTGAGGCGGGTGGATCACGAGGTCAGGAGTTCAAGAGCAGCCTGGCCAACATAGTAAAACTCGTCTCTACTAAAAATACAAAAAATTAGCAGAACGTGGTGGCGTATGCCTGTAATCCCAGCTACTCGGGAGGCTGAGGTAGGAGAATCGCTTGAACTTCGGGGAAGCAGAGGTTGCAGTTAGTGGAGATCACGCCACTGCACTCCAGCATGGGCAACAGTGTGAGACTCCATCTCAAAAAAAAAAAAAAAAAAAAAAGAAAAGAAAAAAAAGAAATTTCTTTAACTAAATCAAAATGATCCTAAATTCAAAATCAAGAATCAAGGGAGCATTAAGAAAATTTTTAACCTTGGGTCAGCGGAGGGAAAATAAAACTAGAGAACATAAAGAGGGCCTTCTTTTTGTTTTGTTTCGTTTTCTACTGAAACTTACTATTTGCCATTAAGAATTGCAAACTATACTACTAAGAATGAACAACATTCTCTTCATTAAGCCTTTTTCAAAACACAAAAGACAAAGCTCCCCTTTGGTCAAGGTGTTCCACACACTCCCACTGCAGCAGGCCCCACAGCTCCCAGCACAGTGGTACACCATGGACTCGGGCGCAGAGCCCAAGGAATGGAGATCACCCCAGCCTTCCCTCCTTCCCCACCCCAACTACACCCAAGGGAGAAAGGATACGAGGAAATAAACTATGTCTTCAATGCTTGGTGGGGGCTGGGGGTGTCCTCTGCTACCCAGGTGGGCCGGTCAGTGCAGAGTGGGTGGTGTGTGTCCAGAGGGCCTTCTTTTAACTCACTACCCTAATCTATAATCCAAAGAGCCTTACAATGACATTTGTGGCATGTTGAATAATGGCCCCCAAATACATCTATATCCCAATCCCCCATACTTGTGAATGTGTTACCATACATGGTAAAAGGGACTTGTATTAACATGATTAAAGATCTTAAAATGGGGAGATAAGGCCAGACACCGCGGCTCCCAGCACTTTGGGAGGCCAGGAGATTCGAGACCAGCATGGCCAACATGGTAAAACCCCGTCTCTACTAAAAATACAAAAGTTAGCTGGGTGTAGAAGCGCGCACCTGTAGTTCCAGATACTTAGGAGGCTGAGGTTGCAGTGAGCTGAGATCACGCCACTGCCCTCCTGCCTGGGCAACAGGATGAGGCCCTATATTGAAAACAAAAACAAAAAAAGGTGGGGGTGGGAGAGAGATGATCCTGGATTATCTGAGACAGCCCAGTGTAATGACAAAGGTCCTTGCAAGAAGGAAGCAGGAGGGTCGCAATTAGGAGTAGGAGATGTGACAATAGAAGCCAAAGGTTGGAGTGAAGGAAGGAAGGAAGGAGTTGAGCTAGAGAATGCAGGTGACCTCTAGAAGCTAAAAAAGGCAAGGACACATTTTTCCTTCAGAGCCTCCAGGAGGAACGGCCCTTGCCGCTGTTTTCACTTTCACCCCGTGAGACCCAGCTTGGACTACTGACCTCCAGAACTACAGGCTAAGAAATCTGTATTTTTTCCAAGTCACTAAGTTTGTGGTAATTTGTTATAGTAATAGTAAGACACTAATCAATCTTTCATTATAGTTTTAAGGGTTGTGAAGTTTAGTAGGTATTATTAGTATTAATTTAATTGAAGCTACAACAAATAATTACAAAAGAAGGTTTGAAATTGCCAGGCTTTTCCATGCCACACACCTTTGTGGGAACTACCAGTATCTAGAGAGCTTTGGAGAAAATAAAACAGACATGAAAGCAAAGGAAAAGCATGATTTTATATAAGATAAAGAAAGCCTTTAATTCCTGTGTACTCTGTAATAAGCTAGTGCAGGACTCAAAGAACTTATAAATGATATGAAAGTTCTAAACAAAAGTGTAGCCATCAGTTTCAGATAGATAAAAAGGTAGGTGATGCTCCAGGATGTAAAAGTGAACAGTCTTATCTACACAAAAGCAACTCTCAGAAGAATTGTGACCCTGCAAAGGTACCCTTAGGTAACTTTGACCTATAATAAAAATCCAAACTCTCAAATGTCACCTCTACTAAGGAAGAAAATCCTTAGAACTGCTTTATACCCTGCCTTTTCAAGACAATTACATTCTAGCTATATTTCAGTTTTCTATATGAGATGCCCTTCCTTTTATCTGGGAGACCGGGGATACACGAGGCTACACCGGAAAGTGTCGGCAAACACAAATGGCTTATTTTCATATTTACAGTTTCTGTGTAGACTGCAGTCACTTTATTAGTAAATGGTGAGTTTGTATTCATTAGGCAAAATGCTGATAGTTTACTAAAATTACGCATGAACAGATCGAGGCAGTGAAAAGTGCTCTCAAGGCACTGTCAGATAAGCAGACTAGTAAAATTTGAGAAGACAAAAAGCTGGACTGCCTATAAGCCACTCTAAGATCTATTTTTCCTAAATTATCATACAATTACAGCCTTTAGAATAAGTATGTTCTGTGTCAGCAGTGACATAAATCAACCTTCTCAAGTGAAGGTGAGAGGGTATACAATTTTAGCAGTTTTCCTTTCCACTTTATTACATATTTTATTTCTTATGTAAAAAAGGACCTGTTAACCAAAGTAATAGTATTTTAAATATCATCCTTTCCCTTCTTTCTCCCCAGCCTAGTTCCAGCTGATGCTACATTAAAAATAAACAGGCCGGGTGTGGTGGCTCATGCCTGTAATCCCAGCACTTTGGGAGACCAAGGCAGGCAGGTCACTTGAGGTCAGGAGTTCGAGACCAGCCTGGCCAACAAAAATTAGCCAGGCAGGGTGATGCGCACCTGTAATCCTAGCTACTTGGGAGGCTGAGGCAGGAGAATCACTTGAACCCGGGAGATGGAGGCTGCAGTGAGCCAAGACTGCACCACTGCACTCCAGCCTGGGTGACAATGAGACTCAGTCTCAAAAAAAAAAAAAAAAAAGGTGGGGGAGGGGAAGTATTTTTAAAGTTTATCAATTTTCAGGCTATTTTTTTCATTTTAAATTTTCCTTTCTTTCACAATAGTCCCTTCTGAAGAGATAGAAACAGATAATCCCTTGCTTACAGAACCCCAAGGAAAAGCTCCTTTGTCCGTATCTGACATCCTCATTACAGTTCTCACCTGCTATTTTGATATTCAGATTGGCATCCAGAAGTAAATTTTCAGCTTTTAAATCTCGATGAACAATGTTCCGACAGTGACAAAAATAGACAGCTGTGACAATCTGTTTGAACTTTCGACGGGCCTCCTTTTCTGCCATTCTACCATGGGCCACCAGGTGGTCTGTGTTGAAGAAGAATACAGTCAGTTTTCATTTTGGACACTTGTGTAATTTCAAAAGGTAGACTTAAGGAGGGCTACAAGGGGCCCTCTCAAATGAGTGAGTTAAAGAGGCAAAATGAGCAACGAGAGAACAACACATTGATAGTCCTGGTTTGCATCTATCAAAATTCATTAGTAATAAGCATGCAAACTATTTTAAGTATAAATCCTGTTATACAAAAGTATGCATAAGAACACACTTGTACTTTCATTACGAAAAGAGAGTTCTGAGGGTTATAAGGTGTTTTTCAAGGGTCATAGAACTCAGTACCTTTCTTTTCATATCCTCACTGCAGAAGATTGCACAGACATGAGCAAACACACACATGAAGATAAGTATCAGAAATATTTCCTGTGTTAAAGAGGAGGTAAAAAAGCAAGGCCCCAATATTCAATCATTTAAGGAAAGGGTAGACAGAAATTAGTCACTGCTAAGGGGAGAAAACTGCTCGACAGAGCACTCTGTTTAGGTTACTGTCTTTTCTGCTTTCTCAAAGTTCTTCGATTTGACATAAAAACACACTTACTCGGTAACTGTTCTCTGGAGTGCATAGCGATATAGCCACATCTTTATATCTGCATTTATGGGGCGCACCAAATGGTTCTTAAAAAATGTTAATTTTTACAGATAACATCAACCAAAAACCAAGTGAAGTTTCTACCAACTTAAATAAAATCATTTCACTGGCCATGTTGTTAACTAAGGTATATCAAAAGAATTTACATGTGATAAAATCTATAATACTATAAAGCAGGCTATCCTCAACATTCAAAAATGATTTGATGGATTAGCAGGTTCTTTAAGAACTTTCCAATAATAGCAGTAGGTTTATACCAAACCAACGACATACATATCTTTGCCTCAGTTCTTTATCAAACCAACAACACATATAGGTCATGACAGCTAGTGGGATTAGAAATGTCAGCTATGATACAGTTGTTCTGTTAGAAATGTCTAATAGTCTCATGAGCAATGTCCTTTAATCAACTGATCTAGGTGGGAAAAGGACATATTTGCCATCTTAAGCATCCTGAGACAGTAGGAAAGTGAAAAATGAGGGAATATAGATAAATATATTGTGATTTATCAACAGTTTTGGTAGAATACACAATTGTTTTGGTGACATCTCACTCCCTCACAGGACCAGTCAGGTGTATCTTTCCTTCACCACAAAGAGGAAGTTCAGGGTAGCACATATTTACTAGCAATAACTGCCAAGACTGAGCGCTTGTGGCAAGAAATGGCAGGGGAGAAGGTTGAAGAAGGGGACTTAGATGCCAGCCCATCTACAGAGCAGATTGTAAAATAATTCAAACTCCATTCTGACCACAAGGAATATAACATTCTGGAATGCAAACACTATAGTCACTTTAAGAACATATCTTATATGTAGCTAATATAAATCATTAGGAAAGATCCTCAAAGGAATTATTGTAATTTTTGTTCACCACACACAAGGCTTTTGAAGCATCTCCCTCAAAAATACAAGTCATTGTTATAGCCAAGATTACCGATTTAATAGAAGAAAAAGGAGAAAATAAGAAGTCTTCCATTTAGCAGTTAAAAGGACTAGAATCAAGCTTTCCCTGGGAGGTCAGAGGTGGGGATAAGTAAGCTCCCACTCGGGTGTGTTTAGGCTTCCAATGAGGTATGCTATGAACTTTAAACAACACGAAGTCCAAACTAGGGAGAGTAACTTAACAGAAGCTGTGAAAGAAATGGCCATCCATCAGAGGTAGAACGCTATGTTTTCAGAGGCCATTTTCTAACAGTACCTGCTCCTTTGACCCTCTATTTCTCTTAACCCAAGGCTTAATTATTCTAATAATATGTTTTAGTTGCTAAACCTTGTCTAATTAGAGAGCTTTGAAGAGACAGCTATTCTTGAGAAACATAAAAATAAACCCTTATGAAGGTTTACCATCAGAAGCTCATTTGGCCAAGCTACCCATTAATTAAAATGCCCAAGAGACATTTGTCTGGCAGTAAATACGAATTACCAGAACACATCAAAGCGCTTCTTAAATGCTGCAGAATGATTAATTTCACAATTTCCAAAATAAGTGATTTTCTTTTATTAAGAAACTCTTTATAAATTTCTAAGTACCTTGTTTTCCTAAAGTGATTGGAAAGTTCTCAAAACTGTTATACAGGCCAGAAGCTGCTGGAATGCAGCCTAGTTCTGTTTTATCTCTACAGTGCCACATCAGTTGTCCCTGGACAAATCATTTATCCTGCCAATACCCCCGCCTCTTGATCTTCTAAATACAAGTAAACTCTGTTGCATGCTATACCCAAAGAAAGAACAGAATATTTGGGAATAAACATGTACTCTGATTAAGAGTATCATACATCAAAACTTTCAAAGATGTGCAAAAGATATTTTTGAAAAGGTCCACTGAATACTATATAGGGAATACTTAAACATCTAGTTAATAGAGCACAAAGTCCTTCAGGATTCTGTAGAGCTTAAAGGTGATTTTCTATACATCGATTGTCACTGTTAATGGTTCTGGTTAAAAGGTGTCTGTAATAGCGCACTGGGTAATACAGCTTTAAACTATAATACTTTCCCCAAAGTTACCTTCAGTGTCCCTATAGTTATAGATACAAAGAAGATAAACAAATCACTTTTTTTCCCCTGGACTCTAAATACACTTATGGAACAAATCACTTTTTTTTTAAAGTGTTCACATTAGGTAATTGCTCCTAGCCACTGTGTTCGGGGTTCAAGTTTTCTTCTCTTTGGGAGCACTGTGCTCTTCACATGCAAGCCCCTTCCGGTGGCTCAATCGCATTCAGACCTCAGCCTCTGCTCTGATTTTTGCCCATCTTATCCCCCCAACCCCTACTGCCATTGGTTTGCTTTCACTGTAGACCTACGAGGTCTAGTGGGTGTGCCAGGAAGCCAGCAGCCTGCAGTGGTTTTCAGTCCCTGCTGAAAATCGCCTTTCAGCTGCCTGCTGACAAATAGCTGCTTTATATTTGTATATGCTCTAGAGGCAGGCAGCAAACATTCTTCAAGTTCAAATGTGATATTTAACTTTCAGTGAAGAAATCCAGAGCTGTAGCCCAGCCTGGACTTAACACATAGTCACAGCATTTTAACAAATACTGCAGTACTTTCAGAAGGCAAATGATACCAAATGGCTCCTGAATCCACTCAATATGCAAAGTAAAATATATGTTGAACCTTGTCAGGATAAACTCCAAGTGCAAGGAACTCCAGAGTTGTTCTGCTTCTTCCAGGCAATTCAGTGAACTACCTCTCCTAAATACTGACCCACAAATACTACCCATATCCTCATCCCAATCATCCACACTGCAGCCATGCTCCCAGCTAGAGTCCTGCCCCCACCGCACCCCCACCAATCTAAACAAACCTCAAGTAGACATCTGCTGCATAAAGTCAAGTCCATCACACTAAGCTTTTTTCACCATCAATCAACTACTTATCTATTTAGTTGCCATTATAGGTCTGGGACAAATTTAAAGTTTTCTTTAACCACAACTTCACTCCAAACATGTACCCAGACAGAGATGAGGTGACTCTTGGTTAAAAGGAAAAAAAAATGGTTCTCCTGTTTCAAGTGCTTTTCAAAAGTAAAAAGTAAAACGAAGTAAAAAAAAAAAAAAGTAAAAAGTGCTTTTAAATTCTCTTTCTCACTCTCCCATGACCATGACTTGGCATTGGTCTTCTTTAATCTTTTTGGTCTGCCCTTCCTTGCAAAATGAAAAGAAGTGATACTAAGAGATTTACATACCCGATGAAGAGTAATATTGTTAGAAGTACAGGAAATCGATTTTGCAGTTTCTAAAGTATTACAGCACCAGCACGTAAGTTTGCTTCAGAATTCACTGTTTGTAATTTTGTCCCAGTATTACTCAGGAAGAAAATATCTTGTGGTACATTTAGGTTCTGACCTTTCAAAGAGCAAAAATACACAGAAGCCAGTCTTAGGTTCCCTAGGCCAGCTTCAATGGAGTGTCAGAGGTATGCCACTAATGGGATAGTGGTGGGGAGCCAACATTTCTTAAAATAAGTCACTTTTCCACTCTAAACAGACAGTGTCTCCATTTGTCTGCTAAGTCTACAGCTCACAGCTGATGCAAAACACTAGCTGAAAATGAACATACCCTGACGGCAGGACATGCAATAGGCAGAAGTATCACATTTCAGTGAAGAATGAACCCAGCCTAGAAAGGGGAAAAGGCAGTATGTGTGCTCATCTTCATCTTTGGTGACTACCTGAAAAAACTTCTGCCAATTCCAAACTAACCACAGCTAGTAGTTCTTTGCTTTGCCACTCAGTTCTATCATTTCTTCTTCCTACACCCATGGAAACGACTTCCTGTTTATCAAACAAACGCTTCTTTCCAAAAAAGCAGGGCGAGGCCAAGATAACTCAGCTCCCCCTAAGCAGGTTAATAAGAGTGCACTCGCTTTAATATCCTATTGTCCTCTAACTCCCAGGCGCGGCTGCCACTGACTAGAGGAAGAGGGTTTGTCATTTTGTCTTCCTTGCCAAGAATCCAACTACCTCTTACCAGGCTTCTTGACTTGTTGCTGCTTCTTGTTCCTATCTCTTTTCTTTGCTCCTCCATTGACCAGGCCAAAATCTTTTATGGCATCTTTCATTCTTCTCTTTCTCTCACACCCTGCATCCTATCCATCAGCAAATTCTATTAACTCTACATCCAAATCATATTCAGAATGCAACTATTTCTCACCCGTCTTCACTCCACTCTAGTGCCACCAGCCTCATTTAACAGCAACTACCTCACTCCTAGACTTCTGCAATAACTTCCTAGGATTACTCCTCAAAAGAGCAGCCAAGGTAGTAATCTCTTTTAAAAAACTTTTTATTTTGAGATAATTATAGATTCACAGGAAGTTGCAAAGACAGTGCAGAGAGGTCCCATGTACCCTTCGCCCAGTTTCCTCCAATGGTTAAATCTTATATAATTATAGAACGACATCAAAACCCAGAATCTGACATGGGTACAATGTGTATGTATAGTTCTATGTCACTTTATCACATGTGTAGATTTGTGGAACAACAACTGCAATTACTACAATAGCAATTACAACTATTCGGACTCAGTCATTACTGAGTACTCTCACATATATGCCTGCATGTGCAAACGGATCTTGCCTTTTCCCCTGTTCAATTTTTTGTATCAAAAAAAAGATACAAAAATATTTCACCACCACAAAGATCTCCGTTGCACTACCCCTACACAGTCACGCTTGTTCCTCTATGCCCCACCATCCCTAACTCCTAGAAACCACTAATCTGTTTCCCATTTACGTAATTTCATCATTTTAAGAACACCATATAAACAGAATCATACAGTCGGCGACCTTTTGAGATTGGCTTTTTTATTTTCTTGTTTTTGTTTGTTTGTTTTTTGAGACAGAGTCATTCAAGCTGGACTGCAGTGGCAAGATCACAGCTCACTGCAGCCTTGACCTCCTCCCACCTCAGCCTCCCAAGCAGCTAGGACTACAAACATCTGCCACCATGCCTAGCTAATTATTTAGAGATGGGGTTTCACTAAGTTGACCAAGCTGGTCTCAAACTCATGGACTCAAGTGATATTCCTGCATAGGCCTTCCAAAGTGTTGGGATTACAGGCATAAACCACCATGACTGGCACCATAATGTCCTTAAGATCCATCCAAGTTGATGTGTCTATTAACCATTTGCTCCTTTTTTTTTTTTTTTTTTTTTTGAGGCAGAGTCTCACTCTGTCGCCCAGGATGGAGTGCAGTGGCGCAATCTTGGCTCACTACAACCTCCACCTCCTGGGTTCAAGTGATTCTCCTGCCTCAGCCTCCCGAGTAGCTGGGACTACAGGCGTGCACCACCACACCCGGCTAATTTTTGCATTTTTAGTAGAGACAGGGTTTCACCATATTGGCCAGGCTGGTCTCAAACTCCTGACCTTGTGTTCCACCCGCCTTGGCCTCCCAAAGTGCTGGGATTACAGGTGTGAGCCACTGCACCTGGCCCCATTTGCTCCTTTTTACTGCTGAGTAGTACAGCATGGAATAGATGTACAAGAGTTTCCTTATCCATTCACCTACTGGAGGACATTTTGGTTGTTTCCAGTTTTTAGCTATTACAAAGAAAGCTGCTATCAACAATTATACAATTGTGTATAGAATTTTATATGAATATAAGTTTGCATTTTCTCTTTTCTTCCTTCCTCTCTCCTCTCTCTTTCAAGAGACAAGGTCTCGCTGTGTTGCCCATGTTGGAGTGCAGTGGCCCAATCCTGGCTCACTGTAGCCTCAAACTCCTACACTCAAACAATTAAGTCTGCATTTCTATGTAGCAGGGCAATTCTTTTAAATCTTAAATAAGATCACATCATTTTTTTCCGTCAAAACCTCCGATGGGTTCCCAGCTCATGACCTCTGACCTCACCTTCTTTCACTGGCTCTCTTGTTCTACTATAACCACATATGCCACCTTGCTATTTCTCAAACACAACAGAAATACTCCTGCCACAAGGCCTTTGTTCTTTCTATTCTTTCTACTTGGAACGCTCCTCCCCAAATAGCTGCATGATCTTTTACAAAAGTATAACCTTCTCAGAGAGGTCTTTCCCATCTCTATTGTCAGCTTACCTCCTGATATTTCAATTTCATATTCACTTCCCCTATGCACTTTATCATTTTCTAACAAATGACACATTCTACCCTACTTAGTTTGTGTATTATCTGTCTTCTCCACTAGAAAACAAGCTCCATGAGGGCAGGCATTCTTGCCATTTTGTTCAATAATGTATCTAGTACAAGGAACGGTATCTGACACATATTAAGCACTTAAGTATTTATTAAAAGAACTAAAGATGATTGAATACATTCCTATCCCTGTTTATTAAAACTATTTCCTGAACCTTAGATTTTATTAGCAAAATGAATGCTAAATGCTATTGCTCAGCTCAATGAATTCAAGAGTCTTCCCAACTAATCTAAAAAGGCATACTAACATATATGACCTATCTTCATATATCCAAGTCTGTACTTGGTATACAAGCAAAAAGTACACTAAATTTTGTTCTGTCTCTTCCAAATAAACTAAACTTTTTCCTTGAGAGTTTTGAGAAAACACAATTTCTTTGTGAAACACATTATCACAGGATATGCTTTAGTTTCAAAAATGTGGAACTAGAACTATTTTTTTTCTATGCCTCCTTATTACACATAAAATAGTACTCTGACTATGATGGATACTTAATAATTATAGATTAGGCCAGGCATCGTGGTTCACACCTATAATCCCAGCACTTAAAGACCAGCCTGAACAGCAAAGCAAGACCCCACTGCTACAAAAAAATTTAAAAATCAGCCAGGCATAGGCCGGGCACAGTGGCTCAAGTCTATAATCCCAGCACTTTGGGAGGCAGAGGTAGGTGGATCACCTGAGGTCAGGAGTTTGAGACCAGCCCGGCCAACATGGCGAAACCTCATTTCTACTCAAAATACAGAAAAAAATTAGCCGGGTGTGGTGGCGCATGCCTACAGTCCCAGTTACTTGAGAGGCTGAGGCAGGAGAATCGCTTGAACCTGGGAAGCAGAGGTTGCAGTAAGCCAAGATCGCGCCACTGCACTCCAGCCTGGGTGACAGAGTGAGACCCGGTCTCAGAAAACAAACAAACAAAATCAGCCAGGCATGGTGGTATGCACCTGGTAATCTGTTGAGAGGCTGAGGCAGGAGGATCACTTGAACCCAGGAGTTCGAGGCTGCAGTGAGCTATAAGCATGCCACTGCACTCCAGCCTGGGCAAGAGGGCAAGACACTATCTTTAAACTATTAATAATGATAAATTATTAATGATATTATTAATACTTATTAATTTATTATTATAAATTAACTCAAGGAGACCGGGTCTCACTCTGTCACCCAGGCTGGAGTGCGGTGGCACGATCTTGGCTTACTGCAACCTCTGCTTCCCAGGTTCAAGCGATTCTCCTGCCTCGGCCTCCCAAGTAACTGGGACTGTAGGCATGCGCCACCACACCCGGCTAATTTTTTTTTGTATTTTGAGTAGAAATGAGGTTTCCCCATGTTGGCTGGGCTGGTCTCAAACTCCAGACCTCAGGTGATCCACCTACCTCTGCCTCCCAAAGTGCTGGGATTATAGACTTGAGTATTACCAATGAGAGAAGAGACTATAAGCTTTTACGAAAACACTTTTTTTACTCTTCATTTTGCTATCAAACAAGGTTTGTAAACTACACACTTTTTAAGTTGTCTTCATAGAAAACACGCCATCCTTTTCATAAAGTCCATTCACAGTAATGTATAAGGAAGGATTTGTTTTCTTATGGCTTCTTAAAAACTATTTCTTGACTAAGCATAAACCCAGGCAGCCTTTGAAACAGAATCTCATATATTACAAAAGGCCTTTCAAAAATGTTATTCAAGTTTTCTCATATAGTACCAATGTTTCTCATGCTACACCAAGGTATTAGCAATAGTTGGTTTGCTAATCCTGTAACAGAGGTTCTAACCAGATCCTAGTATAACCTGCATGCCCCAAGTCAACAGAGGTACCTTTTGATTTGTTGAAATATTGACTATCAAAATGTTGCAATCCTAGCTCTAACTAGTCTTCCAAAGGGAACAGCTCAAGTACATGTCTCCAGGGAATTTTATCTAGCATGAGATGGTAACTAATGCCAATACATAAGGCTAATGGCTTCCAAATTCACTGTTTCTAGTTACGTAACCTCCTGAGCTCCAAACTCCTGTTTTCAAATGTCTACTGAAAAACTTCATCTAGGTGTCATAAATATATCTAAATTTAGGCCAGGTGTGGTGGCTCACATCTGTGATCCCAGCACACTGGGAGGCCAAGAAGGGAGGATCACTTGAGTCCAGGAGTTCAAGATCAGCCTGGGCAACATAGCAAGATCCCATCTTTATTTTTATAATTTCAAAAAATTTGAAAGGTATCTAAATTTAACATGGGCCAAACTGAACTAATGTTCTCTTTGTTTGTTTGCATTTTTGAGACAGAGACTCATCCAGGCTGTCATCTAGGCTGAAGTGGGGTGGTGTGATCTCAGCTCATCACAACCTCTGCCTCCCAGGTTCAAGTGATTCTCCTATCTCAGGCTCCCAAGTCACTGGGACAACAGGTGCCACCATGTCCAGCTAATTTTTGTATTTTTAATAGAGACGGGTTTTCACCATGTTGGTCAGGCTGGTCTCAAACTCTTTACCTCAAGTAATGCAACTACCTCAGCCTCCCAAAGTTCTGGGATTACAGGCGTGAGCCACAGCACCTGGCCTGAGCTAACGTTCTCTTTATCTTCCTGCTGTAACCTAGTTCTCCTCCTGAATCCCTATTACCATCATCTAGATGTCCATGAAAGAAACTTTGGAATCATCTTCAACTCCTCTTTCTTCATCACTCTTAACATCCAAATACTTATAAAATATGTTAAATTTTCGACTTACATTAAAACAGTATGTCTCCTCTTCTCCATCCTTCAGGTTTCCCTTTCTGCCCATTATCCTTTACATTGTTACCAGTTATTCTAACACATTTATTCGGTCGTGTCATTCATTTAACTTAGAACTTTTCGACAAAATCTCATAGCCTACAATATATAGTTGTAATTCATAAACATGGTTCACTTGCATGTGTACTTGCTGTTTCACCAACATGCTGTACACTTTGCTCAGGGTTTTACTTCTTGCTGGAATGCCTGTCTCCTATTCTCATCCCCATCCCCACCTGAACTTTGGAATTCAAGGTTATCCTTTAAAGTCCAGCTTAAAGATCATTTCTCTGAAGCTAACCCTAACCTACTCACCCGCCCTAGAAAAACTGCTCCATAATTTGTGTCTAATGACATTTGATCTATCTGCCTCTATGACATCAGCAAACAACTATAATACAGTAATTTCTTATCCTGTGTGTCTTCCCTTCTAGCCCATGGATTTTTGGTCCATGGATGGGTTTATATCCATGAAGCACTGCAAGACGTAGAAAAATATGTAGAGTGTGTTTCTGTTTGTGTAGGAAGGAAAGGAAAATACAAATACGCATGTGTATGCATGTGTGTATATTTATTTAGATTTGCCAAAAGGAATAATGTTAAATAAATGGTTACTTATGGAAAAGGTGTGGAAGCCAGATATGTGAATGCACCCTGTTTTGTAGCTTTAACTTTGGAAACAAGTAATGTCTTACATAACTGAAACAATTCAGAATTGAATCAAACAGAAGAAACATTTCTAAAAATTGAAAGCAACCTGTAAAAAATGGATTATGGTACATAATACCTAACTGTACATAAAGTTAAAAGTATTCTGCTAGAGCAGCCCAAACAGACTAAGACAATTCTTCATAGGATATATCCTAAAAACAAAAAGAACCACAAGTCTCCTTATTATTCGTAATACTACTGGTATTGTTTTCCATCAATCAGTCTCTCCCCTCACTCATATCAAAAAAGTGATTATGTTAAAGTCATCTGGAACCACAATTTTCAACATAAGAGAAAAGAGAACTAAAGATATATTTAAGAAGTAAAAATGCTGAAATCTTACATTTTAATTAGAATGTTAGTATAAACTTGTTTCATTTTCCTCTCTATTAAAAATATGTGTTTCATAGCTCTGTCCCCTCCTTTAAGCAATAATAACCCAGTAGCACTAACGACCATCCCTGAGGCCCAAATTCTGGTCTTTAAATGCTATTTTCCATTTAAAGAAACCAGAGTTGGCCGGGCACGGTGGCTCACGCCTGTAATCCCAGCGCTCTGGGAGGCTGAGACAAGTGGATCACTTGAGGCCTGGAGTTCAAGACCAGCTTGACCAACATGGTGAAATCCAGTCTCTACTAAAAATACAAAAATTAGCTGGGCTTGGTGGCGTGTGCCTGTAGTCCCAGCTACTCGGGAGGCTGAGGCGGGAGAATCACTTGAACCTGGGAGGCGGAGGCTGCAGTGAGCTGAGATCACACCACTGCACTCCAGCCTGGGCAACAGAGCGAGACTCTATCTCAAGGGGAGGGGAGGGGACGGGAGGGGAAGGGAGAAGAGGGGAGAAGAGAGGAGAGGAGAGGAGAGGAGAGGAGAGGAGAGGAGAGGAGAGGAGAGGAGAGGGGAGGAGAGGGGAGGGGAGGGGAGGGGAGGGGAGGGGAGGGGAGGGGAGAAGAGGGGAGAGGAGAGGAGAGGAGAGGAGAGGAGAGGAGAGGGGAGGGGAAGGGAGAAGAGGGGAGAAGAGAGGAGAGGACAGGAGAGGAGAGGGGAAGGGAGGGGAGGGGAGGGGAGAAGGAGAGGAGAGGGGAGGGGAGGGGAGGGGAGGGGAGGGGAGGGGAGGGGAGGAGAGGAGAGGAGAGGAGAGGAGAGGAGAGGAGAGGAGAGGAGAGGAGAGGAGAGGAAAGGAAAGGAAAGGAAAGGAAAGGAAAGGAAAGGAAAGGAAAGGAAAGGAAAGGAAAGGAAAACAGAATTCCTAGGAGAAATGTTTGATTCCATGTCTGGGATAGGAAATGTTCAAGATAAGCATAGAACATCTTGCCTAAAAGCAACAAAAATATCAAGGACTATTGAGCTCACATCAAAAGGACACAGGAGTCAGCCTGAAGAGGCTCCAGGCTCCCATTGGCTAAGTGGAATAATTTCAGTTTCAAAAGAAGAATGACTCAATGGACTGAAGCACATAAAATATACTAAAATCCATAATTGCATAATTATGTTACAAAATAGAAAACCAACTTCCTTAGTCTCCACTGGAGATTGCAGAGAACCAATTCATTATTCTAAAAACTGATACATAAGGAAAAGAAAGAATCAAGCACTTATCTTGTCATTACTATAGTTTCTAAGTAGTTTATAAGGCAAAGTTCTTTACAGAAGAAGAATAACTCATAAATGTAGAATAAATGAGAGAATTCAAATAATCACCATTTTGCAACTTCTTTTTTGCTTTGTTTTGTTTTTAAGACAAGTCTCGCTCTGACACCCAGGCTGCAGTGCAATGGCGCGGACTCAGCTCACCACAACCTCCGCCTCCTGGGTTCAAGCAATTCTCCTGCCTCAGCCTCCCGAGTAGCTGAGACTACAGGTGTGCATCACCATGGCCGGCTAATTTTTGTATTTTCAATAGAGACAAGGTTTTACCATGTTGGTCAGGCTGGTCTGAAAATCCTGACCTTGTGATCTACCTGCCTCAGCCTCCCAAAGTGCTGGAGTTACAGGCGTGAGCCACCAAGCCCGGCCTTGCAACTTTTAACGAAATAGCTAGGCAACTAAATGACAGGAGTAGATAAAACATTAGGTGAAAAACTGATGGGAAACTTTATAAAGGATCAATTTGGTGAACAATAACTAAACCTGCAGATTATTCTAAGTATCACTAAAAATGGGAAAATCAGATATTATACAACTCTTCAAGTGATGCAATAAAAAACTATGGAGCACTCCTGCTTCCCCTCCAAAAACTGAACTAACCAAATTCCTAAATATAACTTCCACTTTCCAAGAAACACTGAACTACAGGAACATGTTGAATGACACAATAAAGATATGATCAGCCAAATTCCAAATGTAGGACTTTTTTTAAGACAATCCAGTTTCTTACATAAATAGATAGCATAGAAGAAAAGTAAATGTTTGTAGGGAAGAGATGAGGTTGTTATAGATTATTTAAAAATTTAGATTATAAAAAATTTAAGACATTTTTCAACTCAATGGATGTATGGATTTGTTGCATCGTAATTTGTACAAACTATAAGAAGATGTTTTGAAACATCTGCAGAAAGCTAAACATGCCCTGGCTATTTATTACATGATAGTAAGGAATTACTGTATTTTTTTTTTTTTTTTTTTTTTTTTTTTTTTTTTTTTTTTTTTTTTTTTTTGAGACAGAGTCTCGCTCTGTCGCCCAGGCTGGAGTGCAGTGGCACAATCTCGGCTCACTGCAAGCTCCGCTTCCCGGGTTCACGCCATTCTTCTGCCTCAGCCTCTCCGAGTAGCTGGGACTACAGGCGCCCGCCACCACGCCCGGCTAAGTTTTTGTATTTTTAGTAGAGACGGGGTTTCACCGTGGTCTTGATCTCCTGACCTCGTGATCCGCCCGCCTCGGCCTCCCAAAGTGCTGGGATTACAAGCGTGAGCCACCGCGCCCGGCCAGGAATTACTGTTAATGCTGTTGTATGTAAGAATGGCATTGTAGACTTTAGTTTTGATTACGAAAGAACAACTGATATTGAATTTACTTTACGTAACTATAGAAGCTGGGCTGTTTGTAGACACTGGATAATAACAAACACAGGGTTAAGATTTTCAGAGAAAGTAAATGTTAACGTAGGAGCCAGGCAAAAATATTCCTTTAAGTTTTTTTTTTTTTTTGAAACGGAGTCTTGCTCTGTTGCCCAGGCTGGAGTGCAGTGGTGTGGTCTCGGCCCACTGCAAGCTCTGACTCCCAGGTTCACGCCATTCTCCTGCCTCAGCCTCCCGAGTAGCTGGGACTACAGGAGCCCACCACCACGCCCAGCTAATTTTTTGTATTTTTAGTAGAGACGGGGTTTCACCATGTTCGCCAGGATGGTCTGATCTCCTGACCTTGTGATCCGCCCGCCTCGGACTCCCAGAGTGCTGGGATTACAGGCGTGAGCCACCGTGCCTGGCCTTTTTTTTTTTTTTTTTTTTTTTTGAGACAGAGTCTCACTCTGTCGCCCAGGCTGGAGTGCAGTGGTGCGATCTTGGCTCACTGCAACCTCTGCCTCCCATATTCAAGTGATTCTTGTACCTCAGCCTCCCGAGTAGGTGGGACTATAGGCGTGTGCCACCACGCCCAGCTAATTTTTGTATTTTTTAGTAAAGACGGGGTTTCAACATGTTGGCCAGGCTGGTCTTGAACTCCTGACCTCAAGTGATCTGCCCATCTCAGCCTCCCAAAGTGCTGGAATTACAGAAGAGAGCCACCACGCCTGGCCCTTTGGGATTTATATATACTCAATACAGCAAAAATAATTTGATTTGTTCTCTGGTGCTCTTTATTTTTATGTCATGGTAGAAATGACTGGATGATCAGACTATAAATGAATGTTTTAGTGTAAAGTGAGGTCAAAGCACGGGTGGCTTCCTCATACATCTTGAGCCAGTTACCATATAAATGCTGGTCACAGACCCGCCCCCGCCAGCTCCCCTCCTTCATCCATGCATCTCTCTACTTGCACACTCCTGGTGGGGGCATTAAAAAAAAAAAGGATAAATAAATAAAACAAATGTTAGTCATATCTGATATTAAGAAAACAGAACAAAAACTGAATAATAATAAATGGGAAATTAGGGAAATAAGTGCAAGTCAATTATTTTGATTCACAGTGACTAAAGTTCAGTAGCATGGTTACTTGCTTCTGTTAGGAGAGCCTTAGAAAACAGCTAAGTTTTTGTTTGTTTGTTTGTTTTGTTTTGATTTTTTTGAGACGGAGCCTCACTCTGTCCCCCAGGCTGGAGTGCAGTGGCGCAATCTCAGCTCACTGCAAGCTCCGACTCCTGGATTGAGGCCATTCTCCTGCCACAGCCTTCCGAGTAGTTGGGACTACAGGTGCCCACCACCACGCTCGGCTAATTTTTTGTATTTTTGATAGAGACGGGGTTTCACCATGTTAGCCAGGATGGTCTCAATCTCCTGACCTCATGATCCGCCCGCCTCGGCCTCCCAAAGTGTTGGGATTACAGGCGTGAGCCACCGCGCCTGGGCGAAAATAGCTCTTTTTTGAATAATCAAAGAAGTAAATAACCTAGTGGGGAAAATGGTAGTTGAGTTGTGAAGACATAAAGGATGCTGCGGATTAAATAAAAACACGTAAAAAAAAAAAAGCCAGGCCGGGCGTGGTGGCTCACGCTTGTAATCCCAGCACTTTGGGAGGCCGAGGCGGGCGGATCACGAGGTCAGGAGATCGAGACCACGGTGAAACCCCGTCTCTACTAAAAATACAAAAAATTAGCCAGGCTTGGTGGTGGGCACCTGTAGTCCCAGCTACTCGGAGAGGCTGAGGTAGGAGAATGGCGAGAACCCAGGAGGCAGAGCTTGCAGTGAGTCGAGATTGCGCCATTGCACTCCAGCCTGGGCGACAGAGCGAGACTCCATCTCAAAAAAAAAAAAAAACAGCCACAACAAACCAGTACATAGTAGTGTTCAAATAAATGTGTTGCATTCTTGAACTTCCAGGCAGTCACAAGATAAAATAACCTATGTGAAACACTTAACACAGTGTCTTGTACACAATGGTTATGCAAGTTAGTCTTTCTGATCCTCTGTCCTAATAGTTTTTGAGTGACCCATGGCATAAATGAATGGCTTTGTAAGAAGTTCAGGGTTCCATACATGTTGGCACCATTAAGAAATGTTATTTTTAAGACACTGAGAATGTTCATAATAAATCATACACATTTCAACAGACTCCTCTTAAATTAGTAATTTGTTTTAAATGCCCATGAGTTCTGCCTGGTATTCAGGAAACTTTGCTTGATAAAGTGCTGGATTTATGACTTCATGGTCTCAAATAGGAAGTTTGGGGATATATATCTAAAGATATCAGAGTGTGGAAGTTTTAAATTATAAATGTAGTGGTTTACAAAACTAACCAGTTTCTCAATTCTGTTTGTAACATTAAACAAACCCACACTGTCATCACTGCTCCTTCATAATATAAGGCTGAATAGTATGCAAAAATAAACTGGATAAGTCAATTGAATGAGTAACAAATATTCATGAAATAACCAATTGCTGACGTCTATTTATTACACTGCTTAGAATTCATAATCTTCAATATGTCTTTCTCTATACAGTTACCCAAAAAAGGTGCTTTCCCCATGTCAAAAACTCATTTAACTAAAATGTTATTAAATAACATGCAAATTCCATGCTTGACTTGGTTATATTTCATTATGACACAATGAAATACATTTACCGAGTGCCTACTATATGTTAGACACTACATTAAACAAGGAAGACACAGATGAATAAAACTTAAACACCATAATCAGCAATCCAGTGATGTTCTTTCATTCACTTAGTATTTTATTCAACTTATCAATAAATATTTATGGAACATGCATTCTCTGTGGGCACTATTTTAAGTATTGAAGATTTAGTAAGAAACAAAAATGACAAGTCTTTAATGGCACGTAAATTTTATTGACTTAAGACAGTAAAAAAAACAAATAAATATATGTCAGTTCATGATAAAAACCAAAAAGGAAAGTAAAGCAAGACAGAGACTACAGAGCAATGGGCCAGTAGGAAGAATAAGATTTAAGACAGCATGGTGAGCAAAGACCTCTCTAACGAGATAACATTTGATAAGAGAATGGCAAGAAACAGGAGAGACAGCCATGTGGATATGTGGGAAAAGAGTAATTCAGGAAGAAGAAACGGAATATATGGTCTTAAAGTGGGAGCAGAGCGAAGGGTTTAATGAAGAAGAAAGATGCCAATGTGAGAAGGAGAGTGCTAGGAGCTGTGGTGAGAGACAGCTGGAGACCAAATTATATAATCTTATAGGCCATAGTAGGAATTATAAATTTATTCCAAATAGATGGGAAAGCCAACAGAAGTAGCTGAGTAGTAAGGTCCCACTTGAATTTTAAAAGAATCCTTCTAGCTATAATAGGGGAGTCAGGGCAGATTCAGAGAGACTATTTAAAGGCTGCTGCAGTGATCTTAGCAAGACGTGATGGTGGCTTAGACCAAATTGGTAGTGATGGAGGTGGTGATAAGTGATTTAATTCAGCATATATAGTCTTCCCTCTCTATCTGTGGGCACCATATTCATGGATTCAATCAAGCCCCTCGGAAAATAGTCAAAGGAAAAAGAAATAGACCGAGTCTAAATTACCAGTAAAAGACAGACTTAGAAATGAAAAAAAAAATTACTTCAAAAAGGGCTATAGGAGAGGTATGTTCAAAGTGAAGAAAAAAAGGCAATTAGCTATTTGGCAAAATCAGAGCAGAGTTCACAGGGGGAATAACATTTGAGATGGGTCACAAAAGTTGAGGGACAAAGAGGGCAAAGAAGGGCAGCAGGGCTTTTACATCGGGGCCGACACCTCCTATTGATAATCACTTTTCCAACCAACTCCTCTAAGACTAGCAATTCCTTTACAGGCCTCTTGAGGTAAAAAGAGACAATATTCCACCAGGGATTAGGAATTAATGTAACCTCTTCAAGGTCTGCACTAACAATATTATGCCATGTGCTTGGGCAGCTGGTATACTCCCTTTCTGCCTCTCTTGCCTTCACATTCATCAAAGACACTGACTGAAACCTAGTTTGTAGTCTATTGCGCCCTCCACTCAGATTCTGCCATCACCTAGGGAATGCAAACATCAATGAGGATAACTTATTTGACAGTTTGCTTCATGATTCCTTTAGCCTTCTTTCTCTCCAGTGACCTAGAACTCTACCAATGTATAGCAACTATTCCTATGGCCACATCTTGAACTTGTCTTTGCTTGACATTATTTTAACTCTGAAATTCTAAACTTCCCCCTCTCTTATCTTAACCTTCTAAATTAGCACTATCAAATAAAATACAATGTGTGCCATTTATATAATTTAAGATTTTCACGGTGGCTCATGCTTGTAATCCCAGCACTTTGGGAGGCCGAGGCGGGCAGATCACGAGGTCAGGAGATCAAGACCACGGTGAAACCCCGTCTCTACTAAAAACACAAAAAATTAGCCAGACGTGGTGGCGGGCGCCTGTAGTCCCAGCTGCTCAGAGAGGCTGAGGCAGGAGAATGGCGTGAACCCGGGAGGCAGAGCTTGCAGTGAGCCGAGATCGCGCCACTGCACTCCAGCGTGGGTGACAGAGCGAGACTCCGTCTCAAAAAAAAAAAAAAAAAAAAAAAAGATTTTCTTGTAATCACATTTAAAAGTAAAAAAAAAAGCACTCATTTTGAAAATCAGTAATTTAATGGAATACATCAAAAGATCATTTCAGAATGTAATCAATAAAAATAATAGCAATGAGATAGGGTACCTTCTTTTTTTCATACTAAGTCTTCAAAATCCACTGTGTATTTTATACTTTATAAGCATATCACAACTAAAATACTAAGTTGTCTATAGCCAAGGTATAATGTAGTTTTATCAAAATAAGAGTTGTGTTTAATAGAAAAATATTTTAGACTCTGCAGAGTGAAGAACTTGGCCTTGCCCAAAGAGAAGGCCTGGCCTTCCCTTGGCTTCTGGGAAGCAGTCTCTGGGTTCTTGGAATGTTATGTCTGCTCGGAGTGTCTCTGTTTATCTGGGAGCCTTGGGTCATGCCAGAGAGTCTAACAACATGATTTAGGCTGGGATTCGCCAAACCCATATAGTCTCGCGGTAGAGGTTGGATATACATTGTTGGCTACACAACAGCGTGACTTGATGTGTGGGCTTTGGGTCACGAGCATCAGCTGACCGAGACACACAGATCAATCATGTGAGCAATCAATCAATCAATCAGGCTTATGTAAAATAAAAACACTGAACACAGAGGCTCGGCTGAGCTTCTCTGATGGGTACTGCTCTGTACACAATGTAACACATCAATAACAGGAGTGTAACACATCTTGTATCCACATGGAAAGGACAACAAAAGTTCTGCGTTTGGTACTTCTCCTGGACTCTGCACTTCCTTCCCTGGCTGATTTTAATCTGTGTCCTTTACCTGTATTAAACCAAACTGGGAGTATATTAGCTTTCAGTGAATTTTGTGAATCCTTCTAGCTATTTATCAAACTTAACCAGTTTTGGGAATTTCCTGAACTTGTAGGTGACAGCGGAGTGAGGGGTGATCTTGGAGACCGTGCTCTCTCAGTTTGTAGTTGGCTAACACTCACAGCTGGCCTAAAACTTTTCATAATACCTCAGTTTTTAAATTTAAATGTAAATTAAATTCAAAACTCAGTTCCTTAGGGGCACTAGCTACATTTCTTTTTTCTTTTTTTTTTTTGAGACGGAGTCTCGCTCTGTCCCCCAGGCTGGAGTGCAGTGGCCCAATTTTGGCTCACTGCAAGCTCCGCCTCCCGGGTTCACACCATTCTCCTGCCTCAGCCTCCTGAGTAGCTGGGACTACAGGCGTCCGCCACCACACCTGGCTCATTTTTTGTACTGTTAGTAGAGACGGGGTTTCACTGTGTTAGCCAGGATGGTCTCAATCTCCTGACCTCGTGATCTGCCCGCCTCAGCCTCCCAAAGTGCTGGGATTCCAGACGTGAGCACAATAGCAACATGTGGATGGCGGCTATCGTGTTGGGCAGTGTAGTTTTAGACTTTCATGTCTCCAACCTTCTTATGCCCAACACACTAACACACTTGCTTTTCAACTTCATCTAGACCTGTAGCTTTATGAATTCTTTTTTTTTTTTTTTTTTTTAAATAACAGAGACAGAATTTCTCCATGTTGCCCAGGCTGGTCTCAAACTCCTGGGCTCCAGTGATCTACCTGCCTGGGCCTCCCAAAGTGCTGGGATTACAGGTATGATCCACCATGCCCAGCCAGCTTTAAAAATTCTTATCTAAGATCAGTCATCCTGGTCTCACTTGCCTTCCCAACCCCACTTCAGCCTAAGCCCAAAAGCCCACACTTTAATTACATTATTGCTAGTGGCTTCAAAACCCTTGTCACCTGTTTCCCTTCATTTGCACGTCTTGTAAACTCCAAACAGGATCAGTCCAATTGTCTGTCTTATTCAATTTACACACAGGTAATTGAACATTGGTGGTAGAGGAAAAAAATCACTCAATTCTGTATAATGGAATAACAAGTTAACTGTTTCCTATCTCTAAGGCCTTTAATCAACTCTTTTTGCTATTCTTAATTGCCCTCTCTCTCATTCCTCCCTGCAGCTAATTTCACTTTCTCCATGCTGATCCAGGTCTCTACCCTCTCATCCTTAATTCATCTGATAACATAATCTGCTACTCTCAACAGAAAATCATATGAAAAGCATGAAACATCTTTTTCACATTCTTCTACCTAAAAAATTACCTACACCCACATGCATCCTTTACCTTCTATCCTTTTTCATGTGCAAGGCTAATTTCTTACAATTATGCTCATCCCTCAATTCCTCATTGATCTTGCTTTAGAGATTGTTTTCCATATCAATTATTTTCAAACTCATCTTCCCCACTACTGCATCTTCAACCTCAACCTGTAATCAAGTCTCATATTTAAACAAATCAAAATAAAACAAACCCCTCCTTATTTCCTGTCAAGTATCAAGAGGGTCTGAGATCTCACCATTTTTGCAAGCTAATAATTCAACCTGCCACAATTACATGGATGACGGCAGAAGACAGGAAACCCCTCTGTCAGAGACAAAGGACTTTGTCACTTAAGGCACAGCAAGCAGCATGAGCATCAATGTATTTGCTTCAGTTCCCCAAGCCCTAATTTTCACAGGGCACTGCAAAGGGGACCAGATGATGCCTACACACAGTTGGGTCCATTATAGGAGAGGAACCCTGAACTTGAAGCTTAGAGAATCTTTCATACTGGGCAATAAACAGATCTATCTTTGAGCTGTGGAGGGAGATACTATCTCTATCTTTCAAGGGTGCTCACTATATAAACATCCTTGAGAAAACAGTCTAGAACAAAGGCAGTCAGTGCCTTATTCATGAAACATGAAGAAATGTGAGATATCCGTGGAGAATTCTCTCCCAGCAACCCTGCTTTCTGTACAAACTACTGTCTTCTCCCTTCTTTCCTTCAGAGCAATGTTTCTCAAAATAGCACCCAATGCCTCCACTTCTTTAACATCTGTCTCCACCTCTGCCATTTTATTAATATTTCCCTAGCCAGGCTGGGAGCGTTGGCTCACGCCTGTAATCCCAGCACTTTGGGAGGCTGAGGTGGGCAGATCACGAGGTCAGGAGATCGAGACCATCCTGGCTAACATGGTGAAACCCCATCTCTACTAAAAATACAAAAAATTAGCCGGGTGTGGTGGCGGGCGCCTGTAGTCCTAGCTACTTGGGAGACTGAGGCAGAATGGCCTGAACCCGGGAGATGGAGCTTGCAGTGAGCCGAGATTGCACCACTGCACTCCAGCCTGGCCACAGAGTGAGACTTTGTCTCAAATAAAAAATAAAAAATAATATATATATATATATATTTCCCTAGCCAAAGTCAAAAATGGTGTCCTGGTTGCAAATTGATAGTCTTTACTTTATTTGACCTCTTTGTAGCATCTGAATTCTTGACTATTTCCTTCTAAAGCTCTTAGTTTTGACTTCCATAAATGTTCAACTTCTGATTCTTCTATTGTTTGGACTGTTCCTTCTTAGTATCTTCTGCTGGGCCTCCTTTCTCTGACTGCTATGAACATGTTGACATGTTGTAGGATATTCTCTGACTTTCCCCTTCACTCACTCTTCTCATTCTTCTCTATACTGCCCTTGAATGATCTCATACACTCCCTTAATGTCTGGGCTTTGGGTCATCAGTATCAGTTAACCTGGAAACAGAGATCAACCATGTGAGCAATCAATCAATCAGGCATATGTAAAGCCACCTATATGTTAGTGACTAACAATGTTTTATGTTCAGCCAAGCTTATCCTAAACTCCAAAACTATATCCTGAATATTTCCTATATATCCGTAGCTGAATATCCCACATAAAATGCTATATGCCATTCTCATTCCCCATCCATACATCCCACTAAATTTTTCATTTCTCATTCTTAAACCTTCTATTCCTCCTTTAATTTCCCATCTCTGATAGCAGCACTGTGATCAATCCAATAGCCCAAGAGAGAAAATGGAGAGTTATCCTAGACAATGAAAAGGGAAACTACAGCCCATGGGCCAAATGCAGTCTACTGTCTGATTATTTGAAAGATCTTTATTTAAATACAATTCATATGCCCTAAGTTTGCCATTTTAAAGTACAACATTTTGTAGGTTTTAGTATATTTCACGGAGTGCTGCCTCTTTTTGTAAATAAGCTTTCACTGGAACATAGCCACTTTTTTTTTTTTTTTTTTTTTTTTTTTTTTTTTTTGAGATAGGATCTTGCTCCATATCCCAGGCTGGAGTGCAGTGGCGCAATCTCTGCTCACTGCAACCTCTGCCCCCTGGATTCAAGCGATTCTCCTGTCTCGGCCTCCCAAATAGCTGGTATTACAGGCGCCCACCACCATGCCCGGCTAATTTTTGTATTTTTAGTATAGACAGGGCTTCACCATGTTGGCCAGGCTGTCTCAAACTCCTGACCTCAGGTGATGCGCCCGCCTCGGCCTCCCAAAGTGCTAGGGATTACAGGTGTGAGCCACCATGCCTGGCCTCACAACATTTGTTTATATATTGTGTACGGCTGCTTTTGCAAAATTTTTGTTTTTTTGTTTTGTTTTTTGCAATCAAAGTTGAGTAGCTTTGCACAGAGATCTAGAATATTTACTCTCTGGGCCTTTACAAAAAAAATGTTTGCCAAACTCTGGACTAGGACGCCTAAGCTCTTTCAGCTACTACATTCAGTCTATTACTAAATCTTGTAATATTAGACTTCTTTATTCTATTTATTTATTATTGTAGAGATGGGGGTCTCGCTATGTTGCTCAGGCTAGTCTCAAACTCCTGGCCTCAAATGATCCTCCCAGCTCAGCCTCCCAAAGTGCCTGGATCACAGGCGTGAACCACAGTGCTCAGCCAACACTCCTTAAATAATAATAGCTAGTAATGAGAGTTTACTATGTACCAGACAATATTCTAGGCATTTTTATATTTTTAAAATTGTTTCAACTGAGATATAATTCACATCACATAAAAGTCACCATTTTACTTTATTTTTTCCCTCTCATCCATTTCTGAACAAGAAACTCACCATTTTAAAGCAGACACTTCAATGATTTCAATACATTAACTATGTTGTGCAGCCATCACTATTAATTCTACAATATTTCATCACTCCAAAAAGAAACCCTATACCAATTAGCATTTAGTCCTAGTTCTGCCCACCCTATCCCCTGGCTAGCATGCATCTGCTTTCTGTCTCTATAGATTAGCCTTTTAAGGACATTTCATAAAAATGGAATCACACGGGCCGGGCATGGTGGCTCACTCCTGTAATCCCAACACTTTGGGAGGCCGAGGCAGCCAGATCATGAGGTCAAGATATCGAGACCATCCTGGCCAACATGGTGAAACCCTGTCTCTACTAAAAATACAAAAATTAGCTGGGCATGGTGGTGGGCACCTGTAGTCCCAGCTACTCGGGAGGCTGAAGCAGGAGAATCACTTGAACTCAGGAGGCGGAGGTTGCAGTGAGTCGAGATCACGCCACTACACTCCAGCCTGGCAACAGAGCGAGACTCGCTCTCAAAAAACAAACAAACAAAAAAGGAATCATGCAATAATGGCCTTTCGTTGACCTGGGCACAGGTCTGGCTTCTTTCACTTAGCATAATGTTTTCTAGGTTCATCTGTGGTGTAGCATGTAACAGTACTTCATTCCTTTTTATCGCTGAATAATAATCCATTGTATGGATATGCTACGTTTCCTTTAGCCATTCATCAGCTCATAAATATTTGGCTTGTATCAAGTTTTTAGCTATTATAAGGAACGCTGCTATGAACATGATTTACACGTTGTTGCATGCACTAAGCATTCCACACACGTTCACATAATCTTCACAACAACCCTCTGAGATAGGTGGTATTATTGTTATTATTCTTATTAGCATCATCATCATCTTCATTTTAAAGATGAGGACACTAAGACAGAGAAGCTAAATAGCTTATCTAAGGTTAAAAAGGTAGTAAGTGATGGAGTTAGGCTTTGACTCAAAATGATTTGATTCTACCCATATTCTTAACCACTAATAATGTTGCTGTGTTTAACCAAATCTAGAATCCATTTTCTCTGTCCCCATTGTCACAGCTTGTAAGATTCTCTCCAGGCTTGCCTGTTTTCTTGCAATAGCCTCCTCGCTGTTCTCCCAGACTCTAGGCTAGCCTCCCGCTAATCCATCCTCACACTGCCACCAAAGTGCCTTTTCTAAAACATATCAGACTGTGTCCTGGCTCTTGCTGAAAGCCTTTCTATGACTCACTATAACTAAACAGTGGATCAAACTTTTAGTGGCCACAGGTTCACTCATGGTCACTCTGTGACCACAACAGAGGGTAAGGGCTGCTACAACTCTTTCAGCAACCCTGAAACTGAGTATGGAATCACACAGCGAACTATCTAAAACTGCTGGTTTCTTAATCTGCCAACAACACTACGATCAAGTTTCCAGCTGATTCCCCTTACATCTGGGGCAGAAACTTCCAGGGGCCATGATTCATCACTTCAAGCAACCTTGAAAAACAGGATCGATCCAACCGTGTTAAATACAACTAAAACAACCCATAAAATAAGCCATAAGTGCAGTCCCAACAAATACAAGCTATCCAATAATTGCTAGACTCTTCATGCTGCCCTCCAACTTCTCCCCTCCATGTTGAACATCCCTTATCCTAAATGCTTAGGACCAGAAGTATTTTGGATTTCAGATTTTTTCAGATTTTAGAATATGTGCATTATGCTTACTGGCTGAGCATCCCAAATCCAAAAATCCAAAATCCTTAATGTTCCAATGAGCATTTCCTTTAAACATGTCAGCACTCAAAAAGCTTTAGATTTTTTAGCATTTTAGATTTCAATTTTTTGATTTGGGGTGTTCTACCTCCTTCTTTAATTTCCTTTGGCAGCTATTTCAAAACATTTCATCACACAAACAGTTTTCCAGAGTCTCCAAAAATAGTGCCGTCATGCACTGCCTGCCTAATGACATTCTGGTCAATGCCAGACTGCATACATGACGATGGTATTCCTATACGATTATAATAAAGCTGAAAAGTTCCTATTGTCTAGTGATGTCATAGCTGTCGTCACATCATGGCACAGTTGCTTTTTAAAAAATATATAAATTTAGTGTAGCCTAAGTTTATGGTGTTTACAAAGTCTACAGTAGTGTATAGTAATGTCCTAGGCCTTCACATCCACTCAGCACTGACTCACCCAGAGGAACTTCCAGTCCCACAAGTTTCATTCATGGCAAGTGCCCAATACAGGTATACTGTTCTTGATCCTTTATAACATATTTTTAATGTGCCTTTTCTATGTTTAGATACATAAATACCACTGTGCTACAACTGCCTATAGCACTCAGTACAATAATATGCTGTACAAGTTTGTAGTCTAGGAGCAACAGGCTATACCACGTAGCTTAGGTGTTTAGTTGGCTATACTATCTAGGTTTGTATAAGTATACTCTAGGATGTTGGTACTATGATGAAATTGCCTAATGATGCATTTCTCAGAATGCATCTGTCATTAAGCAACACATAACTGCACTAGGTGGTCAAACTCTAAACTTCAATCTCCCAAACTTCAATCTCACACAAATACTTCTACAAATTTATCAGCCTGCAACTCTATCCTCACCTTCTTCCTGTCTGACCCAAGACTAATACTCCCACCAATTCACTAAAATGTAGTCCCTTGGCTGGGCACAGCAGCTCATGCCTATAATCCCAGGACTTTGGGAGGCCGAGGTGGGCGATCACTTCAGCTCAGGAGTTTGAGACCAGCCTGGGCAACATGGCGAAACCTCGTTTCTACCAAAAATACAAAAATTAGCTAGGCATGGTGGCGTGCACCTGTAATCTCAGCTACTTGGGAGGCTGAGGCACAAGAATGACTTCAACTTGGGAGTCGGAGGTGGCAGTGAGCCAAGATTGCACAACTGCATTCCAGTATGGGCGACAAAGCGAGACCCTGTCTCAAAGAAAAAAAACAAAAAAGATAAAATAAACAAAATAAAATAAAATGTAGCCCCTTGTATCTCCTTCAGGTATGCACCACTCAATCTCACTCTCTTCTTTATATCTACATTTCCTCTGGTTCTGCTGGTTCTTTTCCCTCAACATAAATTCCAGGCTTAAGTCAAATATACAATAAAAAGACAGCACTCACTCAGCCAAGTCCTGCTCTAGCTACTACTTCTCTCTCAGGCCTTCTCATCATAGCTAAGTTTCCCAAAAGCCTTTTTCTACCTTCAGCCTAGCAGTTGCTCTAGGGATTACAATATCCACCTTAATTGATGATGATCTACTTCAGATAAATACTGATTAGATTCAGATAAAGTATAGCAACTTTACTCCAACATGACTCCATTTCCTCATGGCTCCTTTGTGCCATGATGGTACATCTGTATATGTTAGAAACCCAAATACAAAGCGGGGCGTGGTGGCTCATGCCTGTAATCCCAACACTTTGGGAGGCTGACACAAGCAGATCACCTGAGGTCAGGAGTTCGAGACCAGTCTGGCCAACATGGTAAAACCCCATCTCTACTAAAAATACAAAAAATTAGCTGGGCGTGGTGGCAGGCACCTATAATCCCAGCTAGTTGGGAGGCTGAGGCAGGAGAATCACTTGAACCCGGGAGGTGGAGGTTGCAGCGAGCCGAGATTGCGCCATTGCACTCCAGCCTGGGTAATAAGAGCAAAATTCCATCTCAAAAAAAGAAATCCAAATATAAAGTGTTGTGATTACCTCTTTAATCAATTTTATATCATTTAAAGAAATTAAGACAAGAAAATAAAAATATATGTATTTACATAGTCTTTTACTTTTCCCTACATATTCGCCATTTCCGTTTTCTTCACTTACCCCTGTGGATAGCAATTACCATTTGTTATCATTTGCTTTCAGCCTGAGCACCTCTTTCATACGTCCTGCATAGATCTGCTAACAATAAATTATCTCAGTATTTGGTTATTTGTGAACATATTTATTTTGTCTTCATCCATAAAGAATTTTTTATTTCACAGGATTTTCTTGTTTTTATTTCAGTACTTTAAATGTATCAATCCACTGGCTGTCTTCCAGCCATTTTTTTCCCTCTGATGAGAAGTCAGCTGAAAATCATATTGTTGTTACCCTGTATGTGATGAAGTATGTTTTCTCCTGCTGTTTTCAAGATTCTTTGTCTCTGGCTTTTAGCACTTCTTACAAAGATTTGTGTTTTAGATCTAGATGTGGATCTCTTTGTGTTTGTCCTATGTGAGATATATGGAGCTTCTTGAAACTGAAGATTAATGTTTTACCATATATGATGGAAGTTCTTGGTCATTGCAATTTCAGGTATTTGTTCTTTCCCTTTCTCTATCTCCTCTTCTTCTGGGCTTTCTATTACAAATATATTGGTATGTTTGATCTTGTCCCACAGATCTCCAAGGCTCTTAATTATTTTTCTTCAATGGTTTTCTCTCTGTTCTTCAGATTGAATTACTTTTCCTTTTTTTTCTTTTTTTTGAGACAGGGTCTCATTCTGTTGCCCAGGCTGGAGAATAGTCACACGATCATAGCTCACAGTAGCACCAAAGTCCTGGGCTCAAGCGATCCTCCCGTCTCAGCTTCCCAAGTAGCTGGGACTACAGGCATGCACCACCATATCAGGCTATTTTTTTTTTTTGGTAGAGACAGGGTCTTGCTATGTTGCCAGGGCTGCTCTCAAACTCCTAGGCTCAACTGATCCTCCTGCCCTCAACCTCCCAAACTGTTAGGGTTATAGGCATGAGCCAGAGTGAATTTTTAAAAAAATATTTCTTCAACTTTATTGGTTGTATCTTCTGCCATTTCAAATCTTCTGTTGAACTCATCTAGTGAATTTCTCATTTACTTTTCAACTCTAGATTTTCTATTTTGTTCTTTTTTTTATAGTTCCTATTATACCTTATCTATTTGTTAAGTCATTGTCACCATATTTTCCTTTAGTTATTTAGACACGATCTCCTTTAACTGTTCAACATATTTATAACTACTATGACGTTTTCACTAAATTTAACATCTTGGCCACTCAGAGACAGTTTCTATTGACTGCTTTTCATTCTGACTATGGATTACAGGTCCCTGGGTATTTTTCTTTAACATACCATAATTTTTTTAGAAAATTGGTATAATACATCACATATTAAACCAATTCTGGACTATGATTTACCCCCTGCAGATTATTATTGTCATTAATGGTTTTTTCTCTGTTTTTTAGTAACCTTCCAGCAAATAATTTTAGAATCTAACTTACCACGGTGTGCCACTGTTGATTTCTCTGCTAAACTGTTGTTTAAATTCTTCTTTTTATTTTTTAGCCTGGCTTCCTTGAAGTCATTCCCATGTCTACATAGCTAAGTGGCCAAGCCAGGTGGCCACTCATCCTCTGCTGATTAATCTGTTTAATTCTCAAATGGTTTGCTGTGCAGTTTCCTAACAGGTCTTGGTATGCCCCATCACAATCCTTCCTCCAGAATGTATGGTCATAATTCAGGGTAAAGTTCAGGTCCTCATTCATTCATTCACTCACTCACTCATTCATTCATTCAATAAACATTTACTGATCTTTTCCAGCAGCAAGTACTTCAGTCCAACAGTAAGAACTAGAGAACAAAAATAGACATGGGGATGCAACAGTGGGCAAAACAGACACAGTCCCTAAACTTGTGAATTTTGATGTCTAGTGGGACAGAGATACCATTAAATAAAGACAAAATTAAATGTAAAACCATAACTGATATAAATACTATTAAGAAAGGCTATAGTACAGTAAGAGGGTACAAAGGGGGGTTTGGCCAAGTCGAATAAGTCACATAAAGTCCTTCACTACTGACCCTTCCCTGTATTACCAGCCTCATTTTTCGCCATTTTCTCACATACACCTTGTATTTAACCATACTAAACCTCTTAAGGAATATGGAATATGCCATGCTATCTCTCATCTCCAAATATGTTGAACATGCTATAGCACGTCTGAAATACCTTGCTCTCCCTAGTTAATTCCTGCAAGTATTCCAAGATGCAGTTCTTGCATTACTGCTTTGAATCCTTCATACCACATGTGATGTTCATAGATCACTTGATCTCACTGAGGTTGGTCAGATCCTCCAACATATAAGTGCTTTTCCCCTTTATAAGTGATTAGGGTTTCATGGGGAGATAGCCTGAAATTGTGCCAATATCCTGTCCTCATATGTATCAGTTTAGTAGGGGTGCCATAACAAATTAGCACAAATTGGGTAGCTTAAAACACGTGGAATTTACTCTCTCACAGTTCTGGAAGCAAAAAGTCCAAAAGCAGAACCGTGCTCTATTTAGAAACCCTAGAGGAGGCCAGGCACAGGGTGGCTCACGCCTGTAATCCCAGCACTTTGGGAGGCTGAGGTGGGTGGATCACCTGAGGTCAGGAGTTCCAGACCAGCCAGGACAACATGGTAAAACCCCATCTCTACTAATAATACAAAAATTAGCTGGGCATGGTGGCACATGCCTGTAATCCCAGCTACTCAGGAGGCTGAGGCAGGAGAATCACTTGAACTCGTAAGGCAGAGGTTGCAGTGAGCTGAGATCACACCATTGTACTCCAGCCTGGGCAACAAGAGAGAAACTCTGTGTTGAAAGAAGAATCTGTTCTTTGTCTCTTCCAGTTTCTTATGGCTGAATCACCCCAGTCTTTTTCAAGACTGTTTTGGCTATGTTGTGTCCCTTGCAATGCCATACAAATTTTAGAATCAGGTTGTCAATCTCTACAAGAAAGTTAGCTTAAATTCTGATGGGGATTGCGCTGAATCTGGAAATCAATATTGCCATCTTAACAATGTTAACTCTTACAATCCATGTACATGGAATGTTTTTCAAATCATTTAGATCTTCTTAAGTTTTTTTCAATGTTGTTTTTATACTTCTTAATACTCTCCAGAGTATAAGTTCTGCACTTTTGTTAAATTTATTCCTAAGAATTTTATTCTTATTGATGCTATTGTAAATTGAATTGTTTCCATCTTTTTTGGATAATATTATACATTGCAAGGGTATAGAAATACAATTGATTTCTGTATATTAATCTTCTACCCTGCAAATCTGCAGAACTCACTTATTAGTACTAACAGTTTCTTAATAGATTATTTAGGATTTTCTACATATAATATCATGTCATCTCTGAAAAGAGTTGGTTTTACTTCCTTGCTAATTCAGATGCCTTTAAAATCTTTTCCTTGCCTAATAGTTGTGGCTAGAACCGCCAGTACAATGCTTGGATACAAGGGGCAAGAAATTAAACCTTTTGTTTCTGATCTGAGTGGGAAAACATTCAATTTTTCACATTAAGTATTATGTTAGCTGTGGGTTTTTCACAGAGATCCTTTACGCGGTTGATGAAATTATCTTCTATTTCTAGGTTGATGGCTGTTTTTATCATGAAAGAGTGTTGGATGCAATTTACTTATGCACGGGAGATGGGCGGGCGGATAGTGCGTGCGTGTGGGTGTGGGTGTGTGTGTTGTGTGTGTATATGTATGAAAGAATGTTGGATGGATTTATTTATTTATTTATTTATTTTGAGACAAAGTCTCACTCTGTCACCCAGGCTGGAGTGCAACAGCGCGATCTCCGCTCACTGCAACCTCTGCCTCCCAGGTTCAGGCGATTCTCGTGCCTCAGCCTCCAGAGTAGCTAGGATTACAGGTGTGCACCACCATACCTAGCTAATTTTTGTATTTTTAATAGAGACAGGGTTTTCCCACATTGGCCAGGCTGGTCTCAAACTCCTGCCCTCAGGTGATCCACCCGCCTTGGCCTCCCAAAGTACTGGGATTACAGGTGTGAGCCACTGCACTTGGCCAGAAATGTTGGATTTTGTCAATTTTTTGGCATCTATTGAGAGGTCATGTTTCTTTTGTATTCTATTAGTATCTATCCCAGGAATCTTTTTTTTTTTTTTTTTTTGGTTTTGTTTTGTTTTTTCAGACGGAGTTTTGCTCTTGCTGCCCAGGATGGAGTGCAGTGGCATGATCTCGGCTCACTGCAACCTCCACCTCCCAGGTTCAAGCAATTCCCCTGCCTCAGCCTCCCAAGTAGATTACAGGCGTCCGCCACCATGTCCGGCTAATTTTTCGTACTTTCAGTAGAGATGGGGTTTCACCATGTTGGTCAGGCTGGTCTTGAACTCCTGATCTCAGGTGAACCACCCGCCTCGGCCTCCCAAAGTGCTGGGATTACAGGTGTTAGCCACCACACCTGGCCAATCCCAAGAATCTTTATTGTTCCTGGGATATCCCACAGGGCGACAATATATAATTCTTTTTATATGTTGCTGGGTTCAGGTGGTAATTATTTTGCTGAGGATTTTTGCATCCATGCCATATTGTCTTTAATTTTCTTGTACTGTCGTCTGGTATTGGCATCAGAGTAATTCTGGCCACATAAAATGAATGGAAAGTGTTGCCTCTTCTGCTTTCTAGAAGACGTTGTAAAGAATTGCTATTAATTGTTCTTAAAATGTTTGGTAGAATTCTGCAGTGACTCCACCTGGGCCTGGGCTTTTCTTTGTGAGTAGTTTTTTTGATTACTACTTCAATCTCTTTACTTTGATATCAGTCTATTCAGATTGTCTATTTCTTCTTAAGTCAGTTGTTTCAACAGTTGGTATCTTTCTAGGAATTTGTCCATTTCATCTAAGTTATCTGACTTTTTTTTTTTTTTTTTTGAGACACGGTCTCACTCTGTTGCCCAGGCTGGAGTGCAATGGCGCAATCATAGCTCACTGCAACCCCCACCTCCCAGGCACAGGTGATCCTCCCACTTCGCCTCTTGTGTAGTTGGGACTACAGGTGTGCACCACCATGCATGGCTAATTTTTCTAATTTTTTTTGTAGAGACGGTGTTTCACCATGTTGCCCAGGCTGGCCTTGAACTCCTGAGGTCAAGCAATCCACCCACCTCGGCCCCCCAAAGTGCTAGGATTACAGGCATGAGCCACCAAGCCCAGCTGATTTGTTGATGCACAGTTGTTCATAATATTCCCTTATAATCATTTTTATTTTTTTAAGACAGGGTCTTGCTCTGTTGCCCAAGCTGAAATGCATTGGCACGATCATGGCTCACTGCAGCCTTGACATCCTGGGCTCAAGTGATCCTCCTGCCTCAGCCTCCTAAGTAGCTGGGACCACAGGCTCATGCTACCACATCCAGCTAATTTTTTATGTTTAGTAGAAATGAGGTCTTATGTTGTCCATGTTGGTACTGAACTCCTGGGCTAAAGCAATCCTCCCACCTCAGCTTACCAAAGTGTTGGGATTATAGGCGTGAGTCACCACGTCCAGCCCATTTTTATTTCTTAAGGAACTTTAGTAATGTTCCTTTCTTTCACTTCTGTCTTTGTCATTTCAGTCTTCTCTTTTTTTCTTCTCTCTTGTCAATCTAGCTAAAGATCTGTCAACGTTGTCGATTTTTTCAAAGAACCATCTTCTGGTTTCACTGATATCCTCTATTGTTTTTCTATTCTCTATTTCATAATTTCTGCTTTAATCTTTATTTCCTTCTTTCTGCTTGCTTCAAGACACTAGAAGAGGAAAAACAAACTGAAACTGAAGCAAGCAGAAAGAAGGAAATAACAAATATTATAGCAGAAATTATGAAATACAGAATAGAAAAACAACCAACTATAATGGAATGAAATTGGAAATCAATAGTAGGAAACATTTGGGAAATTCACAAATACATGAAAATTAAACAACACACTTCTAAATAAATAATGAAATAAATAAGATCTCAAAAGTGAATTCAAAACACCAAAAGCAATGGCAACAAAAGCCAAAATTGACAAATGGGATCTAATTAAACTAAAGAGCTTCTGCACAGCAAAAGAAACTACCATCACAGTGAACAGGCAACCTACAGAATGGGAGAAAATTTTTGCAACCTACTCATCTGACAAAGGGCTAATATCCAGAATCTACAATGAACTCAAACAAATTTACAAGAAAAAAACAAACAACCCCATCAAAAAGTGGGCAAAGGATATGAACAGACACTTCTCAAAAGAAGACATTTATGCAGCCAAAAAACACATGAAAAAATGCTCATCATCACTGGCCATCAGAGAAATGCAAATCAAAACCACAGTGAGATACCACCTCACATCAGTTAGAATGGCCATCATTAAAAAATCAGGAAACAACAGGTGCTGGAGAGGATGTGGAGAAATAGGAACATTTTTACACTGTTGGTGGGACTGTAAACTAGTTCAACCATTGTGGAAGTCAGTGTGGCGATTCCTCAGGGATCTAGAACTAGAAATGCCATTTGACCCAGCCATCCCATTACTGGGTATATACCCAAAGGACTATAAATCATGCTGCTATAAAAACACATGCACACGTATGTTTATTGTGGCACTATTCACAATAGCAAAGAGTTGGAACCAACCCAAATGTCCAACAACGATAGACTGGATTAAGAAAATGTGGCACATATACACCATGGAATACTATGCAGCCATAAAAAATGATGAATTCATGTCCTTTGTAGGGACATGGATGAAACTGGAAAACATCATTCTCAGTAAACTATCGCAAGGACAAAAAACCAAACACTGCATGTTCTCACTCATAGGTGGGAATTGAACAATGAGAACTCATGGACACAGAAAGGGGAACATCACACTCCGGGGACTGTTGTGGGGTTGGGGGAGGGGGGAGGGACAGCATTAGGAGATATACCTAATGCTAAATGACGAGTTAATGGGTGCAGGAAATCAACATGGCACATGGATACATATGTAACAAACCTGCACATTGTGCACATGTACCCTAAAACCTAAAGTATAATAATAAAAAAAAAGAAAAAAAAGTGAATTCAGAAAATACTTTCAAATGAATGAAAATGAAAATGCGGCATACTAAAACTCATGATATGCAGCCAAAGCATGCTCAGAGGGAAATTTATAGCTGTAAAATGCCCACAGTTAGAAAGATCTCATATCAATAACCTAAGGAGCTATGACTACAGGTGCATGCCACCATGCCCAGCTAAAGGCTAGATTCTTCTAGTGAAGTTTATTTCTCCATATTTACAGTGTTCAGCCTCTAATGTGATTCCTCTGGAACAAGCAGCTTCGGTATGCCTACAGTTAGTTACCTTGGGATCACAATGTTTTTGCTAGGACTTTCTTCCTCTCATTTACTGACCATACCCAGCCATTCAACTCCACTAATTGCTGGCTGATTGCCCTTTTGTTTTGAATAATGCCCTGGGGCACAAATTGATCTACAAACAATACAATCAAATTCTGGTTCCTTTGAAGAAATAATTTTTGCCATCAGTGTTTTGTTTTAATTGTGTTTTTATTTAAGGCAGGGTCTCCCTATGTTGCCTATGCTGACCTCCGACTCCTAGGCTCAAGCCATCCTCCTGCCTGAATAGCTAGAATTACAGGTGTGCACCCAGCCAGTGATTTATTTTTATTCTAACCCCAGAAAAGCTCTTTCTAAATTAATTCATTGGTTCTCTCCTGCGAACTAGCAAACCTACCATTTGGCCTGTTTCATGAATCTCTTCTCAAATGCCCTTTACCACAACCTACATTGTTCTTTTTCTTTTTTCTTTTCCCTCTACTGTTCTTGAGAGTACAATCAGGTTTGAACTTCTTCACTTCCTGTTGCAAATGAAGTCAGTTCCTTTGGGAAAAAATTAGGAGCTGTTTTACGGTTTGTTTTTCTCCACAGGTAAAAATCTCAGAGTTAGGGCTCTGGAGCTGGGGTTGGGGACAATAGCAAACTTCTCTGAGTGACACTCCCACTCTAGAAACTGAGAGTTTGGGGAATGGAGAGCAGGGGAGGACAGCAGCCTGGGGTCCTCTCAGCTTGCCTCTCCTAGCAGCAAAAGACAGTGAAACCACTGTCTTAAGACCCAAGGCAAGAGTGATCTGGGTCCTAGTATTCTCGGCATACCTGATCAAGTTCCACAAGTGGGGGCTGAGTAGAAGAAGGGGCCCCCATCTCTTAACTGCACTTCTCCAGGACTCAGCAATAGGCAGCTCGGGGCAGAATGAGAATTGCTGATGTCCAGATCCTCCTGGGAAGAAAGCTGCTATTCAGATGCTGGAGAGAATTGAGGAGAAGTGACAAATAAAAATTACAGATCATTGTTTTCGAATAAACTTCTGCACTAGGCACCAACAGACCAAACTAAACATCAAAATGGAGTCACTCATGCTAAAGTTCCAAAGCGAAAACTAGGTTGTTATCTGACCTGAGAAATCAGGAGAAAGAGATAACAGCTAATTTCCCAACAGCCCAGTCTAAAATCTTTAACTGGCACAATGATGAAGTTCCCTCTGCTTTAATCCTTACTAAAAAAGGTAGCCCCAAGTAACCTGGTGTTAACTAATTAGTTAATTTTCTATTGTTCTGTTTAAAAGTAACCAATACACTGTTCCGACTTCTTAAGCCCATCTGTCTTTAAGCCAAACTCTTCTGCTCAACTTACTGGAACACTTATTCTATGAAATGAAATGTTGCCCGATTCTAGAATCGCAAATAAGGCCAACAGGGATCATCAAACTAAACTTGTAATTTTGTCGTTTGACAGGAGGAGGCCCTGTGTTCTTGGCTGCAGTAGCCTGGACAGGAATTTCCACCTTGCTGACCAGACTTTGTTTCTTAATGAATTTGCATAGATGTTCTTGAATAATCTTCCTTCATTTTCTGTTTACTCTTAGGATGATTTCCAGAGACTTTAAATGACTGGGTTTTGTTTTCTTTAGTAGTTTTCACTTGTTTCCGCAAGCAAGGCAGGTCAGCAGAGCTCCTCACACCTTGATGGCAGAAGTTGATCTCCCACTCACTCTCTCACATGAAGGCGTAAGGAAGCACTGTGCTAGAGCTCTATATATGCGATCTCATTTAATCTTCACAACTATAATACAAATATTCTAGATCTTACCTGGAACAGACCTGGAACCTGTGTACCAGAATCATCTAGTAATTTGCTCTAAGTAAAAGGGCAAATAGGTGACAGAGATCTGATTCAAACCTAGGTCTAAATACATCCAAAGCCCAGGTTTTCTGGACTAAGCCCCTTTCATCTTTTTTACACAGACATTTTTAAAAATCAGAGCTCATGAGACAGTTCTATCCCTGTGCAGTCTCAATAATTTCTTTAGGTAATACACTATTTTCTTCCACATCTGGATCTTTTATAATAATATTACTTAATAGTATCAATCATAACATTTCAAATTCTATTGTTATATATTATATAATATGTGTTAAAATATATAATTATAGGTTGGTGCAAAAGTAATTGCGGTTTTTGCCATTACTTTCAATGACAAAAGCCACAATTACTTTTGCACCAACCTAAAATATTTTGTTTTTAAAATAATATTATCAGAAGTGGTATTCTGTGTGTTCATCCCTTGAGGTACATTCACACGAAGTCCATGACCAAGAAGCTTATCTCTCTAATACTGCTTCCTGCTGGGTGCAGTGGCTCATGCCTACAATCCCAACACTTTGGGAGGCCAAGGCAGGAGGATTGCTAGAGCCCAGGAGTTCTAAACCAGCCTGGGCAACATAATGAGACCTAATCACTATAAAAATTTAAAAATTAGCCTGGCATGGTGGTGTATACCTATAGTCCCAGTGACTCAGGGAGCTAAGGCAGGAGGATCACTTGAGCCCAGGAAGCTGGGGGTGCACTGAGCTGTGATCCTGTTACTGCACTTCACCTGGTCAACAGAGCAAGACCCTAGCTCAAAAAAGAATAAATAAATAAATAAATAAATAAATAAAATCTGCTTTCTTAAAGAGTAAGGTAGATTGATGTGCCCTGTGTTTGGGTCTTTTTTTATTAAAAACATTAAGATGACATGATCTTTTTTCTCCCCAAATTACCATTGTATCCCCACCAATAAATGTCTTTCTATGAGATAAAATACCTAACAGGCAGCTCAAGGATTTGGGAGATGTTTGACTTTTTATAGAATAAAACTTGTAAAAAGGTATCTTCCAGCCTGAGCAATATAATGAGACCCCTGTCTCTACTGAAAATTTAAAAATTAGCCAGGTGTGGTAGTGCACACCTATAGTATCAGCTACTCAGATGGCAGAGGCAGGAGGATCACTTGAGCCCAGGAGTTCGAGGCTGCAGTGAGCTAGGATTGCACCACAGCATTCCAGCCAGGGCAACAGAGCGACACCTTGTCCAAACAAAAAATCTTATCTAGATAATGGAAGTTTTCTATTTGCCTTTGTATACATTTGTGATCTTAATTAAGGCAGGTTTATCATAACATGTGCCTGGAATGTCAGACCATAGTATAGTCTCCCAATAACATGACTGCTATTTCTCTCTCTCCAAATATTCTCTCTTGTGCTTTCATTTTCTGGTTCATAAAGTTCCATATAACCAAGCCCTCCAGGAAGATTTCCCTGATCTCCAAGAGTTAACCAAACTGCCACCTGCACTACTGTTCTCTACCATACAGAGTTTTACAGTTTCCATTCTCATCTTCAAAGTAATATGTTGATTTCCCTGTCTGTTTTCCACCAGATTTCTCCACGGAAAGGAAAACCAGTGTCTTAATTGAGTTAGCATCTCCAAGGCACATGATTGGCATATAATTATCATACATACTGAAGGCCTACTATACCTTCTTGACAAACAATGCTATCCTTCAAATCCTGTAATGCTTTTATTTCTTTAAAATAAAGTATCCCCTCCCATACTATATTGAGTATAAATTTCATTCTATCACCATTAGCTTTAACATTAACTAATCACATATACAAAGCCAATTAAATATAAAATTAAGAAATAATGATACCTCTTTTAAAAAGGACTAGCACTTACCCTAAAGATACTTTGACACACACAAAAAAACACTAGATCACTAGGGAAACTTCAAAAACACACACACACACACACACACACACACACACATCCATGCAGCCACAACTGACTAGTCATTAATAGGAAGATCCATTTTAAAAGTGATTCTACACTTTTAAATACATTTTATCATGCAGGAAGGAGCAAATGTTTAAAATAAAAATTAAAAAGTAAATTTTAGATTAGCAAGTGTTCATATTGATAAATTTTTTAAAAAATGAAGAAATTAGACAAATAAGGTATATAAAGAAACTTTTCTCTGTAGTTAATTGCCAAAAGAAAAAATAAAAGACACATCAATTTAGATTTGGAAGTTTATCCTTCAACTCTACTTGGCTCCATTTATCACTGTTAGAAAAAAAATCGTTTTGTCAGTTTTTACCACCTTAAAAATCAGATTTGTCAGTAACAAAGTCTCTTGCTTATTTCTGACGTTGTGCTAAAGCTAAGTGAGAGAAGAAAATATAGCTACTGAAGGCAGAACCCCCAAAATTACAAGAATCATTGAGGGGAACTGTGAACACATGGTAAATAATATAGTTACATGTTATATTTAAACAAAGTTTAAGGAACGCGCTCGGGTGAGATTATTTGCTCTAAGTGGCTCTTTCTGACACAACAGAGGCCCACACACTTGTGTGAGTTCTGTCGCACTTGGTAACCTCAGTTAGAACCTGCAAACAGGAAAGACTCTAAGTCCCACGTTCAGAAAGGATGCTTGTTTTTGGAGATCTTTAATCTCAACTGTCAGCACCTGACTGAAATAAACAAAACACCTTTGCTAAAGAAACAAATGTGTTAAAGGGATTTTACTAGATTAATCAAAACAAATTAAAATGCCTTTGTTGATAGAAAATGACAGGACTGAAGAACAGCATCAAGTGACTGCTGCTCAAGTAACAAAGGCACTGAACAGCTATTTTAGGTTTGCCGTAGTGTGCTCAATAGCTGTTTAAATAATGCAATAAATGTACTTACCAAATATTTCCCCTCCACTAGCATATTCTGTCACCAGATAAATCATCCGTTCTGTCTCCATAACCTGGTGCAAAGGCAGGAAAGTGACAGACAGTGACACAAATGACAGGCTGATACAGGAAGAGAAACTAACGACTCCTCTTTTCTCATTTGAAATATTAATAACCACTATAGATTAAAGAAAATTTAAAACATTTTTGGGGAAACAAATATAAATGTTATTAAGAAGAAAGGGAAAATCAGATATTCCTCCAAGTTCTTAAAAGTAGGAAACATTTATTGCTTGAGAGAGATAGTCTTTTTGATGTTCCATGAGGTCTCTGCAATCTCTTAAGCTCCATAAAACTGAGAGGCAAAGAAGTTGTCAAGAACCAAAACTTAAACTTCAGATTCAACATCAATCATCTGAAGCACAAAAATGCCCCATCAAATAAAAAAAAAAAAAAAAAAACTAAAGCAAAAAAAAGCCTTTGGGGAAAATAACGGGAATCACATAAGAACGCCACAGAAATCACATATGTCTTTCTTTTTTTAATAGAAATGACAACTTTCCTTTCCACTGCCCATTTATTTGAAAAAAAGAGAACAGTAATTTAAAATACTCAACCTTTTAAAGTAACGTAGGTGATTTGTGTTTTGTCTTGGTCCCTTTTTTGCTCCTTTTTAAAATTCATTGTAGTAAGTTGTCAGTCCTTTCTTCCCTTTTACATTTTCCATCAAACATTTTTAAAAGTAATAATGATTACATACACTCATTATAAAACAAAAGACCAAAGGCTTTCCTCTTCCCAATCTCCTCCATCTCAATCCCCAGAGGAACACTGTTCACTGCTTATTGTATATCTTTCTAGAACAATGCTGTCCAATAGAAATATAATATGAACTGCATATATTATTTTAACTTTTCTAGTAGCCACATTTAAAAAGGAAAAAGGAAAAGGTGAAGATAATTCTAGTAATATTTTTTATTTACCCCAATATATCCAAAATACTATCATTTCAACAATTCTTTTAAAATTATTTTTAGTTTTACACTTAATTAAAACTAAATACAATTAAAAATTCAGTTCCGGCCAGGTGCAGTGACTCACGCCTGTAATCCCAGCACTTTGGGAGGCCGAGGTGGGTGGATCACTTGAGGTTAGGAGTTCAAGACCAGCCTGGCCAACATAGTGAAACCCCGTTTCTACTAAAAATACAAAAATTAGCTGGGCGTGGTGGTGCATGCCTGTGATCCCAGCTACTTGGGAGGCTGAGGCAGGAGACTCACTTGAACCCAGGAGGTGGAGGCTGCAGTGAGCAGAGATCATGCCACTGCACTCCAGCCCGGGCAACAGAGCGAGACTTCATCTCAAAAATAAATAAATAAATAAATAAATAAATAAATGAAATTTAAAAAACCCAGCTGCCAGAAAGCAAAATTAAAGCTTGAAAGAAGGCACTGCTCAAAGCTAGCACTGGACCTTTGGAAATTCTCATAGGCTAATCTTGGGTAAGACAGGCAAACTTGCAGAATTCAGTTACAAGGGTAATACCTACAAGTCAACCTCTTGAGAAAGGTCAGCCTAAGCCCCACAATTATTTAAAGACGATTTATTTTAAAAGGTAAGGTCAAGAAATTTATTCAGCCCATCAGGACAGGAAGGAAGCCGAGGTTAGACACATGTGAGCTCACAGATACAGGTCTTCAGGCAACACCAGGAAGCTTTCATAGGTTTGCTTGTGGGGCAGAACGTAGGCAATTGTTCAATATAATTTAGGCTGATAAATTTCAACAGGTCTACTCCTGTTGACCTAATTTCATTATGTGAGCAGCTGATGCCAGGGAAGAGCTCTAACGCTGTAGTTTTAACCACACATATTAACATCATAACATGTTTTCTTTTCCATAAAACTAAGAGGCTATGAAAGCTTGCCCATAGCGCCTTGGGTGTACTTTCTCCACTCTTACACATGGTCCTATGTCTGGGCCAGTAACCATTTACTGCAGACTAACAGCAGCAAAATAACCAAGTGGGTGGCCACGTCCTTCAGAACTAAGAGATGGCTGTTCTGGCAGAAAGCAGCAAGTAGAGTTGGGCCTATGCAGAGGCAAAGTTCTCGGCTGCCAATGCATTGCAATTTGAGAAGCATCCCGAAGCCCCACCTCTCCCAAAATATCTCTTTCACCAGCCTGCTAAGGCAAGGTCCTCTCCTCCTGTCCCGCTTGAAATTCCAGCCATCAGATTTACTGCTTTTGTAGTTAGGCTAGGGAATCATTTTGATGATGGCATGAAATATGCATGTTTCTTGGGAAGACCAACAAAAAAAAAACTAAAATAGAAATCTCTCCTATTGGAGAGATCTGGTCACTTGACCTGGTCTCTTGATTATCAAAATAATTACTACCTTGGAAAACTAAGTCTAGGATCCTACTAGAATAGAAAAGAGGTAGGTTTTGATTGATCCAAGAAGCAATCCTTTGCCTTAACAATTTATAACATGATTACAGAAACTAGTATTCAAATAATGCTGTTAAAAAATGTTATATTCATCTCTAACTTTTCACCTCTCTAAATTCTCTTCTTTTTGGGTTTCCCATCCTGTTTTAGAACTCTGAACTAAATAAAATAAATGCTCATCCTCTTCTGAATTAATATTTTGTGTAGTTCTTGCTAAGAATGGCATCAAATTTTAAGGAACAAATTAAAAAGACCTACCTGGGTAAGGAAAACTTACTAGTAAACGGCCAGGGGAAACTTGAGGATACTAAGTGCTAAGTGGGTAAACAGAAGGGTAGGAAAGACAGCAGGATTAACATAGAAACAAAAAAAGTCACAGATGTTCACCCACCCACATTTCTTCAAAGGGAGCCATACATACAATATTCTGGGTTATTTGCAGCTATCTGCTACATACTAATGATCCTACCTGGTAGAGCCTGATGATATGGGGGTGGCAAAGCATCTTCATAATTTGAACTTCCCGGAAAATCTTCTTCAAGTTTTCTTCATCCAGCTGGGTCTTATCTATGATCTTGATAGCAACCTGACAACAGAGGGAAAAAATTTACTCTGATGCATTATTAAAAGCAGTTTACTAAGAAAAATTAGGTTCACTTTAAAACATTACGTTCCATAAAATATAAGCTGCCAGTATTCTGTTTACAGAATGTCAATGAGAAAAATTAATTTACTCTTTTTAAAAAGATAGGAAATGGATTCCTAGCAAGTTGGTCTCAAAGAAACAGACTCCAAAAGCTAATGGGTCTTCTGCCATTTCTTCAATTGCTTATATGGTAAAATCCTATGAAAAAATACTTTATTACTCCATAGATGTCGTTACGGTCTGGGTCAAATCATGTTTCAGTGCAGAGTGGTATGCAGGGCCTCTCATTAAGACAAGAAGCTTTAAATAAAATAAAAAATTTTTTAAAAGGCAAGAAGCTTGTATCATAAGTACATGGTGTCTTACTAAGGTTTTATGAGAACTATCACAGGAGCTTTCACATCTCACCAGGTGCTTGTAGAACTCAATAATAATAATAATAGTAGCAGTGATGGTGGTGGCAGCAGTAGTAGCAGCAGCTACCATATACAAAAAGTTTACTATGGGCCAGGCATAACTCTTAGTGCTTTGGAAGTACTAACTCATTTAAACCTCCTAACACCCACATTATCATTAACCTTGTTTCAGAAATACAGAAACTGAGGCACACAGAGATTAGGTAATTAACCAAGATTAAGTAATTTACACCTAGTATATGACAGATGCAGGATTGAAGCCTAGGTAGCTTGGCTTTAGAATCAAATTCTTAATAATAATGTTATAAGAATCTGAAGATCTTTCTTTAGCATACATGCACTGCGTCATAAAACATATCTTTCCAATGTGCCCCCTTTTAATAAGATACTCATCAGCAAATACATTTTAATAAAGAATGAACGATGAAGTACTTTTAAAAATCTACTAAATCTAAACTTCCACCGTGAAATACTTAAAATATTTGTGTTGCTCCAAAATATGTCTGTATGTCAGTTTCAATTACCTAATCAGTATGGAAGCAATACTGGTTAGATGAAGAGCCTAGACTAGTCAAACTCTAATCCTCTCCAAATCTTAACATTCTAAGATTCTATGCACCAGAGAAGTAAAGGGAACATATACAGTACTTACTGAGGAATAAAACAGGAAAACAAAATTTCAAAAGTAAAAATGTTTAGCTCAGAGAAATAAAGACTGTTTGGAGCCATACATGGCAGATTATTCAGATGTATAAACGGCTGGCATAAAAGTAACTTTATCTGAAGCTGTTTCAGGTGTTAAAATGAGGACCCATGGGAGAAAGGCACAGGAAGATAAATTTCAGCTGTACTCAAAGAGTATTCAAGCCATGCCTAATGAGGGAGTGTGATGAAAGGAGCTGGGTGTGGCTGGAGCTACAAGGATTAATCAGACACAGCTTAAACTTCAAGGAGATCACACAGTCTAAAAAGGAAAAAAGATGTGTGGAACTGAAAACAATGCAGCATTGGAAGTACAATCAATGGAGCTATGTACCAGGTATAATAACAGACAGAGGATGGTGAATGACCTTCACCTATAGGAGAAGAGGTAGAAAAAGTCTGGGAAAGACTTCACAAAGAAAGCAGAATTTCACTACAGAGAGAACTGGGATAGGCAGAGAAGAAGGTAGAGAATTTGATGAGGATCTCACCAGCTGCTTGGTTTCCTATAAGAAGTCTTGGATCTTATAACCCTTGACCCCCTGCATTTCTACTTCTCCTCATTACTGCACCAGATCACATACAAGACCTTAACTCCACAACTGGTCTAGCATCTGCTCCTGCTTCTCTCAGGATAGCTCCCAAAACAACAACAAAAAAAATCATGGTACACAGTGTCTCTTCCTAGAACAAATAGCTTGGTCTTAATAGTCATTATTAATAAAACCTTACATGTGAATGGCACCTTGTAGTGTACAGAATGCGTTCATAAAATAACAAGCTTAGAAACTTGCAGATATATCCCGATAGCAGAGCTGACAAACAGCTGTAATCCCAGCACTTTGGGAGGCCAAGACAGGCAGACTGATTGAGTCCCGGAGTTCAAGACCAGCATGGGCAACATGGTGAAACCCCATCTCTACTAAAAAACTTTAAAAAAATTAGCCGAGCATGGTAGCATGTGTCTGTAGTCTTAGCGACTCAGAAGGCTGAGGTGGAAGGACAGTTTGATCCCAGGAGCTGAAGTTGCAGTGAGCTATGATCGTGCCAGCAACAGAATGAGACCCTGTCTCAAAAGAAAAAAAAAAGAACTTCCAAACAAGGGCGTTGGAAATGGGTTACAAGCAATAATGGATCACCTCCAATCTCAACTTTCTGTGCACGACATGATGTGCAAAAGGTGGGAAGAAATGCTAGGATTTATTTATCTTAATAACAGAGGGCATCAACTGTCTAAGGTCTGTGCCTGAAATCTTCCACCTCTGCCCACCCCCTACTAATTGATGGCATGTACAATATAACTCGGGAAAGGCGGGTGGCCTTCAGGTTAACTTACGAAATTTGTGCATTCTTTCACCTCCAAGAGATCACAGGGAGTCATATAGTGGGGCCTCCCTGATTCATAAGGCACTCACTCTAAATTTCATTTGCATTCTGAAGCAATACGACCTTCATAATGGTAAACAGAGATTGTGTGGCTCCCAGTCAGCCACACAATCACGTGGGTAAATAACAATACAGTGAATTAAACGCATTTCTGACTTACCATATTTTCAACTTTAATGGGTTTATTGGGACGTAACCCATCATAAGTCAAGAAATATCTGTACTAGCAATAATGCCTTTTGTTGGCTATAATTAACAATGATTTATTACATATTTCAAAATGGCTGAAGGAGATTTGAAATGTCACCAACAGAAAGAAATGATAAATGTTTGGGGTAATGGATATCCTAATTACCCTGATTTGATCATTACATGTTGTATCCATGTAGCAAAATATCAAATGTACCCCATAAATATGTACAATAATAAATAAATAAATATATACATGAATTTTACAAAGAAATGTACTTCATCTTTTCAGGAAAAATTGCATTGAACATAATCTGTTCTTAGAAGGCATATACAAAGAAGTTTCAATAGATTAAAACATCAAACTCCTGTCTACTCTTTAGTGAGAGTTCAGATTCCAGAAGACATTGAAAAGTGAAGCTTTGGGCCAGGCACGGTGGTTCACGCCTGTAATTCCAGCACTTTGGGAGTTCAAGGCAGGAGGATGGCTTGAGGCCAGGAGTTCAAGACCAGCCTGGGCAACAAAGTGAGACCTCATCTCTACAAAAAATAAAAAAATTAGCCAGGTGTGGTAGTGTGTGCCTGTAGTCCCAGTTACTCAGGAGGCTGAGGCAGAAGGATTCCATGAGCCCAGGCGATCGCTTGAGCCTAGCAAGGGTGAAGTGAGCCATGATCATGCCACTGCATTGCAGTCTGTGCAACAGAATGAGACCCTTTCTCCAAAACAAAAAACAAAACAAAACAAAACAAAAAAAGTGAACCTTTACTTAGTAGTTGAATATAGTACTGAAAGCAAGGACTCTGAAGTCAAGCTACTTAGATTCAAAATCTTGGAACTATCCCTTACATATAACCTAGAACAGTTTATTTGATTTTCCAATGGCTCCCTATCTGTAAAATGTGGGCAACAACGGAACCTACTTTAAAGTGATTTTGGGGATTAACAAAGCTAATATATGCAACCTGATTAATATAATGCCTGGCACAGTAAACAGGCAATATATGTTAATTACAGGTACTGCTGTTGTTATTTTATTTTCTTCTGGAATCAAGCCTTCAACTTTAGGCATTCCTTGGCAAGAATTAGATTTGCTTCACTAAGCAACATAATCCTGGATCCGAAACACATCAACTCCTTATTCAAGGGACAAATTGAGGGACCAAGAAGCAAAATAGCTAACAATTTGTGGGCAGCATTCAGAACCAACTGGCTGCCGCCAGCTGATGTGGGAAGAACATGGAAAGAACAGAGCTGGAAAAAAAATAAACGCATTCCATTCAGGAAAGTCACAGTGAGCCATAGGATGGAACCCACAGCAAGACCTGACCCTGAGGGCTGTACCAGAGAGACAGTGGTCTACTTCTTCACAGCAGGCCAGGCTCCCCTTGCCAACCCTACCTACTAGCTAACACCTGAGAGGGGAGAACTTACTGCTGCTTGGCAATGGCATAACTGCTTGATAAGGCCACTTAACAGGGAAACGAACTCAGCTCCTACCTTAGCTGCAAACTGGAAAGTGGGAGTTTTCTAAAAAGCAGAAAAATAAAGTTGGAACACAGAAACTGCCAAGTCAGACAGCAGGTGGCTGGCACACAGGTATGACTATTTTGAGAATATCTAAACAGATAAATGAGTAGGAGTTTCACAGCTACAGATTACTGAAGGCTATATAGTAAAGGTTTTGGTGTAAAGTACACACCAGTTGCTGGAAAAATTGAATGTGTCCACAACAAAGGCAAATCAGTAGGTAAAGAAAAGATAAACTCTCAAAGAATGTTTTTATATTGGGGCTGAAAATCTATAAATCTCCTAATTGTACTTACATATGAAAATTATAACAAAGAAGAAAACTTCCAACATGTTATCAAGAGACCATATATTTCCTAAGTTTGCCTGTTCTACACAGAATTCTTTTGTCTTCCAAAGAGCATGACTTTGTAAATTGACATTCTAATATTAATTAAACATGACACTGTATCAAGTATGCTACTAAAGAGATACAGATTGTGAGAGTCCTTAATTTCCCTACTCAAGACATTCCCATTCAACAAATTCTTCTTTTTCAATTGGCATGTGGTAGGAAAAAAATTAAATTTAGATCATGCCAAATTTAAAGTCATAGTTCTTTATTATTCATTCTATAAGAGGAAAAATTACTATTTCCCCCTTTTAGTTCTCACTTCTAAAAAACACAGTTCTTTTTAACTCAACTCACTTTCGTAAGCACAATAATGTTCATAGTGAATGAAGCTGAAAAAAATAGTGGTTTCTTCACAACAGGCAATAATTCACTTGCATATTCTGACACCATAGTTGCAAGCAAGATAATGGCAACAGAGTAAAAAACAATGAACTAAGGGACACTTCAGCATTAAGATCAAAACAAACCACCCTTCCCCATCAGAAGTAAACGCCCTATAGTAGATAGTACGGATTCAGGGATGTGCCAGGACAAATGGACAGTTCAAGAAAGAACTACGTAGGAGGGAAATGCAAAGTTCACAAGGGCTCAAATTCTTCCAAAACGAGAAAGAGCATCTCCTTACACTGGTATGCAGATGAACATACAGTAATTTCGAAGAATATAGTGAGCAGACTGCGTGCTTTTTAGAAGGAAAGAGAAAACATTACAGTTTGAAGAAAAGCTTATTTTTTAAAAATTTGTTTTAAGGAAAGAGCTCTATTTCTCTTGGAAATGTCTTTAAAATTTAGGCAGATATCAAACATTTTGTCATTGTAAGCTTTTTTCAATGAGGTTATGTTTTTATACTAACTTCTGTAGCAAAATTTTTATTCTCTATGACAAAGCTTATCTACTCTAGAACATTCTCAGCTCAGCTCTACAACTATTTTATGATCTAGATCTGTACAGTGTAATACAGTAGGCACCAGCCACATGTAACTATCCAGACTGATGCGCTATAAATGTAAAATATATACCAGATTTCAAAGATAGTAATATAAAAAAGAATTAAACTATCTCCCTGATAATTTTTATATTGATTACATGTGGAAATTACAATATTTTAGATACATTAGGCTAAACAAAAGATATTAAAACTAATTTCACCTCTTTTTACTTTTTTAATATGATTATTTAAAAACTGTAAATAATGTATGTGTCCTCTTTCTGTTGGACGGCACTGATCTAGATAATGCCAATAGGCTACATAATTAATCCACCAGTTAAAGGAGGTATTCCTTGAAAATGACTTCTGAAATCATTGACTTTATATTGAGAATTGCCAACTGTCTATCTCACAGAAACTTGGCCCAAGTTACAAGGCTCTCAATGCTCAAACATAGCCTTGGGAGAAAATCTCAAATAAGGTCTCAAAAGTTATATTCTAGGAGCTCAATTTAATTCAATTTTTAAAATGTCTATTGAGCAATTGACTGGTTTACCGCACTGCCCTTGTGTGCAGCCATTCCCAGGAGGGGTTCTCTCAGAGAATTAAGTCTTATAGCCTTAAGACAGCAGTTCTCAAACTGTTTGGTTTCAGGACTCCGTCTCTTAAAAGTTAGGAGAATCTTCAAAGAAGTTTTGATTATGTGAGTAATATCTTTCAATATTTGCTTAGAAATCAAATTAAAAACCAGAAATTAAGACAAAAATTTAAAAGACACGTGTATACAACTACACATCCCCTTGGTCATCAGAGTAATTGCAGCATCATACATAGCATAGTCTCTGGAAATCCCTATTTTATAATTGTGAGAGAGTATGAATGAAAAGTGAAAATAATGTTGTGGCATTTCTATAAAAATGGTTTTGACCTAGGGGACCCACTGAAACACTATTGGAGACTATGAGGTCCCTGAATCAAACTCCAAGAACAACTGCCCTTAAAGCCTTACTGTATGTAATGAATTGACTTCTCTTCAATGCATCTAGAATAGTACCATGTTTGGGAGAACTGAGAAAATAGTCACTCAATTTTCTTTTTCTATAGGGCATAATGCTTTCACAGGACCCAGCTAAGAATGGCTGGCTAGAAAGGAACTTAAGTACCTTTGGAGTCAGCCTTAATGAAAAAATTTTTATTTAAAATTTACTAGAAAATAGAATTGTCAACAGAAAACAAATTTAGAAGAATCCCAAACCAACACAAGCTAGACTCTTGAATGCAACCTGTTACACATTAAATGACCATGATTAATAATGTTCCACGTGACCAAGGTCAGGATGTAGGCTGGCCACATTCTTGGGAAGATCTTAACGTCTGCACTGTTACCCAGGCTGGAGTGCAGTGACACGACCATAGTTCGCTGCAGCCTCAACCTTCTGGGCTGAAGCCATCCTCTCACCTCAGCCTTCTGAGTAGCTGGGATTACAGGGACACACCACCACACCTGGATAATATATATTTTTTAATTTTCTGTAGCGACAGGGTCTCACTATGTTGCCCAGGCTGGTCTCAATGGATCCTCCCACCTCAGCCTCCTAAAGTGCTGGGGTTACAGGCAAGAGCCACCACACCTGGCTTCCAATTTTTTAATTGAAGTCTATATTTCAGCTTGAAACCATTAGTCAAATCAAGTACTAAGAGGCAAAACAGGGATGTATATTTGGAAAGAACAGGTTATTCTATTCATTATACACACCAATCACAACTGTTTCTGGGAAAATATGCAGCTGTCAAGCCTAAGGAATGGCTGGGATGCCAACTCAAGACATGAGGACTCTACATGGCCAGCAAAGATAAGGGTCAGGCAGCTTTCAATAAACTCCACAGAAAGTAGTTAACAACTATAATTTAAAATGTATAGCACGCCAGGCACGGTGGCTCACGCCTGTAATCTCAGCACTTTGGGAGGCCGAGGTAGGCAGATCACTTGAGGTCAGGAGCTCGAGACCAGACTGGCCAACATGGTGAAACCCCACCTCTACTAAAAATACAAAAATTAGCCAGGCGTGGTAGTGGGCACCTGTAATCCCAGCTACTTGGGAGGCTGAGGCAGGGAGAATCGCTTGAACTTAGGAAGCGGAGGTTGCAGTGAGCCGAGATGGCACCGCTGCACTCCAGCCTGGGCAACAAGAGCGAAACTCCATCTCGCAAATAATAATAATAATAATAATAATAATAATAATAATAATAATAAAATACAATAAAATGTTAGTGCTTTTTAGGTGAGTGGTTGAACTTTTATTTTTCTGCCCTCTAGGCCGTACTGAATGGTGACTGTAAAATAGTTCATGCATTTCCAATGTCTGGATAGAGAACAGAAAGTTTACTGAAAGTGGGAAAACAAGTTGGAAAATGGTATACTGTGCAAAATTAGTAAATGGTATCTGAAGCAAAGGAAATTTTCTGTGATTACTTGAAATTCAAGACATAGAAGAGAAATTTTTAAAGACAAAAAGAAAATGACTTCTCAGTTCCAGTAATTCCCATCTGGTTGACATTTACCCTCTCAGAAAACAGAAGCCTATGAGCGTCTCCAATATTATGAGCAACTCTCTCAGGCATACTGACAGGATTGTTACTGTTGCAAAGTGTCAACAATGTTTTATAGTTAAATCAACTCTTGTCCTACAGGTTTATCATTTAAATGTATTCAACAAAATTTTTTTTAAAAAAAAAAAGGAGTGGAGGAAAAGACAGAGTTGACAATAAAAATGAAGGTCAGTCAGGATTATTTACAAAATATAGATATTCAATTTTCTATTTTCAGGTGTTTATTTCAGGTGTTTATTTTCAAAAAAAAAAAAGAGGGAAGAGCAGGAAAGAAGGAGAAGGGCAGAAAGAGAATGTAGGACAAACAAGAAACACTGAATAGAGAGAAAGGATTGGGCAGAAAAGTATTAGGGATCTGGGGAAGAAAAGGGCAAAAATGAAATTTTGCACTTTGGGAGGCCGAGATGGGCGGATTGCCTGGGGTCAGGAGTTTGAGATCAGTCTGGCCAACATGGTGAAATCCCATCTCTACTAAAAATACAAAAAAAAAACATTAGCCAAGCACGGTGGCATGGGCCTGTAGCCCCAGCTACTTGGGAGGCTGAGGCAGGGGAATTGCTTGAACCAGGAAGGTGGAGGTTGCAGTGAGTCAAGATCACACCACTGCACTCCAGCCTGGGTGACAGAGCAAGACTCTGTCTCCAAAAAAAAAAAAGAAAAGAAAAGAAAAAGAAAAAGAAATTTTAGTCCCAGGACAGAAAGACGGGAAATAACTTGGCAATATGGCCTAAATACAAGGTTGTAAGGAGACAAAAAGCTGAATAAATTTCAAGATGGATTTTCTTAATGAGTACATGCTACTCTTTCCTGGAATGCCAACTCACAGGTAAAAATAACACAGACTCACAGAAGGATTGTACTCTTCCCAAGAACAGCATTTGTCAAGAAGCCTGTGTACTGTTAAGCACATTTAGATGTAGAACCTAGAATGCTCAAAGACTTAAAGCTCCAGCTGAAAAGAGAGCTGAACTCAACTGACATAACATAATTTTCTTAAACTTCCCCTATGGAGATTTATTATATTGGGTATCTTGCTAACCTTACAATGGTAGTGCTGTTCCTGTTGAACAAAATCAGCAACAGTTCATATTTTAAATTGTTTTAAATTATATCAATATGCCCCCCAAGGACTAATAACACAGTCTGCATGAAGTAGCAGGAGCTGAGTGAACCAAGGAAACAGAAAACAGTTGAAAAACTATCCTAAATCCCTCATCTCTTGACATCTCCCAATTATTTGACAATGAAGACTAAGGAAAAACAGGAAGCAATATCCATTTTCAGACTGCATTTCATCCTCCTATTTCTGAAAGTCTCACTTGTAATGCATCCTCAGATGTCAGTAGTGTGCTCATTGTTTGTCAAGAGGTGCATCGTTGTGAAATCATGCATTTCTAGTCTAGATGTTTATGATGCCAGACTATCTTCCCTGAGCAGCCTGGAGTAAGAAGCCAGGCTTCCTGTGCCCATCAGGAGCATGGCACCAACTACCTTCTGAGGCGTTTTCCTAAGGACAGGTACACACTACAAGAGCTGACAGATAATGCCAGCTCTGGGATTCCTTCAAAATGGAATGTTTTGTGTGATGGCTTGTGCATTTATTCCAGTTTCAATGAGTTCCTTATATTTAGTAATCATCACATTTTCAAGTCAAACAAATGTTATTTCCATAATGAATGTTTGCATTTCATGTGATGAATAGTGTAATTTAAGTAACTTAAATCAATCCCTGGAAGTCTAATAGTAAACATTAATTAATTCTTAAATTTCTGGTTTTTTTGTTTTTGTTTTTTGCGATGGAGTCTCGCTCTGTCTCCCAGGCTGGAGTACAGTGGCGCCATCTCGGTTCACTGCAACCTCCACCTCCTGGGTTCAGGCAATTCTCCTGCCTCAGCCTCCCAAGTAGCTGAGACTACAGGCGCACATCACCACACCCAGCTAATTTTTGTATTTTTAGTAGAGATGGGGTTTCACCATGCTGGCCAGGCTGGTCTCAAACTCCTAACCTTGTGATCCACACACCTTGGCCTCCCAAAGGGCTGGGATTACAGGCGTGAGCCACCATGCCCAACCAAATTTCTGATATTTATTGTAAAGGTGATAAACAACACTGCCATAGAAAAAACTGAGAATGGTTCCACTGAAATATAAAATTATTATATGGGTTACACATAGCCACAATAGATGTCAAAAGACAGCTACATGAAGTATATGCTTAATATAACAGAGTTAACATTTAACAAGATTGTGTTTTCCTGTAGCAGGATTACAGACATCCTAAATACTGATCTTCTCTGATGGTCCTAAATTTGCATTAGAGTACAAGTGTAGAATTTCAAAAAGATGCTAAGGTAGAACCAAGGATTTTATGTAAAGGAAATTGTCGTCTAACTGTGTATCAGTTCATTAAAGTATTGAGTATGGTTAATAACATTGAGGGTTTTTTAAAATCATTAAAAGCATCCACAATTTAAGTAAAACCAAACTATTATACTATTAGCCCCTCTTTTATGTCTTATGACAATACTACTTTTAAGCCAATTAACATGACCCCTAATTCACTGCCAATGAGACCCAAAAGAATCTCCAGATATCAGAAATAGTTTCATTTAAGATAGACGGCCGGCGCGGTGGCTCATGCCTGTAATCCCAGCACTTTGGGAGGCTGAAGCGGGTGGATCACAAGGTCAGGAGATTGAGACCATCCTGGCTAACATGGTGAAACCTCGTCTCTACTAAAAATACAAAAAATTAGCTGGGCGTGGTGGCAGGCGCCTGTAGTCCCAGCTACTCGGGAGGATGAGGCAAGAGAATGGCATGAACCCAGGAGGCGGAGCTTGCAATGAGCCGAGATGGCACCACTGCACTCCAGCCTGGGAGACAGAGCAAGACTCCGTCTCAAAAAAAAAGAGACATATTTGGATAAATATTGTTCTAGGAAAATAAGAGACCATAATTAACACATCCCCACCAAAAAATCATAAGGAATGAGATTTATGAGATGAGAAAATGAAAATGTAGAGAGCTAGAAGGAAGTAAAATGTTAACTGATAATAATGTCATACTAAAACTAATAATCCCTCCATATTTAAAAGTCTTTGTGCAATTTTCCTGAGGTCTCTGGGTCACAGGTTTCTTGATAGATCAAGTTGGCATTTTTTGAAACTAAGAGATCAAATTGGCATTTTTTGAAACTAAGTAAAAAAAAAAATCCCTTCAATGAATCAAATGTACTTTTCTGGGTAGAAAACAGCACAGAATAAGGAGCTCAGTGTGTAGGAAGGATATAAAAATGGTCATACACAGCAGTAGAAACTTTTTCCCTCTGAACAAAATTACACACAAACCCTAATACATAAGACAGAAAAAAGAGTATCCATCCTGGTTATAGACAAAACTTTTTAGAAGCCTAGGGCTCTGCAGAACAGTTTGGAAATCACTGTGACAGCAAAAAGAGGAATGGAGTGGGTGCTGAGATTGAGAGTTCAATTTCCAGCTGTATCTCTAAGATATGTTTGTGACCTTGGGAAAATCACTTTACCCCTCTAATCCTCAATGTTTTCATCTATTACATGACTTGAAAGCAGAGGTATCAGCTGGGCACAGTGGCTCACACCTGCAATCCCAGCACCTTGGGAGGCCAAGGTGAGATGACTGCTTACGCCCAGGAGCTTCAGACCAGCCTAGGCAACATAGTGGAATCCTGTCTCTACAAAAAAAATTTCAAATTGGTTGGGCATGTTGGCATGTGCCTGTGGTCCCAGCATTTTGGGAGGCTGGGGCAGAAGAATTGCTTGAGCTCCAGAGGTCAAGGCTGCAGTGAGTTGTGATCAAGCCACTACACTCCTAGCCTGGGTGACAGAGTGAGACCCCGACTATAAAAAAGAAAGAAAGAGAGTTATCAAGATAAGGTTCTCGCTGTGCCAATTCCTAATTCGAACTCTGGGAGACTTGGGTTTTGACTTTTTTAAGTTTTTAAATTGACATTTAAGTCCTAAGGGTTCATTCACATAAATCAGAATCACTACTAGTCATATAACTCTCAATCTTGGATAGTTAAAGTAATCAAGCCATTTAGTTTTAGTTATTATTTCTTTTATTTTATCTGTTTATTATTTACTTATTTTGGTAAAGATGAGGTCTCACTATAGTCCAGGCTGCTCTCAAACTCCTGGGCTCAGGCAATCCTCCTGCCGCAGCCTCCCAAAGTGCCAGGATAACAGGCACGAGCCACCACTCCTGGCTGTATTTGTTATTTCTTTTAGAGACAGGGTCTTGCTCCGTTGACCACGTTGGAGTGCAATGATGTAATAATAGCTTGCTGTAGCCTCAACCTCCTGGCCTCAAGCGATCCTCCGTCTCAGCCTCCTGAGTAGTTAGGACTACAGGTGCGTACGACCATGCCCAGCTAAAATAATTTTTTTTAAGAGAAGGGGTCTTGCTCCTTTGCCCAAGCTGATCTAGAACTCCTGGCCTCAAGCAATCCTCCCACCTCAGGCTCCCAAAGCACTGGGGTTACAGGCATGAGTCACCACACCCAGCCCTAAGTCATCTAGTTTTACAGTGCTATATAATGTAGGACCATATGATAATAAGCAGAAAAATGCATTTACCACATTTGAGATAATCTTGGTGACTAAGTGTTTCTTTCCTCAATTAAATACATTAAACTAAAACATAACACCACTGTTTGCCCAGAAAAGCCTTGGCATTTGCTAATATTTTCACTATTGGTAAAGTCGATGTTTCCCACTGTTAAAACTAAGAACACTAAATAATAATATTGACATTAATTTCCAACCCACTTACAGAACAAACAATGGCAGACTAAATTAAATGGAATGTGAAGCAGGCAACAAGTAGGTCAAATTAATTAAACTGTAAATTACAACCACACCAGAAAGACATGAACACAGAAACCAAGAATCTGAGTCTATGAAATGTAGCATAATCCAATGTCAGCCAAATTTGACGATGTTTCCATTACCAAATTTCTCACTTAGAAATGAGAAGGTCAAAGAGTCAATTTTAGTTTGTTTTATATTTTTTGTTTTAGACTAGTTAATTCCAATATATTAAACATAAGCATAGTAAGAATAGGTAAAATATACTGAGCACCTAATATGTGCCAAGGCACTAAATTTTTTTGTTACTTTTTGTAAAGAAAATTTTCAAATATTAACAAAAGTAGACAATAAAGCATCAATCAGCTCCAAGAATTATTACTTTATACTCAATTGTTTTATCTATACCTCTAACAACTTTCTCCAAAATCCCAATCACCATATCATTTCATCTGTAACTACTTCAATATACCTCAAACAGGAGTCCTTCTCTTTTTTTAAACATAACGATGATACCTTTACCGCACTTGAAAAAAATGAGGAATAATGGCCAGGCTTGGTGGCTCACACCTGTAATCCCAGCACTTTGGGAGGTCGAGGCGGGTGGATCACAAGGTCAGTAGTTCAAGACCAGCTTGGCCAAGATGGTGAAACCCCATCTCTACTAAAAATACGAAAAATTAGCCGGGCGTGGTGGCATGCGCCTGTAATCCCAGCTATTCCAGAGGCTGAGGCAGAGAACTGCTTAAACCTGGAGAGGCGGAGGCTGCAGTGAGCCGAGATCGCCTCACTGCACTCCAGCCTGGGTAACAGAGCGAGACTCTGACTCAAAAAAAAAAAAAAAAAGAATAATTACAGGCATTAACTCTTAACCCATACAACAACACCCTATGGAGTAGGTACTATTATTCTCATTTTACAGATGTTTCTGAGACACATACCAATGAAGTTATGTGCCCTGGATATACAGCACTGAATGGCAGAGGCAGGATTTGAAGCCAGACAGTCGAGCTCAAGAACCTGAGCCCTTCACTACATTATGTTTTGCTCCTTCTCAAAAGTAGATTTTATGGTAACCAGTTGTTAAATATAAACAGAGATAATTGACTAATAAAAGAATGGATGACCGACAGCATCAGACTTTAGCAAAATTTTGAAACAAGGAAAACATATCACAGTATTTCACTTATCCTCCAACTTCTTTCTTCATCCCCAGCTGGTATGCTGCATTGAACATCTCTACCTATCTTCATTTAACCTTGTACCCATTATTTTTAAAAGTAAAGTTTATTCTTTTTACTACAACCAGCTCTGTTGGGTTAAACTAACATTTGGGATGTATTCTGCAACTAATTTTCATCAAGACAGACTTACTGGATGCAGTCCTACTCAAAATTAAATATTCTCTTCAGAAGTCATATTATGAAATATATACACCTACTATGTACCCACAAAAAAATTAAAAATAAAAATAAAAGAAGTCATATTCTGTGTGACAAACAGACCCCACGATGACTGGCCCCCAATGGTTGTCTCTCACACACACACACATACACATAATGACAGACCTATTCATGCCTTTATGTAATATGCTCCCTTTCTTCCAAGTGGAGCTAGAGAGCTTAATGAAGTAAATGGCCATGTTACAGAAGCCCTCAGGAAAAGGAACTGTGGGTGGCATCAAAGAACTGTGGGCAGTCTCTCTAGGATCAGTCTCTCTAGGAGCTCCAGCCAACAGCCAGCAAAAAGCTGGGATCCTCACTCATAAAGCAATTCTACCAATTACCTGAACGATCTCGTAAGTAACTTCTTTCCCAGTTAAGCCTCCAGGTGACAATGCAGTCCATTTAATACTGTACAGCCTTCTGAGACCCTGAGCAGAGGGCTCAGCTAAGCCATGCCAGGACTCAAGACCCATGGAAACTGTAAGACAGTAAATGTGTGCTGCTTTAAGCTGCTAAATTTGTGGCAGGTTGCTACATAGTAACAGAAAACTAACAGCTCATGGTTCTTTATAAGGTAGACAACTATCATCTCCAAGAAATTCTAGGCCAAGGAAATCTCTTCCATAATTTATAGTACAGAACTGTAGCAGTTTCAAGCAAGAGTTCAAGCATGTGAACAAAACTAAAGCTCTTTCTTGAGAAAAGCTTTGCTTTAGCCTTACTTGTAGAGATTCCAGCAAACTCTGTGTAAACATAGGTAAGCTCTCCACTGGAAAAGTAAATATGTCAGGCTCCTTAGTTTACCAAACAAAGTTACTTTTTTCAATTGCACAAAATGCTATCAAAAGCACGTGCATCTAATGACTTCCCTCCAGCTAGTATATTATGAAATGGGGGGAAAGAAATAACTTTACAGTGGAAAAACTTGACAAACACTACCTGAACCAGGTGATCAAGGTTAGCATCAACAGTAATAAGTCATGTTGATAGTATGTGCCCTTGGTATGATGTGATGAAAATGGCACTTTACCTTGGTTATCTTACCACTTAAAACCTATAACCCCAATCTAATCATGACAAAGACATCAGACAAATTCCAACTGAGGGGCATTCTACAATACCTGACCAGTACTACTCAAAACCGTCAAGGTCATCAAAAACAAGAAAAGACTGAGAAACTGTCACAGCTAAGAGAAACCTAAGGAGACATGGTGACTAAATGGCATGTGGTATCCTGGACAAGATCCTGACACAGAAAAAGGACATTCTGGTAAAAACTAAGGGAATTTGAGTAAAGTATGAACTTTAATAAGGATGTACTAATATTGGTCCATTAATTATGACAAATGTATCATATTACTGTAAGATAGTAAGAATAGAGGAAACTGACCGTGAGGTATTTGGGACCTCTGTACTATATCTGCAATTTTTCTATACATCTAAAGCTATTCTAAAATAGTTAATTTCAAACATCATAATGGAATGCTCTGCTCTTCTAGCACTACATTCAAATTCAGTCTTAAATTGTTTTGTTAGGAAACTTCTATTTAATGTTGGAGATACCAGACTAAACAACAGCTTTCTGCTTTCTGTCAGTTCAAGTAACCAGAACGCTTAACAGACAACTTTCTTCACTAGACTCACTAGACCTATATCCAGAGTCAAAATGGTTTCCGTATAAAGAACACTTTGGAACCCTTTTTTTTCCCCCTTTTGAAACTGGGTCTTTGTCACCCAGGCTGGAGTGCAGTGGCACGATCACAGTTCACTACAGCCTCAACCTCCTGGCCTCAAGTGATCCTCCCCAGTGACTGGGCCTACAGGCATGTGCCACCATAGGGGTTTCTGTTTGTTTGTTTCTTTGTTTGTTTGTTTGTTTGTTTTTGTAGAGACAGTGTCTTGTTATATTGCCCAGGCTGGACTCAAACTCCTGGCTTTAAGTGATCTGCCTTGGACTCCCAAAGTGCTGGGATTACAGGTATAAGCCACCGTACCTGGCCTTGAAATCTTTTAAAAAATTTTATTATTGAAGAATTTTTCTTTTAGACATGGTTTTGTGAACCTGGTATCAACTCACAGGGTATTAAGTTTTGACTTACAATGTGGTGCTGGGAAATTGGTTTTCTCAATTGGATTTTTTCCTTTTATTTAATAATAATGTTAGTTAAGGAATTCATGTTTTCTTGTTGGCCTGTACTGCCAGAAAGCAAAAGCTAAATGAACTGTGGTAGCTCTACTTAGCCTAAGTTTTCTGGTAAAATAGTATCCATCTCTCTTCTTCCCTACACTATTTGGCCCTAATTCTTTTAAATTTGTTTTAATCTATTGATCTTCTGTTAAAGATACCTGAAACTCTTTCTGAAAGTAGACTTTTAAAAAAATTCACAAATATTTAGCCAGAACGAGGACATGAAATTCATTAACAAGACAAATAATCACATTAGTATTTCTCCTCAGCAAGAATTTCCCTTTGTATTCTAGTTATTTAAAAAAAAAAAAAAGCAGCTTTATTGAGATATTCACATACCATGCAATTCACCAATTTAAAGTGTAAAATTCAATGTGTTTTGTAAATTCACAGGAATAGTGCAACCATCACAATCTAAGTGAACATTTTTGTTCCGACTAAAAGAAACCTCATACCTGTTTAGCTGTCACTCCTCAATCCCCCACTCCTATCCCTCCACCAGCCCTAGGCAACCACTAATCCACTTTCTTTCTATAAATTTGCCTATATTAAATATTTCATCTCAATTAGATCATACAATATGTGGCCCTTTTGTGACTTGTTTCTTTTACTTGGCATAATGTTTTCAAGGGGCATTCACCTTGGAGCATGTATCAGTACTTCATTACTTTTTATTGCCAAATAATATTCCATTGTATGGATATATTAATTTTAATTATCCATTCTTTAGTTGATGGACATTTCGGTTGTTTCTACTTTTTGGCTATTATGAATAATGCTGCCATGAACATTCATAAAATTTTGATGTGAATGTGTTTTCACTTATCTTGGGTTTATACCTAGCAGTGGAATTGCTGGGTTATATGGTAATTCCACTTTTAACATTTTTTGAAACCTTAAACATTTTCAAGAAATGACAAAGCTCCTGCATCATTAACTTCTCTCACCAGCAATGCCAGAAAGTTCTACTTCCACATATCCTAACCAACACTTGTTATTGTCCATCTTTTTTTATTACAGCCATCTTAGTGGATACGTGGTATCTCATTGTGGATTTTATTTGCATTTTCCTGATGACTAATGATGCTGAGAATCTTTCCATGTGTTTGTGGACTAACTGCATACATTTTGAGGGGCATTACACATTGGAATCTTTCCTCTATTTTTAAATTATTAGCCTTTTTACTATTGAGTTATAAAAGCTTTTATATATTCTAAATACAAGTTCCTTATCAGATGTACGATTTGCAAACATTTTCTTCCATTCTGTGGGTTGTCGTCAATTTTCTGATGGTATTGTCTGCCGAACAAAAGTTTTTAATTTTGATGTAGTCCATTTATCTATTTTTCCCTTTGTCCCTTCTGCTTTTGGTAGTCTATTTAAGAAACCACTGCCTAACTCCAAATCAGAAAGATTTGCTCATATGTTTTCTTCTCTTCAAAAATGTGAGAGCTAAAACTATAAAACTCTATGAAAACTCTTAGAGAGTTTTGTGGTCCACTTGAAGTTAATTTTTGCATATGGTATAAAGCAAAGGTCCAACTTCATTCTTTTGAACATGGATATACACTTATTCCAGCACTGTTTGGTGAAAAGACTCTTCTTTCTCCAATGAATTATCTTCGTAGACTTAACAAAAGTCAAATGACTGTAAGTGTAAGGTTTTATTTCTGAATTCTTGAATCTATCCCATTTATCTGCTAGGACCACATTATGTTGTTTCTTCTAGTTCTTGATATTCCAGATGTTGATAGTCATCTTCCTCTGCTAAGGTTGGTGTTTAGTAAAGTTGTGTGAGCACCCCTACAGGGCCTAGGACCCAGAACCCAGTTGTGGTGTTTTAGTAACTGTTAATGAATCAAATGAGAAGATTCCTGATTGTGGTTTAGGAGAATTTTTTTCTATTTTAAAAAATGTCAATAGACAAATATTAAAAATTGTTTTGACAATAAACTATCAAATTAGCAAAATAACAACAGGTAAATATAACTAAGATACAACTAAAATAAGTTACAGGGCAGTGACAATGATAATGGAATAATAGTTTGGACTAGTCATCCAGCTGATTTATTAATTAATGAGAATATATGTTTATATTCCAACTATTTCTTTTTAAAAAGGGCTGAGGTATTTACAAAAATCAAACATATAAAATAGGACAATTAAAAATAAAAAATAAATAGGTATTTCATCGTTATTTTCCCAAAGCCATAGAGCCTTGGGAAAAGACCAAATATTTCTGGATCAGCAGACATGCAAAGGCTTCATTAGAATCAAGTCCACTAGCCTACAAGCAGCACACACAAGGGAAAACTTCTTTCTTCTTCCTCCCTCCCTCCCTTCCTTCCTTTTTATAGAGACAGAGTCTCGTTATGTTGCCCGGAATGGTTTTAAACTTCTGGGCTCAAGGCATCCTCCCTCCTCAGTCCCACAAACTGCTGGGATTACAAGCATGAGCCATCATGCCCAGCCAGAAACTTCTTAGGTGAGTTGGGCTCTTCAAAGAAGAATAGATACAGGAAGTTCTGGCCCTCGCCTCCCCAAAATCTCTGCTTTTTAGTTGAAAAAGGACGAAGAAATCTAGGGTTTCTTTGTCCTCTGGTTCCTCCAAAGTAGGTCAGGTCTGTGTGTAATTATTGGGTTTCACATTCCTTCGGAAAAGGAAGAGATGCCAGTTCATGGAGGTATTTAACAAACAGCAGATTCAAGCTAGGGCTAGGGGCAAAAGAGTGCTTCTGCTCCTGAACAAAAAATAAAAACAAACAAACTAAGAAACAGTCTTTGGTTTTTAAGAATAATAAGCTAATTTTGAGACAGGTAGAATAAAAGGCCTAATTTCTCATTCTAAGGCTACAACCACTGAACTTAAGCTTGTGGATGAGTTCTCCTAGTTTCATCTTCTTCCTAGGCACGCTCTCTATTTAGCAAGGTTGACATAAAGAAATTCAGGGAAAAAAATGCAAAATATATTTACTGTAAAACTTTATGTGCAAGAGCATGTACCAAAAGATTAAGAATTACTATCTGCAGGCCAGGCATGGTGGCTCACGTCTGTAATCCCAGCACTTTGGGAGGCTGAGGCGGGTGGATCACGAGGTCAGGAGATCGAGACCGTCCTGGCTAACACGGTGAAACTCCATCTCTACTAAAATTACAAAAGCTTAGCTGGGCGTGGTGGCATGCACCTGTAGTCCCAGCTACTCGGGAGGCTGAGGCAGGAGAATTGCTTGAACCGGGGAGGCGGAGGTTGCGGTGAGCTGAAATCGCACCACTGCACTCCGGCCTTGCTGACAGAGTGAGACTCTGTCTCAAAAAAAAAAGAATTACTATCTGCATTACCAAAAGTCTTCTTCAGAAAAAAGAATTACCTCAGGGTTCCTTTCAACAACATACTTATAAAAAATTTTATTGTAAAATATGTCATATTCAAACCATAGTTCCTATGTACTCTTCCATTCCATAGCACCACCTCATCCCACTCCAAGAAAACCACCATCCTGAAGTTTGTTCATTTGCTTTTCTTTATAATCTTACCATATATGTATCCCCAAACAACAACATATTGTTTAGATTTGCCTGCATCTAAGCTTTATGCAAATAGAATCATACTTTTTTTTTTTGAGGCAGGGTCTCACAATGATGTACAGGCTGGAGTGGAGTGATATGAGCATAACTCACTGTAGCTGCAAACTCCTGGGCTCAAGTGATCCTTCCACCTCAGCCTTCTGAGTAGCTAGAAATACGGGTACACAACACCATACCCAGATAATATTTTTTTTAATTTGTTGTAGGGAAACGGTCTTGCTATGTTGCCCAAGCTGGTCTTGAACTCCTGGGCTCAAGGGATCCTCCTGCCTCAGCCTCCCAAAGTGCTGAGATTACAGGCTTGTGCCACTGCACCCAGCCCATATTTATTATTTCTAACTGCCTTTTTTGATCCCCACTATTTTGGAATACTCTACGAAGATGTATGTAGTGGCACTTAATTCATTTTATGCTCAGAGGTCACCCTTTTATAAATATACCAACTGTATTTACGCCTTACAGTTGCTAGACATTTGAGTTGCTTGTACTTTTAGCTACTATGAACAATAATTTAAATATTCTTACATATGTCTCTTAAGCCATGCGCACAAGAATTTCACTAGGGCACATATCTAGGCATCACTAGGTAAAGCCAAATTGTTTTCAAAAATGAAGGTACCTAACAGTAGGACTGCTCCTACTGCTCATGTCATCTCTAACAACTGTAACTATATTTTCAATTTTTCCCTGTTTGGTGGGGGAAAGGGGATGAGCAGAAGATAGACAGTTCCTCGCCATTTTAATTTGCATTTTCTTGATTACTAAAAAGGTTGAGGATCTTTTATATGTTCATGAACCATTTGTTCCTACTCCTGTAAAATTAACTTTTTCATGACTTTCCTATTTCCATTTTTCCTAATTTTTTTTTTATTTGAGGAGTTCTTTTATATTCTGGCTAACAAATCTTTGTCAGTATATCTCTCAAGTTGTGGCTCACCTTCTCACTCTATGATGTTTCTTTTTTAAAGTAAACTTTTAGTGGAACTATAACATATAAGCAAAAATGAGGCCAAATTATAAGTGTAACTCACATAAACAAAAGCAATTTGGGTCCTCAATAATTTTTAAGAGTAGGCTGGGTGCAGTGGCTCATGCCTATAATCCCAGTACTGTGGGAGGCCAAGGTGGGCAGATCACTTGAGGTCAGGAGTTCAAGACCAGACTGACAAACATGGCAAGACCTCATCTCTACTAAAAATACAAAAACTAGCCAGGCGTGGTAATGGACACCTGTAGTCCCAGTTACTTGGGAGGCTGAAGCAGGAGAGTCGTTTGAACCTGGGAGGTGGAGTTGCACTGAGCCAAGATCATGCCACTGCACTCCAGCCTGGCCAACAGAGCAAGACTCCATCTCCAACAAACAAACAAACAAACAAAAGAGAGCACATAAGGCATAAAGGATCCTAAGATTTAAAAAGTTTGGGATCGACTAGATCAGATAAATGTTATCGTCTCATTCTCTATGTCACTAAACCTCTCATATGTTCCATCTCTTCTTTCTCTGTACTAAATTCTAGAAATTTTCTTCAGATCTATTTTCCAGTTCATTAATTTACTCTACTCTGTATCCTCTTTCCATTGTATTTTTCACTACAAATGCTCCTCAATTTACAAGGGGCTTATGTCCTTATAAACCCATTCTATCTCGTAAGTTGAAATATTACTAAGTCAAAAATGCATTTAATACACCTAGCCTACCTAACATCATAGCCTGGTCCACCTTAAATATGCTCAGAACACTGATGTTACCCTTACAACTGAGCAAAATCATCTTACAGGGGTGTCCAAGGGAGGGAACACAGGCTTGGGTTCTTAGTTCCTGTTTCTGGTTGGTTCAGTAAAGCCCCTTCCTCAACCATCTTTTCCGCTTATCACTAGAGAGAGAAACTAAAAACCATGGCTTCAGGCTGCTAAACGCCTAAAACAAAACAAGGTGGGTTAAACAAGCTTGAATTCTAACACAAGGCTTATTTTACAATAAAGTGCTGAATATTTCATGAATACTGTACTGAAGTATAATTTCTACTGAATGAATATAACTTTCACACCATTGTAAAGTTGAAAAATCATAATCAGGTCAGGTGAGGTGGCTCATGCCTATAATACCAGCACTTTGGGAGGCCAAAGCGGGCAGATCACTTGAGCTCAGGAGCTTGAGACCAGCCTGGGCAACATGGTAAAACCCTGTCTCTACTAAAAATAAAAAAAACTTGCTGCGTATAGTGGTGCCTGCCTGTATTCCTAGCTATTCGGGAGACTGAGGTGGGAGGATCACTTGAGCCTAGGAGGTGGAGGCTGCAGTGAGCTGAGATCACGCCACTGCATTCCAGCTGGGCAACAGAGCAAGACCTTGTCTCGAGAAAAAAAAAAAAAGAAAAAAGAAAGAAAAATTAAAATCAGACCATCATAAGTCTGGGGGCATCTGTATGTTTTTTATTTCTAGAAGTTCTACAGAGACTGAGTTCTTCTTCCATATTTTCCTCATCAGTTTTAAGAGTCTCCTCATCATATTTTTAACCTCCTCCTTTATTTTTTTAAACATCTGTAGGCTTTATAAGACTGATGGTTACCACCGATGTTTAGTTACCTGTCAATCGATATATATCAAACCACTCCAAAATTTAGTGGATCAAAATAACAATAATTACTAATTTGGCTCACAAAGTAGCAATCTGTTCAGGGCTTAGAGAGGAGAGCTTGCCTCTGCTCCACATGGCATCACCCAGGGCAGCTTGATAGAGAACTGAAGGATCCACTTGCAGGATCACTTACTTACAAGGATGGCAAGTCAGTACTGGCCGTCAGCTGGAAGCTTATAGCTGGTGCCACTGGCCTGAGACCTCAGTTCCTTTCCACATGGATCTCTCCATGGGCTTCTTCAGAGTATGCTGATGGGTTCCAAGAACGAGCATCCCAAGAGAATAAAGAAATGTGTGGTATTTTTATGACTTAGCCTCAGAAATGAAATAATATCACTTCTGTCATATTCTTTTGGTCAAAGCAGTCACAAAGGCCTGCCCAGCTTCAACAGAAAGAGATTCTACTTCTTGATAGCACAATAGTGAGGTTCTAGAAGAGCAGGAGTCAGGAAATACTGTTTCCATATCTGGAAAATACAATCTGCCCCATCTGACTCAAAATAACCAACTCATAATTACTTATTTTCTTATGCAAACTCACATTTCTTGCAACTTCCTCTATTAAAAGTCTTTAAGGCCTAACTATAGAGTGTGTTTTCGCCAGGCGTGGTGGCTCATGCCTATAATCCCAGCACTTTCAGAGGCCGGGGCAGGAGGATTGTTTGAGCCTAGGAGTTCAACACTAGCCTGGGCAACATAGCAAGACCCTGTCTCTAAAATTAATTAATTAATTTAAAAGAGATATGAATTTGATTCTCCCAGACACTGGGGACCATAACCAAATGGGAATGCTTTCAACTAAGTTTTCAGTTTAGAGATTTTCAGTCCTCACAGGTAGTATAAAATCTGACTGCAAATCTTTGAGTATGGGCGTCTGCTTAGGCAATTACATGGGAGGCTTCTTTCCCCTCTCCAACCAGATCCAAGACAGTAAGAGGCAAGTCTCTGCATGCAGGACATCTTTTTTCTACTCATGCACTGAAGACTTGCACCCTCCAGGGTCCCAATTCCATCTGGAACAGTCTCCAGTAGGACCTTCCACTATGCTTAGGTACTACTTGTCTCTTGTCCCTCCACTTTGCTCTAATCCTACAAGAAACCCTCAGAACCACCACCACCTTCAGGGTTTCCTCTGCTTTATGAAATGATGCTTTTTTTTTTTTTTTTTCAGACAGAGTCTCACTCTGTCACCTGGGCTGGAGTGCAGTGGGGCGATCTCGGTTCACTGCAACCTCCACCTCCTGGGTTCAAGCAATCCTCCTGCCTCAGCCTCCTGAGTAGCTGGGATTACAGACGCCTAACACCATGCCCAGCTAATTTTTTGTATTTTTAGTGGAGACAGGGTTTCACCATGTTGGCCAGGCTGGTCTTGAACTCCTGATCTTGTGATTTGCCCACCTCGGCTTCCCAAAGTGCTGGGATTACAGGCACGCGCCACTGTGCCCAGCCTCAATTATTTTTCTTACACTAGTTCCAGAACGTTATATGTGCTCATACATTTTTACCTTTCCTAGCCTCATTTAAAAATGTTCCAGCTGGCTCACACCTGTAATCCCAGCACTTTGGGAGCCTGCGGCGGGCAGATCACAAGGTCAAGAGAGCAAGGCCAACATGGTGAAAACCATCTCTACTAAAAATACAAAAATTAGCTGAGCATGGTGGCACGCACCTGTAGTCCCAGCTACTCAGGAGGCTGAGGCAGGATAATCGCTTGAACCCAGGAGGTGGAGGTGGCAGTGAGCTCAGATCACACCACTGCACTCCAGCCTTGGTGACAGTACGAGACTCCGTCTCAAAAAAAAAAACCACAAATGTTCTGACCAGAAAGGATTTCTCTGAATATCTAATCTACTATATTACTGAAAAAGGAATTACTCATCATTCATCTTATTTCATTTATTAAAAATTGAAATATAAAAAATTAGCCAGGCGTGGTGGCGGGCACCTGTAGTCCCAGCTACTCGGGAGGCTGAGGCAGAAGAATGGCATAAACCTGGGAGGCGGAGCTTGCAGTGAGCCAAGATCTGGCTACTGCACACCAGCCTGGGCGACAGAGCGAGACTCCGTCTCAAAAAAAAAAAAAAAAAAAAAATTGATTGGCCAGGCATGGTGGCTCACACCTGTAATCCCAGCACTTTGGAAGGCTGAGGTGGGTGGATCACTTGAGGTCAGGAGTTCGAGACAAGCCTGGACAACATGCCAAAACCCATCTCTACTAAAAATACAAAAATTAGCCAGGCATGTTGGAGGGCGCCTGTAATCCCAGCTACTTGGGAGACTGAGGCAAGAAAATCGCTTGAACCCAGGAGGCAGAGGTTGCAGTGAGCCGAGACTGCGCCACTGCACTCCAGCCTGGGCGACACATCAAGACTATCTCAAAAAAAAAAAAAAAAATTGATCAATAATTTCAAGAATACATCTGTATTTTAATAAGGCAGCTATGTAAAATATCATATATCAGTTGAATGAAAATGCTTTGGAAAATGTTCTTAATATACTTCCTATAAAGCAAATCTGGGGGAATTTCAACTTATTAGAGATGCTAACTTCCGACCCGATACTTCGCATGTTTTAAACACTATTGGGAGCTGTGCTCCTGTATCTACTGTAAACACGGTCTAGAACTGAACAACTGAAGAAAAGAAAAGCAAAGGAAGGCCGGGCATAAGGGCTCACACCTGTAATCCCAGCACTTTGGGAGGCCAAGGTGGGAGGATTGCTTGACCAGCCTGGTCAACATGCAAAATCCCATCTAAAAATTAGCTGGGTGTGGTGGCATGTGCCTGTAGTCCCAGCTACTCGGGTGGCTGAGGCAGGAGGATCACCTGAGTCCAGGCGGCTGGGGCAGCAGTGAGTCATGATCATGCCACTGCACTCCAGCCTGGGTGACAGAGTAAGACTCTGTCTCAAAAAAAAAAAAAAAATTAAACCATGGTAGCATTCAAGGTTCAAAAGAAGCAGCAGCAGTTTGTGGGGGGAAAAGGGATCTGTAAACCACTGGGATAAGAACCTTTAAATGTTACATCTCCCTACCATGCTGAAAGTGATGGCTACAAATTACCATATTCCCAAAAAGATGACAATCAAACTCATATATCCCAGAAGAGAAAAAGCTATTTTGGCTATTAGGAGGCACTGGCAGTAGGCTTAACAAGTCACTGAACAAACCATTTATTGTTGTTCATCTTGAGCAATATGACCTTTTAGTTCAGCCTACCAAACGTCACAGTGGTCCATAAGGGGAAAAGCTACATGGATGCAAATTCCTCAATGCAATTTACCCTATAGGCAGCATGCGTTTCCAGATTCTTCATCCTACTTCACTTCACTCCCCTCTGGGTCATAATAGAACTTAGCAGATGTCAGAATTTGCTATGAATAAACTCTGGAGCCCAGATACGAAAGCTCAGCAAAGTATGCATTTGGTGCTGGCAAAAATGGTTGTTTTGTGTACTGATTTGGATTTGCTAACTTAGAATATCTACGGTTTCAAAAACGTGGCTAAGATTGATTGTTGAGTTTTTTTATAAGTTGGAAAAAAAACAACACACACACACACCCCAAGACAGGCCTACAAGTCTTCTGAGATCATCCTTCTCTCCATACCAACAAAATACCAAGGCCATTACGCAATTTGTGGTTTCTTCTCATAATTGAAGAAATTAATAGCTTTTGGATACAAAACTTAGATAGCTTTACCCTGAGATATTTTCCTAGTCTTGGATCTCTGTGTATAGAGTCCAGAAGCACCAGTTACTGCACTCCCAAATAGGGACCTACAAAAGGTTCTTTCAGTCACTGGCAAACTTTCTTCATAGCAAAACTTCAAAAATGTCTTTTGGAAAAGTTTTCTATGTGTGAAAAGAGTCTGCAGCAAATCCCTGTTATATAATGGTTTATATTACCAAGCTAGTGGTATTCATCTATTTTGTGTTTTATCTCATGTTTTTTGGTAGTTGTTTTCCTAATGTTAAAATCAAAGTGTTAGGCAACACAGCAAGATAGACAATAGGGCATGGAGAATTCATTTAGCCTAATGAGATGTTACCAAGTTTAAAGAGTCAAACCTAGAAGAGGGAACCGTGCAGCTCCAATTATAAGTGATCTGACATACACAGATTTGGGAGGCAAAGTTACATTCTCTATGATGCTGGCTGTGGGTTTGTCAAAAATACAAAAAGAGTTACATTCTCCTGTTTTAGGAAATGCAAGTCTAATCCACGGCACAGTTATGAGGTTTCCCATCTGAATAACAAGAATATTTATATAAGTTCATTACAGCCTAGAAATTAGTTAATCTTACTAGCTGAGTTTGCGCTTGTAAATTAGCATTATGCTTACTTATCCATCTAGACATCAAAATGCTAGTCAGTGTAGAGGTACAATATAATTCAATCTGTTTTGGTCTGCTTTATGTCAAACTGTTTTGGCCTCCATTTGTATCTTTGGAAATAACCTTCATGTATGTCAAATAAAAACAAACAAATAAGAAAACTTAAGCTTGCATGTATGATACTAAGAAAACTGGGTTTTTCTTTTTCTAAATTTCAATTTATTTAAGGCAATAATGAACATGAATCAAGAGAAGCCATTGTTTCAGGAAAATAAACACTTTGTAATATAGTCTTCTAGTACAGATTAGAAGTACAACTAATAACTGTTCAATAAATAGAATAATTACAAACAAAAAGGTCCTCATTTTTCCCGACATAGAAACTGAAGAATTTACTGACATGAACCTCAATCCAGTTATTTCAGATGGCGGGCTAGCAGAAGAAAATCAATTTATAATTTCAGATACCTCTATTAAGGTCACAAAACCAGATCTGGGCTTCTACTGGGCTGTGGTAACTCACTTTATTTAGTAAAATGACCCATCAAGGGCATCAATCATTCTGGTGGCAAAAAAATGTCAACATAATTATGATATTTTAGACATACAGCTTTTTCCTCAGCCCACTCTTCCTCCTTTCTCTGAAGAACAATTTCTAAAAATTATACTCTAAACTTCTGACTTGCAGTGTCACGCAGACACTCCCAATGCCATTAACAGTGCAGAAAAAGGAAAGAACACCTGGGCTTGGGGCAGCAGAGTGACACTGGCATCCTAACTCTGCAACTTAGTCTCTTACCTGTAATAACAACTACTTTAATAAGGTTGCTATAAAGATTACAACATAAAATGTAGTAGCTGGCATAGAACAGATAACTAGTCATTATCAGCTGTTCTTGTTGTTATTATTACCACTAATACTATTATTATTATTCTACTTTCCCTGATGAGTCTCTATCCCATTTCCTGGTAATTGCAAACATCTGTCACTTTATTTAAACCTCCTAACCAACCTGAGCCCCCTAACTTTCAACAGATGACTTAGCTTTGAGCTTAACAGAGAAAACAGACAAGAACTTCCTTTATGTGTCTATACATTGCCAAGCACCCAATCTTTCCTTTACTCTTTCTTCCCAGAAGCAGGTCTTTCCTCTATCTTCAGGCATGTAATAAGTACCACGTAACTGTTAGTCACTAGCTATTGTCATCATCCTCAAACACAAGGAATAGCAATTTCCAAACTCTGCATTACAGAAGATTAACTGATACTCTAATTTCGGGGTTGGCAACTACCAACACTCAAAGATCATGAAGAGTGGCTACCAGTTTTACTGGATTATTCTCCTCTTCATGTTCAATGTCCATTTAGCTGTCATAAAGAAGGTCAAGTTCTCAAGACAAAAATGAAAAAACTAAACAAATACTGGCTCAAACTCATAGAAACAGAAAGTAGAATGGTGGTGCCAGAAGCTGGAGGGAAGGGGAAATGAGGAGTTGTTACTTAATGGGTACGGTTTCAGTTTTGCAAGATGAAGAGTCCTGGAGATTGATTGTACAACTATATAAATGTACTTAACACTAGCGAACCGTACACTTAAAAATGGTTACAATGCTAAGTTTTATATTATGTGCATTTTACCACAAAACAAACAAACAAATTGGTACTAGCTCAGTGACACTCCAATATGACTCCTCACCAACCTTTGCCCTAACTTCGTTTTCTGGAACTCTATTCAAATTAGGGTTAAAACTTACCATTTCAATTTGTTCAAACAAATTCCTGGCCAGCATCTAAGAGAAATGTGTGTATCGTATGTCTTCATAAAAGATTTAAAAAAAAAAGAGAGAGCCTGTTTCTAAGGTATATTTTGGGGGTTAGGACTGAATAGATATTCTGAGAGATAATGAGTACATCTACCTCCTTCAACCCAGCAGAAATAAATATAAAAAATAACTCTTCAAGAGTACTACTCAAACTGCCAGTATTCTGACATCTGTAAACAAGACCCTTGGGGCAGAGGTATGGAAAAGAATAAACAGGTACTAGGAGAATGTGCTCTTAACACAACCTGCTTTCATGGAACTCACCACATGAAATCCATGCGGTAGGAAAAAATTTACATGAGATGCAAATATTTATAAAAACTATGCGTTAGATAAAGACCATCTATTTTTAGGAGAGAAAATATGCAATAAAACTAGCACAGCAACAAACTAAAACGCAGGGGGAGGAGGTAGTAGTAAACCACATCCACCAGAATAAGAAACTATACTTTTGACTGTATTTTTAAACTGAAGTATTCACTCTTTACCTCAAACTGTTGAAGAATCATTATGCAGAGAACACGGTAAGTTGAAACACATGTAAATACATGTGAACAAATCTGTTTGGTTGTATTCACAGAACTTATGTGTGGTTTGGATGGTACAATTAGCACTAACTTCACGAGGTATGTAAAGGACGTTACCTCAACACAGAACCACGTACTGTGAGAAGTAGAAAGATCTTTGAAAATTTCTTATTCTAACCTAACCTCTTTGTTTCACAGATGATGAAACTAAAGCAAAGAGGGAGCGAGCAAAGCCTAAGTACAAAATAAAGAGATCCTGGTGCAGAAAAATGCAGTAACGCCTGTAATCTCAGCACTTTGGGAGGCCGAGGCGGGTGGATCACGAGGAGATTGAGACCATCCTGGCTAACACCGTGAAACCCCATCTCTACTAACACTACAAAAAATTAGCCGAGCGCAGTGGTAGGCGCCTGTAGTCCCAGCTACTCAGGAGGCTGAGGCAGGAGAATGGCGTGAACCCGGAAGGTGGAGCTTGCAGAGATCGCGCCACTGCACTCCAGCCTGGGCAATAGAGCGAGACTCTGACTCAAAAAAAAAAAGAAAAAAAGAAAAATGCAGTAACTTTCTAATGATAATTTTTAAAAGAACACATTCAGAATAGCCACGAAGTATCAGAAGAAACATAAGAGAAAAAACATTGGCCCAGCCAGTGGTGCTCACACCTATAATCCCAGCACTTTGGGATGCCAAGGCAAGTTAACTGCTTGAGCTCAGGAGTTTGAGACCAGCCTAGGCAACATAGCAAGACCCCATCTCTACAATAATAACCATAATTTAAAAATTAAAAAATTAGCCAAGCATATTAATGTGCACCTGTGGTCCCAGCTACTTGGGAGGCTGAGGCGGAAGGATTGCTTGAGTCTTTGGGGTTGAGGCTTCAGCGAGCCATGATCATGCCACTGCACTCCAGCCTAGGTAACAAAGCAAGACTCTTTCTCAATAAATAAATAAATAATATATATTACATATATACGTATAAATATAAATGTGTGAGAGTTTTATGGAGAGGAGTACAAAACTTCACTGAAAAATCTAAAAGAAGACAACATATGCCGTGTACATCAATGAACCTAAATACTGGAAGAAAAAACAAAACAAAACTAAACAAAAACCTCAAGTCTCCCTTTCTGCCCCTACATAATCCACACTCTAGTCTGTCTCCCAAATAATACTACAATAAGTAAAGGAGTATTCTCCCGTATTTGGTGGTAATAATGGCAAGAGAACACAGATGGAAAAAAACATGAGGATAAACCAGGAAAACATGTCTTACCCAAGCAGTTTAAACTTTAAATGCAGGTTTCTAGTCTATGATGCCCAGCCAGCAGCACCTTTCCTTCCACTTTTTTTTTTTTTTCCCGCATGTTCAAATGTCTCTCAGATGATATGTGTTTCCAGGCAGTTCTCTATTCACTTTTTAAATCAGTAAGGCCTTTTAAAATGCAAAGTCAACTTTGGAAACAATGTGGGCCAGCCAGAAACTAATTTAACATTGTAACTTTATAGCTCACCATACACTTATTTAAGGTCTGCACAACCTTGCAATTTAGTACTCTGCCACTCTGCCTCTTGAAAATAAGCAAAATATTGCTGGCTCAACACAATAGAAACTATCCTTCTAAATCCCAAGAGCAAATAAGTAGAACCAGGTCAGTCCTCTGAGACTTCCAGTACCAAAAAGATACAGTATCAGTAAAATCCTAATAAAAATTATAAATTGAAACTAAAGGCAACCCAAGTTTTTCTATTAGTATACTAGAAGTAAAGAAGCGATTGGAAAAATTAAAATGAAAAATTAGACTTGACTGTGAGTTCCTATTACTGTGAGTAGTTACTGTGAATACCCTGACTGTGAGTTCCTATGACTTCCCACTACTGTGGACTTCCAAATTTAAAATATCATGCAGATTTTGACACATGAAGTAAGATATGGTTGGGCAATGAACAAGGGTAAATTTTTAACTTAAGCAGATAGTTTCTGAACGTTTAACTTGAAAAGGTAACTAAAAACACACATAGGATTTTAGGTTCAAACACTACTACAAACTGGGAAGTAAAAGCAATTGAAATTTCAAGTCTAATAGGATAATTTCTGTGTCTCAATCTTTTATTATATAGGATCCAAGGCAGCTGAAATTTAAATTTCAGTCTGAAAACAGAGGCAAAAGACCTTTTCTTCTCACTCAAAAAAAAATAAGCTGGGAACAGTAGAGCTTCTGTGAGAAGGCAGCAGGCCATTCTGTATTTTAGCAGGGTCGTCACATAAAGAAAAGGCTATGACTGAACACATGAACTATGCAACTTCTTGGCAGCAATACATGTACTTACCAATACCAATCACTGTTGTGATCCCGCCTAGCCAACTACCAGCAAGTCTGCACTAAGTCTACAATTCAAAGGTGAGAACTTTCCTGAATAAAACCACTGTGGAGGCCAAGAGTGTCTAGACCTGAGGAGGAGTAGACCTGCCAACATCAGAGCACTCCCCTGTTCAAAGAATGGACTTCTTTTTCCCTTTGAGAGATAGAGAGAATGCAGTGAATGGGGCCAAAGGTCAGGAGGCTTACCAAAACTGGGTATAACCCATACACATTAACAAGTAAAGCAACAAATCCAAACTCAGAATACGTAGTCTAACACCTTAGCACAACAGTGCAAATTACTTTATTGGCAGCATATTGAAAGTAAATTTTTTAAAAAAAGAAAACATTAATAGGCCTCTACTCACTCGATCACTCTTCCCAGACACAGGTATCTCCAACCAGAGAGCAATAACTTCCACATTCGTAACTCCAGGCTTCATATTTCCAACAGTCATCCCCACAATATTACCTTTGCGTCCTTGGGTACCTTAAACTCAACCCACCTACAACTAAACTGATTATATTTTCTTCTCCTGCCAAACCTCCTCTTCCACACTGAATTCCCTTGTCACCTAAAAGCACTGTTTGGACAAACCAATAACTTCCTAATTAATCTACTTAACAAGGTCTCCTCCCCTTCACCTCCCAAAATCATTAATCCTTCGCATTCCATTAATTTTCTTCTACAATGAAGGCTGTTACCACAAAATAATCACTACTATTTTTCAGCTACATTTACAGTGTGTCAAGAGCTGTGCTTTACATATTATCCCGTTCAATCAAATCCTCACAACAGTTCTTTCAGGTAGGCATTATTATGCTTGTTTTACAAATGAATTAAACCAAAGTTTAAGGCTTATCCAAGGTCAGAGAGAGAGCTGGTTAGCGGGAGACTAAGGATTTAATATCAGGCACTAACTTTTAACCAATATAAAAGTAACCTGCCTTGGCTGGTCATGGTGGCTCATGCCTGTAACCCCAGCATTTTGGGAGGCCAAGGTGGGCAGATCCGAGGTGGCCAGGAGTTCGAGAGCAGCCTGGCCAACATGGCAAAACCCCGTCTCTATCAAAAATACAAAAATTAGCCAGGCATGGTGACACACGCCCATAATCTTAGCTACAAGGGAGGCTGAGGCATGAGAATCACTTGAACCCGGGAGGCGAAGGTTGCAGTGAGTCGAGATCATGCCACTGCGCTCCAGTATGGGCAATAGAGCAAGGTCCTGTCTCAAAACAAACAAAAACCCCTGCCTCATTAGAGAATGCTTTCTAAAAATTGAGGGAAGGGGGGGAAACAGGTATAATTTGAATACTCTAATAACTAAGTTACAAATTCATTATTTAACATATAGTTTCAGTCAAGAAGTACACATAATTCTATACTATTAGAGATACTCTCAAAATACAAATCTGATCTAAAAGGTCTAACCAAACAAATTTTGGTGGTTGCCTATTACTTAAATGATAAAGTAAGTGAAGCTATTTCACAATCAGCCTTCAACCTATCTTTCAACTAGATTTTCCAATATTCCCAGCCACTGTCCCCTCCTATCCCCATACTTTTTGGTACTAACCACTACACACAGCTAGTAATGCCCATTCAATCTCCTATCACTAGGTCTATGGCAAATTTTTTCAATGCAGCCTTCTCTGACATCTTCAGGCAAAATTAACTCCTCCTTCCTCTCGCTTTTATGGCAGGTTTTTCATTTCTAACTCACAGCCTACATATCTATATACATATGCACCCATACATGTATATCACTAAATTTATTATAGACACCAAAAAGGGGGTAAATCTTGTCTTTCTACATATTTAGACATACATACAAAAAACTCATGGCCGGGCGTGGTGGCTCACACCTGGAATCTCAGCACTTTTGGAGGCCAAAGCGGGTGGATCACTTGAGGTCAGGAGTTCGAGACCCGCTTGGCCAACATGGTGAAACCTCATCTTTACTAAAAATACAAAAAATTAGCCAGGCGTGGTGGTGGGCGCCTATAATCCCAGCTACTCAGGAGGCTGAGGCAAGAGAATTGCTTGAACCCGGGAGGCGGAGGCTGCAGTGAGCTAAGATCCTACCAATGCACTCCAGCCTGGGCAACAGAGCAAGACCAAAAAAAAAAAAAAAAAAAAAAAAAACCACCTCATATATTTGTGTTCATTCACAGGGAAAGGCATTTATATAGCAATTCTTACTATTTCTGATTCTATTGTTTCCTTTCTTATCTACTCCTTACCTATATCCCATACACTCTACAGCATTAAAAAAACAAAATTACATTGAGGCCAAAGTAAAATACTTCCAAATGTAAAAGTAAATGATATGGCAATTAGCACTACGGTTAGGATGGACCATGCAGCACCCAATACATATTAACTGTACAATCTGTCTCATTTGTATATAGAGAAGCAGGGCTTTTCACTGTGCTTTACATAGCAGAAATGGTTGTCTTTGCCTAGGATGCTAAAGATCAAGGAATTGGGATTCAAAAAGTTATCACTAGGTCAGGAGCAGTAGCTCATGACTATAATAATCCCAGCATTCCGGGAGCCAAGGCAGGAGGACTCTTGAGCCCAAAAGTTCAAGACGAGCCTAGGCAACATGGAGAGACCTCATCTCTACAAAAAAATTTAAAAATTAGCCAGACGTAGTGCCATGCACCTGTAGTCCCAGCTATTCGGGAGGCTGAGATGGGAGGGTCACTTGAGTCCAGGAGATAGAGGCTGCAGTGAGCCGTCATCATGCCACTGCTCTCCAGCCTGGGTGACAGAGTGAGATTCTGTCTCAAAAAAGTATCTCTAAAGGACCAAATGTGAACAACTAGACAGATTTTTATTTTATTTTTACTTTTATTTTTATTTTAATAAACAGAGTCTCACTATGTTGCCCAGATGGGTCTCAAACTCCTGGCCTGAGGTGATCCTCCCATGTCAGCCTCCCAAAGTGGTGGGATTATTGGCATGAGCCACTGCACTCACCCAAAAGCTAGTACACCTAATGCTAAATGACGAGTTAATGGGTGCAGCATACCAACATGTCACATGTATACATATGTAACAAACCTGCACATGTACCCTAAAACTTAAAGTATAATAAAAAAAAATCCCTCCCCACAGTAACAGAAATGCTTTTAACAGACACAATTGATTTTTTTAAAAAACAAATCACAGCATAACCATCTAGAAACGCAACTATGAACACCATTTTCAGACTGTTTTTTTCCTATACAATACCTTACATTCCTAAAATAGCTTAATTATGGAATTCCTGGTTTAAATGGACAATTTCTTTATTATTGTTTAACTTTAAAAAAGAAAACCAACACTAGAAACAACAGAATAAATTTAGCCTTACATGGATGAAACCCTGTTATAACTGACCTAAAAATACACGTTACTTAGCTTCTAAAAATGATTTTTTTTCTTCCCATCCTTCTAATATATTCTAAAAAGTATAGAGGAGAAGATATTTAGGAAAACATGTATATTCCTTTAGTGCAATCCTAAAGCAGCAACGAAAAAACAACTTGAGAAACGGGAGGGGTAGTGGAGAGGAAGAGGGGCTGAACAGACGTCAGCAGGGCACAAGGGGAGGCTGGGTTGCCTAGGAAACCAAACAGTAAAGAATGAGAGGAAAAATCATTAGCTGAAAAACCTCTGAAATGCTTTTACAAGAGCTCAATCCTTCATCCCAAAAGATGTACAGCAAAGAGACCAATTGTCACAAATGACAAAGGGAACCTAGGGCGTGACAGCCAAGCAAGTGCCTTTTCCGAACTGTGTGGCACACAGACATCAGGAGGAGCAACCATGAGTGAGTTACACATCCATGACGAAACAGACATGTGTTTGTGTGCATGTATTCTTTCAGAGAGCTTTTGTTGGCTTAGCATTTAAACAGGTATAAACAGTATATTTAAACAAGTTTAAATATAAAAAACCATTCCTATTTATGATACAACTAGGGTAAAGAAAATCAAACTTCAACAAATTTATGAAATTAGCTAGTCTCCCTTCTCCAGCCTTAAAATCTGTTTAAAGTTGTTTTGATTTTTCAGTTATTGAATTACAAAGTATTATTTGTAAGTAACCAGTAACTGTTTTTGAAGAGTCTGAAATGGACAAACCTCTTTGAAGTCTCCAAGCCAAACCTTTGTCCTAAGATCACTAAGCCACATTGTAGGTAAGGAGATAGGGAATTAGCAAGGAAAAAAATACATCGAAGGAAAGAATGTTAATCTTCCTTTCTCTGAAAAACAACACTTTGGAGCACAGTGGTTAAGATCCTGCTTCCGGGAGCCACACTGACTGCTCTACTCCTTACTAGTTTTGTGACCCTAAGAAAGGTGCTTGCCCTTGCTGGGCATCAGCATTCTCACTTGTTATGGTGAGGATTATAATAATATCAAATTCACGGGGCAGTTGCCAGGTTTAGATGAAATAATGATTCATGACAAACAGTGCTTGGTGGTAAGGATTCAATAAACGATCACAAAATCCCTTTGGGATTAGCTAATTAATCTCCTCATCTTGACCACAGTCATATGTACTACAAGCCATCACTGTCAGACTAAACTGCGTCAAACACTCCTGTTACAGAGCACCAGGAACCTATGTTTACTCATACCAAACTAAAACATACGGGTTCAGCTTTCAAGTCTCTCTAAAAGCTGTCCCCACGCTACCTATACAATTATTAATACCAACCCCAAAACAATCTGTTTTTGTCCTGCTATTCTTCATTCCTCAAACAAAACAGCCCCAAATTTTTGTGTCCACCTCTGCAGCAAGCTCAGTTTAAAAGTCCTGTTTTCCAGGCACTTCTCACCTCTACTTTTATTCCTTTTTTTTTTTTTTTTTAAGACAGAGTCTCAGGCCGGGCATGTTGGCTCACGCCTGTAATCCCAGCACTTGGGAGGCTGAGGCAGGTATATCACCTGAGGTCAGGAGTTTGAGACCAGCCTGGGCAACATGGGGAAACCCCGTCTCTACTAAAAATACAAAAATTAGCTGGGCATGATGGCACATGCCTGTAATCCCAGCTACTCGGGAGGCTGAGGCAGGAGAATCACTTGAACCCAGGAGGTGGAGGTTGCAGTGAGCCAAGATCGCACCATTGCACTCCAGCCTAGGCGACAGAGCAAGACACCGCCTCAAAAGGCTGGAGTGCAGTGGCGTGATCTTGGCTCACTGCAATCTCCACCTCCCAGGCTCAGGAGATCCTCCCACCTCAGCCTCCCGAGTAGCTAGGACTACAGGTGTGCACCATCACACCCAGCTAATTTTTGTATTTTTGTAGAGACAAGGTTTCACCATGTTGCCCAGGCTGGTCCCAAACTCCTGCACTCAAGGCATCCACCCACCTCAACCCTCCCAAAGTGCTGGGATTACAGGTTTGAGTCGCCATACCCGGCTCACCCTACTTTCTACCTGTGCAGATCTTATCTACTATTCTAGATACACTTCAGATGTTTTGGAAGTCCCCAGTATTCTAATCGTCTAGTGATTGCTCTTAATCCTCTCAACAACCTGGCTCCTAAGAATAAATTTATATATCATCTAATTGTGTCTGTTAGCTCTAACTCTACAATAATTAAAATCATCCACAGTATCTAGCAAAATGTTGTGTATACTTTGATAAGCCTTTATTTCACTTGCTTATTTTCAAAATCTAAAATAAGGAGCAAGTCAGGTGTGGTAGAACCTGCCTGTAGTCCCCAATACTTAGGAGGCTGAGATGGGAGAATCATTTGAGCCCAGGAGTTCAAGGCTAGCCTGGACAACATAGTGAGACTTCATCTTAATTAATTAATTAATTATTAAAAAGGAACAAAATTCTGGCTGGGTGCAGTGGTTCATGCCTATAATCCCAGCACTTTGGGAGGCCAAGGCAGGCAGATCATTTTAGGCCAGGAGTTCGAGACCAGCCTGGCCAACATGGCAAAACCCTGTCTCTACTAAAAATACAAAAATTAGCCAGGTGTGGTGGTGTGTGCCTATAATCCCAGCTATTCGGGAGGCTGAGGCATGAGAATCGCTTGAACCTGGGAGACAAAGGTTGCAATGAGCCGAGATTGTGCCACTGCACTCCAGCCTGGGTGACAGAACGAGATTCTGTCTCCAAAAAAAAAAAAGAAGGAACAAAATTTTATTCGATAAACAATAAATAATAAATCTCCATTTCATGTTATGGCTTGATTATGTCAAGAGGGTGAAAATAAGAAAATATTATTTTAAATATAGCTGCACTTTTGTGACCAGAAAAATATCAATAATTTACATAAACTTGCTCAAATACAGTGACATGAGAAGGGGGAGACCCAACAGGATTAAAAATATGACAGTTCTCAGGCCGGGCACGGTGGCTCACACCTGTAATCCCAACACTTTGGGAGCCCAAGGCGGGTGGATCACCTGAGGCCAGGAGTTCAAGACCAGCCCGGCCAACATGATGAAACCCCATCTCTACTAGAAATATGAAAATTAGCTGGGTGTGGTGACAGGCACCTATAATCCCAGCTACTCAAGAGGCTGAGGCATAAGAATCGCTTGAACTCGGGAGGCGGAGGTTGCTGTGAGCCAAGATCGTGCCACTGCACTCCAGCCTGGGCACCAGAGGGAGACTCTCTCTCTCTCAAAAAAAAAAAAAAAAAAAAAGACATTTCTCTATTTCTCTACTCGTTATAAAAAGAATAAACAATAGACGCTATGCAGCTATTCTCAATTAAGTTGTTAATGAAAGTATTCAAGCTCAAAATTTAACAGGTTCATGTTCTCTGACCATCTGCACATCCATCCACAACAATATCATAGAGGACCTTCTCATTTTTTCCCATTATCAAAAAAGAATTCCCAAACCCACCCAAATGAAAGCAATTTTACATCTCTCTGACGTGAACAACTTGAGCAAACAAGATTCAGGGGAACCACTGGCCATTATTATTAGATTACCTCTTTAAGATATCTTCACTGCCAGTCTTCCTTCACCTTGCCATACACTTGACTGCTCGCAACTAGTCTAAGAGCAGACATCAATCCATGCTCACAAGCAGAGGTGTGCTGAGCAAAACACTAGCTATATACTCAGCCAGCCCATATAGGTCTAACAGGTGAGCAGTCAGTCTGCTTGACAGGCCAATCAGATGCAGGCAAACAGAAGACCCCGAACAGCTGACTTAGCTCTTATGTGTAGTAATCATTCATTCAACAAATATGCAAGGCACTAAATGCATATCTATATCTATGTACCATATTCTATATCAAAACACTTTATTCAGTATTATAGGATAAAAAGTTCTTAAATCACAGTACTTATTGACTTAAAAATTTGATAAAAAGAATAAAATATACACTATTAAAGAAGCATTTATTAATTTATATTTTGCTTTGATTCAGAAAAAGTTTATGGTAGCTTACATAAGTACAACTGGATAAAATGACAAAAGAAAAAGATTAGGAAGATGATAGTCTGAAAAGTGAGATATCAGTGTACTAAAATGAGAACATTAACATCCTTAACATTTTCCCAGAGATGGCCAAGTGTACAATGTAAAGAAAATAGTATACAATGAATTTAGAGGAAAAACAGATCTCATACGACCAGGACAGTCAAGAAGTGGACAAAAAGGGCACAAGAGTGCCTTTATTGACAGTGAATGTTAATTCCATTTTATTTTATTCTTAGAGACAAGGTCTCACTCTGTCACCCAGACTGCAGTGCAATGCCATAATCATAGCTCATTGCAGCTTTAAATTCCTGGGCTCAAGTGATCCTCCTGACTCAGCCTCCCGAGTAGCTAGGACTACAGGTGCACACCACCCAGTAATTCTTTTTATTTTTATAAAGACAGGGTCTTGCTATGTTACCCAGGCTGGTCTCAAACTGTTGGGCTCAAGTGATCCTCCTGCCTCAGCCTCCAAGAAAACAACAGTTTATGTTTTTACCTCCACAGGTAGTGTATATGATAATTAAAAAAAAAAAGCTATTCCAATACGCAAGGAAAGAAAAGTAAGTAAAATACTCACAACTTTGGGAGGCTGAGGCAGGCAGATCACAAGGTCAAGAGTTTGAAACCAGCCTGACCAACATGGTGAAACCCTGTCTCTACTAAAAATACAAAAAATTAGCCAGGCATGGTGGCGCACGCCTGTAGTCCCAGCTACTCAGGAGGCTGAGGCAGGAGAATCACTTGAACCCTGGAGGCAAAGGCTGCAGTGAGCTGAGATCATGCCATTGCACTCCAGCCTGGGTGACAGAACAAGACTCCGTTTAAAAAAAAAAAAAAAATACTGACAACTGCTCTTGGAAAAATATCTGAAATTCCTCCTCTTAGCTATAATGGATTTGGGATGTAAAGAGAAACAAATATTTAAAATCTCAATTTCACTATAATGAGAGTCAGGGACTTCAACCACGATCTCATAAAGAAAAAAAATGGCAGGACAAAGGTATGGCTTTCACCATTTCCTCAACAAACTTTATCACTCTAATGCCTCAAGAAAGCCCAGCTAGGACCTGGCACACAGAGGTTTCATTTAATCTAGTGCTCTGCTCTTTCCACAACTCTAAGAGCACTGAAATTTTTAGAGCCATAGAATCATAAATCTATATGAGTACAGATATATAAATTTTTGTTTACTATAAGTATGAAATTATTGATCATACAAATATAGAAACTTAGTCAAAATCCCAAACTAATCCAAAAAGCTTAATCAAACTAAAAGTGTATAGTTAGACAATTAATTTTACTAAGTGATCCATTTTGAATAAGGTAAAACTGGCAAATACAGGTAGCCTCAAGAACAAAGGTATATAAAATCAAGGCAAATTCCAAATCCAATTCCAGATTTAAATAACTAATGAGAGTGCTTAGTTTTTACTTCAGAAGATTTATGAAAAATATAGTTTCACAAACACAAGGGAACCACACTTGCCTAGAGTTTGACCATATAGTTTAAAATGTTAGAACAGTTCTGGAACCATAGGTTTGAATCCAAAGTTTTAAAGCATTTTGTTTCTTATCAGTTGATATACTTCACTTGTAGGTCCATCTCTTCTTTATGCTAAGTTGTACTAACAGAACAGACATTTTGTAATTAAGACATACGTGTTTGCACTCCAACTACGGCTGTAAACTTAAATATCTGACTTTTCTGAAAGTCAACTTCAATTCTTTCTAAAAAAATTTTTTTTAATCTGTGATTCCTCTGAGCACAGGGCAATCATCAATGACAAGTAAGTTTCAAATTCTAACTGCCCACTATTGAATCTAGATGCACACCTGTTTGCATCAGTTTGAAGTTCAACATATTCATATGTCTTGTGAGATCTCTTTTCATTTTCATTTCTTTGTTTTTTGTGGGTTTTTGTTTTCTTTTCTTTTGTTTTTTTGTTTTTTCAGTAGAGACGGGGTTTCATCAGGCTGGTCTCAGACTCCTGGCCTCAAGTGATCTACCCGCCTCAGCATTCCAAAGTGCTGGGATTACAGGCGTGAGCCACTGCACCCAGCCCATTTTCATTTGTTTTCTCCCTCTTCTAAACAACATTGCAGTAAATACTCTTATGACTACATTCTTGTTTTGACCTACTATTATTTCTATAAGACAAATTCTTAGAAATGAAAATCTTAAGTCAAAGAATATATACTTTCCAGGTTGTTGATACATTATTGAGACACACCATTACTAAATTATTTTCCATTGAAATCATGCCTACCTAGTCCCCCAGTCCCAGAGCAACACTGGGCATAAACTTGTTTAATAAAGTTTTTCCATTTTGGCAAGTAAAAAAGAATGTAGTTATAATTGGCATTTGTTTGATTGTGCGTGATCTGTAAATAAGGTAAATATCTAATATTAGATATGTATATTAGATAGTTGTAATTTTTTTCATTGTTGCTAAAACTTTCTATCAGGTCACATTTAGCTCAAGGGCCTATTGCCCAACCTTAATTTTAGCAAGCTTATATAAAAGGGGAAAGTACAGTATGGAATAACACTATTCTACTATTTCTGTCTTAAAAACGACTTCCTCAAACCTAATGTTGGGCAAGATAACATCTCCACTACTTATGCTCCAATACAGAAGATGTGCACAGGAGACTTGACACACTACTGTGAATGATAAAATCTATCTGCAATTAGCTACACATTGTTAGAGTTTGTAAGTCAGATCAAGCCACTTGGGATTTGTTTGTTTTTTAACCACTTTCTTAGATATCCCTTTTAAAATCTTAAGTGCCTTTTAATGCACAGTTCTGTCACGAAGCCAAGAAATAATAAAATAGGGGAAATATCAACTCTCTCTAATGCTGTCAGATTACTAAAACAATGATGAAGCATCATATTAAAGTGATATATCTTATAAAAGTAACATCAGATCCCATCAAATATAACTGATTCATCTCTTCTTACCTTGCCCAAACTAAGCTGAAAGACAAAGTAGCTTTTAGGCTCAAGATTTTCTCTAACTTGTCCAATTTATTCAGATATTGCCAGGACCAGCTCCAAAGTGATTACCTGGTTTTTAATGAATGCATTTCTTACAGACTATTAATGTGCTTCCTGATGCCAGCATTGCTAGAGGGGAATAACTAGCCCAATGAGATCATTAGTCATTGACACCAGATTATAGTAACATTAGGAAATGACGACGGGTTGCTTAGCTGCAGTTTTCCAAATGCTGCTAGGATAAAGAGAACTGACAGTAATCACCTCCACAGAGAATCACAGACTAAATCTGTCCATTAAACAGTGTTCCTTCATCTTCTCAGCAAAGGAGCTCAGCTACAGAAGTTAACCTTCTTGGCAAACATTCTTTATCCATAGGAACTAGAATATAATATCACTATTCTATCTCCCTCAAAGTTCTTCCACTCTAGTGGGTGGGGCGATAGCAAGGAAACCTTCCTCTTCTCTGAGGTTTATGTCACTTGACTGTATTACTATCTAAATTAACGTCTTGAATAATTTCCAGGTCATCTTTCGATGTATAAAAATCAATCTGAGGCCGGGGGCAGTGGCTCACGCCTGTAATCCCAACACTTTGGGAGGCCAAGGCAGGTACATCACCTGAGGTCAGGAGATCGAGACCAGCCTGGCCAACATAGTGAAACCCTGTCTCTACTAAAACTACAAAAATTAGCCAGGCATGGTGGCGTGCACCTGTAATCCCAGCTACTTGGGAGGCTGAGGCAGGAGAATCGCTTGAACCCAGGAGGTGGAGGTTGCAGTGAGCTGAGATCGCCCCACTGCACTCCAGCCTGGGCAACACAGCGAAACTCCATCTCAAAAAAAAAAATTTTTTAATAAAGTAATTTGAGCTGGGCACAGTGGCTCACGTCTATAGTCCCAGCTACTCGGGAGGCTGAGACGAGGATCACAAGCCCAGGAACTGGAGCCTGCAGTGAGCCATGATCACATCACTGAATTCCAGCCTGGGCAACAGAGCAAGACCCTGCCTTCAGGCCTCAAATGATTCTCCCACCTCGGCCTCCCAAAGTGCTAAAATTACAGGCATGAACCACTGTACCTGGCCTAGGTCATTATTTCTTGCTTGAATGATTACAATAGTCTTCTAACAATCAATGAGTCTCCAATGAATACAATACTCTCCCTACCTTCAGTCCACCTTCTACATTGTCACATGAATTAACAAAAGCAAACTTGATTCTATCCGTCCACCTAAAAAAAAAAAACATCAGAAGTTCCCCATTATCTGCAGAAACAAATCCACACTTCTCAGCATCAAGTACAAAGCTCCTTCATTGTCTGGGCTCCGCTAATTTATCCTTTCCCATCACCTGCCACTTCTTCACACTGACATTGTGCTTTGGTCTTAAGAAACCATTTGCAGTTCCCTGAACTTGTATGCTTTTTCAAATCTGTCTTTGTATCTTACCCAAAATTCCTTTCCCCAGTTTTAAAGCTTGCCATTTGAACATTGTAGTAAAATCTAGAAAACTTCTAGACCAAGCTTGTCCAACTCGGCCTGCGGGCTACATGCGTCCCAGGATGGCTTTGAATGTGGCCCAACACAAATTCATAAACTTTCTTAAAACATTATCACATTTTTTTGCAATTTTTTTTGTTTAGCTCATCAGCTATTGTTAGTGTTAGTGTATTTTTATGTGTGGCCCAACACAATTCTTCCAATGTGGCCCAGGGAAGCCAAACAATTGGACACCCTTAAGGGACAGCCCTTAGGTAGGCTGAACTTAAGTTGCAAACATTGAGATAAAACATTAGTCGCCACCTGCCCAAAATACCAGCATCCGTCTTAGATCATTTTCCCAAACAGAAGCAAAATCTACTCGCTTATTTAAGTTACTTTCACTAAGGTCCATCTGGGCAATAGCTCCTCATTCTACACAATAAGCCTGCATCTTAGTCCATTACAAGAAAAAAAAACCACATTCTGGAAAAAGAAAAAAAGAACATTTCACAATATTGGCTTCATAATAAATACACTTTAACTTAAAACAGTATGAAGTAGAATTTTTAATATAATAAAATGCTTGTCACTAGCAGTTCTTTTATAGAGAACATGTAGGAGGAAGGCTTGTCATCTGACAATATCTACCAGGTTAGCATTATGCAAGTATCTGAATTAATAAGCAGAAAGTAACAGTTACTGTCACCAAAAAGTCTGTATCCCTAAGTGAACTCTACTGTGAAACGAGCTGGAAGTTGTGTTTTTCCTGTTCTAAAATCCAACATGCTCACATTCCTTACAGGTAGCCAGTACTGATGAAGTCCGGATTTGCCAGCAATGAAAAGCAGTCAGTGTTCTGCCTTAAGCATACACGCCGTGTCAAGTAAATGCTGCCGTTGTAGTTGCCAGAGCAATAGCCACCACCAATAACAACAAAAAATGAGGTAGGTGAGAGAGAACAGCGTGCCTACCACAGTAACATCTCGTTTCCTATGATACTGATTTTTGCTACATTAAGTCTCTTTCAATGCATGATGAGAAATTCACATTGACTTTATCAGATCTACACTACTCAGAATCTGACTGGGTTTATATACAATTGACCAAGCTGCATGTGCCCAACTCTCACATACTTCTGTTCAAGAAGCCTTTAGTAAATAAGAACATAAAAGAAAAGCTTGACTCAGGCAGATTTGGTTTAGAATTCAAGCTCCAACACTTACTGGTTTTGCACTTTGGGCAATTTGCTTCACATCTTAAAGCACAATTTTTCTAGTATAAAATGAGGGTAATAAAAGTATGACCTAAAAGTACCTCATAAGGTTGTTCTCAGGATGAAATAAAAAAAAATATATTCAATGCTGGCTGGGAGCAGTGGCTCATGCCTGTAACCCCAGCACTTTGTGGGGGTGGAGGCAGAAGGATCACTTGAGGCCAGGAGTTCAACACAAGGTAGGCAACAAAGCGAGACCCCGACTCTATTTATTAAATATATATATTTATTCAATGCCATGCCAGGCACACAGCAAGCACTACATAAACATGAGCATATGTTGTTGTTACGGTATTTCATTTTGCTGGTGTAGCTGTTCTATTTGCTTTAGGTAGGGTCAACATCACAGAGGGTCATAAATTCCACACACAAAAAAGAAACAATTCAAGCTGAGAATTTAAAGTCGGAGCAACCTATTTATTGACAGACTACTATACAGATGAGGAGTATAGATTGGTCCCCATTGCTGAACATTATACTTTAACAAGAAATGTTAAAACAAACAAAAAACCCTGATTATCCATGTGCTACTGATGCCTTCGTCTGAGCATCTATCTACAAAAATTATGCAGAATAGGGGGAAAAAAAGCTAAGAAATTAAAATATTTATTAAGTAACAGAATGCCACCATAAGACTCACATATATTAAAAATCCTCTCCAAATATCATATTATCATCCACTGATTAGAAACAAAGTTGACAGAATGCAACCCTGAATTTAACTTGTCTGAACTAAGACAGGACTGATCCTTAAGCACCGACAGGCAAGTTCACTGAATCTACCTTTAGGACCATAGGTAGATAAAAGTAACTAAAGGCAGAGTGCAGTGGCTCACACCCGTAATCCCAGCATGTTGCGAGGCCGAGGTGGGCAGAACGCTTGAACCCAGGAGTTCGAGACCAGCCTGGGCAACATGGTGAAACCCCATCTCTACAAAAAATACAAAAAATTAGCCAGGCATGATGGTGCACATCTGTGGTCCCAGCTACTCAGGAGGATGAGGTGTGAGGATTGCTTGAGCCCAGAAGGTCGAGGCTGCAGTGAGCCAAGATTGTGCCACTGCACTCCAGCCTGGGTGACAAAGTGAGACCCTGGCTCCAAAAAAAAAAAAAGGAACAACGTTATTTAGACTATCCAAACAGGGACCCTGAAAATACTTGGGTAAGTGCATTTTGCTGATCAATTCTGACAAAAGATAATGGGGGGAAGGAAATAACATAGAGGCACTATTATTAAGACCTGACTCACTACTTTCCTTCAAATCTTACAAAGGAACAACCACAGAGTCACAGGAATACTTCTTCCCACCTGTCAATAACTTTACTCCAACCAACTCTGGTAAGATTCCCACCTCTTCTCCTCATCCCACCTTTGGCCAACTCTAGTCCAATTCCTGCTGGGCAACAGGAAAGGAAACAAGATTAAAGCCTATGGGAAAACAAAGAGGTTTGAAAACCAAAGCTTTCTAATTAAAGCTTAATGTCGCATGATGTGAGCAATGAAAGGCATGTTAGATGAATCTAGTACAGCTACCTCAATTTAATTGGGAAGGAAATGGTAAATGTTGCCTAGTCTCATACAGCTAGTTAAGGGCACAGCCAGGCAGGATTAGAACTTAAAACCCCTATCTCCTAATCCAGTGTTTTTCCTACTATATCACTGAGATCAGTTTTTAAAAGACTGTATCAATGAACTCTTCTCCTTTTTTACTATATAATATTCAGAATATAAAAACAAAATGTGAGCTGGGCATGGTGGCTCACACCTGTAATCCCAGCACTTTGGGAGGCCGAGGCGGGCAGATCACTTGAGGTCAGGAGTTCAAGACCAGCCTAGCCAACACGGTAAAACCTCGTACTAAAAAAACAAAAAATTAGCCAGGCATGGCGGTGCATGCCTGTAATCCCAGCTGCTCGGGAAGCTGAGGCAGTGAGCTGAGATCACACCACTGCACTCCAGCCCAGGCAATAGAGCAAGACTCCATCTCCCAAAAAAAAAGCAGGCCGGGAACAGGGGCTCATGCCTGTAATCCCAGCACTTTGGGAGGCCGAGGCGGGCAGATGACCAGAGGTCAGGAGTTCGAGACCAGCCTGGCCAACCCTGGAGGCGAAGGCTGCAGTGAGCCGAGATCGCACCACTGCACTCTAGCCTGGTGACAGAGCGAGACTCCGTCTCAAAAAAAAAAGATAAAAAAGATCTTCACAAACAATTTTAAATGGTAAAAGGAAAGCATGGGGGTAGGAGGTGTTTTTGCAAATCTAGGTATTTAGCTCAGGCTGTCTAAACTCACTTACCTAAGGATGGGATAACAAAAGTGCACACTGGCCATGCTGTTCTATTTTTCTCCCATAATGAAAATAGTAACTTTCACAGGAAAGCCCTTGGCCCAGATTAATCTTGTTATGAAATACTATTAATACAATTATCATAAAGGAAAATAAAGTGATTTGAAGATGATCCTAGCAAAACCACCAATAACAGAGCAGCCAAATTAATCCAGGAATTGCAGACTTAAGCCTCAAAACTGGATTATCACCCTCAATTCACTACTATCCCATGGTGTTCCCTTTGGACATGCTCGTGCTTACAGCAACAGTTTTATATTGAAAATAGAAGGATCGGCTGGGCACAGTGGCTCACGCCTATAATCTCAGCACTTTGGGAGGCTGAGGCAGGTGGATCACCTGAGGTCAGGAGATCGAGACCAGCCTGGCCAACATAGTGAAACCCTGTCTCTACTAAAAATACAAAAATTATCCGGGCTGGGTGGTGGGCACCTGTAATCCCAGCTACTTGGGAGGCTGAGGTGAGAGAATCACTTGAACCTGGGAGGCAGAGGTTGCAGTGAGCCAAGATCACGCCACTGCACTCCAGCCTGGGTGAGAGAGCAAGAGTCTGTCTCAAAACAAACAAACAAACAAACAAAAAAGGATCAGAACAATATTTTGGTGAACTAAATAAAACCAGTTTGCTTTCTTGTCACCAAAAGGACTCTCTTTCCCGTTCCTCACCAATTCAAAGCAACACACCTGTACTCATGATGGACGTGAAGGAAGGGAGAGGAGGGGTGAGCACACAGGTGTACATGTGCCAATACATAATCACAAGCGTTTGTGTTATGTGTGTTGGGGGATCCTATACTCCATTTTATCTTTATAGCTGCCCCCTCAGGGACTCACAATTAATGTTATGGTGTGTCATACTAACTTTTAGATTTAGATAATTTTTTTCTAGAAATTTGACATTAGATGAACTGTAAGAGTTCAGAATATGAGCTCACCATTCTGTCAAGTTGTTCAGTCTTCCTCATTAAAAAATGCACTGCCACCCAGGTGTGCTGGCTCATGCCTGTAATCCCAACACTTTGGGAGGCTGAGGCGAGTGGATCACCTGAGGTCAGGAGTTTGAGACTAGCCTGGCCAACATGGTGAAACCCCGTCTCTACTAAAAATACAAAAATTAGCTGGGCATAGTGATGTAATCCCAGCTACTCAGGAGGCTGAAGCAGGAGAATCGCTTGAACCCGGGTGGCAAAAGCTGCAGTGAACTGAGATCGCACCATGGCACTCCAGCCTGGGCAACAGAGAGAGACTCTGTCTCAAAAAAAAAAAAAAAAAAAAAAAAAAAAAAAAAAAAAAATTGGGAAGGAGTTAGACATATCAAAAGTCTAACTGAAGAAAAAGCCTAAAATTAACCACAAAATTTGGGTTTATTCCAAAACAAGTAGGCAATTTTGCCCTTAAGCCTAAATAATTGCCAAAGGAAAATAAACTAACATTTATACGCTATGCTAAGCACTTTTATCTGATTTAATCCCCACAAGAACCCCAATAGATGGGTAATATTATTCCATTTCATAGCTGGGGAACCTGTGGCTTGGAAAAATTAAGTAACTTGCTCATTAAGCTAAAATTTGAACCTAGGACTTCCTGACTCCAAACGCTATATACTCTTTCTATTATAACCTTGCAAACTCACAAGTTTGTTAACATAAAGGCAAAAGAGAAAAGTCAAAACTCCTAAACTACAAAAATATCAACTCGAATTCTCCATGGAGAAAAGTCAAACCCTCAAATCAATTAAGGACACAGGGTACTATATGTATATTTGATTAAAAGCTTTCTCTGCAGAAAATGAACTGTGGTTTCTTTTTAAAAATATTAATCTCAAACTCCAGAATTACCTCAAAATTCTTTTGGAAATAGGCTTAATTCTACGCAGTTAAGACAGAAAAGAAGGAAGGCATTTGAAAAATGTTTGGTTAAATAATGAATAATCAAAACCAGCACAGAGTTATGGCTTCTGAATCAGAAAACTAAACTGCAAATAGCCTTGCATTTGGTAAAATTACTTTCCTGAAGCCTGTTGTGAGTCTGCAATTCTACCAAAAGTACAGAAACTAACCCAGAAATAAATTATTAAAAATTAGACTAATTAAAATAGGAAAACAAAGATAACAGTTGGTAATTTTAAGAAACTATGATGTAGCCAGGCGCGGTGGCTCATGCCTCTAATTCCAGCACTTTGGGAGGCCGAGGCAGGCAGATCACCTGAGGTCAGGAGATCGAGACCAGCCTGACCAACATGGCGAAACCCCATCTCTACTAAAAATACAAAAATTAGCCAGGTGTAGTGGTGTGCGCCTGTAATCCCAGCTACTTGGGGGGCTGAGGCAGGAGATCACTTGAACCCAGGAGGCATAGGTTGTAGTGAGCAAGATTGCACCACTGTACTCCAGCCTGGGTGACAGAGTGAGACACCGTCTCAAAAAAAAAAGAAAAAAAAAAAAAAACTATGATGCAGGGCCAGGCACGATAGCTCATGCCTGTAATCCCAGCACTTTGGGAGGCCAAGGAAGGAAGATTACTTGAGCCCAGGAGTTCGAGACCAGCCTGAGCAACAAAGCAAGACCCTGTCTCTACAAAAAATGAAAAACTTAGCCTAAAGTGAGGCACTGGGAATGGTGGCACGCACCTGTGGTCTCAGCTACTCAGGAAGCTGATGCAGGAGTATCACTTGAGCCCAGGAGGTTGAGGCTGCAGTAGGCAATGACAGCACTGCTGCACTACAGCCTGGGTGACAGAGCAGGTCTCAAAAAAAAAAAAAAAAAAACACACAGAGAGAGAAACTCTTGACACAAAAGTCAAGATTTATTGTTTAAAATATAACCAATTCATAAATACCATAAAAGGCACAATTACTTTATAGGCCACCAGTCAAAGTACACTTATTATTATTATAGCATTCTCTAATGCATCAAATCAATATAAAACCTTTAAGAGATTCCCCACTTAATGATTCACTCTTTATCACCTTCCTGAAAATTTTCTGAGTCTAAATTTTTACCCAACTAAATATTCAACTACTCCTCAAAAACATTTCTTTCAGATGCTTTGTTTTAATGCTGATAAGGTACTATTCTTGTTTACTGCCCAACTTCTAGATCAACACTTACCAATTCCACAAAACCTTATCAACCTCCAAAGCCTACATTTTGAAGATGCATCTGGAAAAAAATATCTAAAAATTTAAAAATAACCCTAATGACAACATCTATTATCAGTTCATCCCAAAAGAAGCTGATTCTGGCTGCATGGAGAAAAGGGTCACATAATCATCAAGGGGACGGTGGGAAGTGGCTTCTTCCTGGGAAGCCCAGTACCCAAAAAGCCTCTCCCAGACAGGCTTCCCCCGCTTCCTTATTCACAATGGGCCCTCCTTCATGAAGATGAGGGAGGGAAGGAAAGAAAGGGCAGCAAATTAAGGCTCCAATGCATTCAGAATTTACTCTTTCCCATTCCCCCATTCCAAATACCTATAGCACTTTCAGCATGAGTAATGAAGGTTTTAGAGATTCTTCTCCGCAAAACAATGGGTGGGGTGGGCAGAAAAGTGTAACTTCCCCAGTCCTGGAATAAAAGCTGTGACAGGTATCCCCCATGTAGAGAGCACCGATAAACCATCGAGGACTGGGATGCTGTGTTCTCATGGGTATTGGGGGTGACCAGTACAAGGCCTGCTGAGGGTACTCAAATCTAACTTTCCTTTTTTCTGTGCCTAAACCACCTACATCACCAGAGTTGTGTCAGTTTACTGTGGGACTCTTCTCTGCCGGCTTATCAGGCTGTATGGCCACCATGCTCCCAGTCCCTGCCACCACGGCCTTGGTCCTCTTTACTTTTTCCTTTAAGTATTTAAGTGCATTTCCTGGGGAGGAAGGTCAAAGTAAATAACCCACTTCATTAAAATGACTGAGTCTTAATTAAAGTGACTCAGTCCACCAAAAAATAATTACTTTTTAAAGAAAAAACTATATGTAAATGATATACGTATATATGTACATATATATATATATATAGTTTAGATTGAGAAATTTCAGAGATAAAATGTAGGCCAGGCACGGTGGCTCATACCTGTAATCCCAGCACTTTGGAAGGCCGAGGTGGGTGGATCACTGGAGTTCTGAAGTTCAAGACCAGCCTGGCCAACATGGACAGATTCTGTCTCTCCAAAAGCTACAAAAATCAGCTGGGTGTGACGGTGCATGCCTGTAGTCCCAGCTACTCAGGAGGCTGAGGTGGGAGGATCACTTGAGCATGGGAGGCACAGGTTGCAGTGAGCCAAGATTGCACCACTGCACTCCAGCCTGGGGGACAGAGTGAGACCCTGTCTCAAACAAAAACGAAAATAATCACCCTCCTCCTGAAAAAAGGAAATTATAAATTTTAAAAGAAAAAAAAAGGGGGATGAAATCTGCAATCTCCACACTCCTTTTTTTTTTTTCCCCCTATAAATAGAAGCTGCAAACTGTCTGCATTAAGGATGCTGATGTGCTGCAAATAGATTAGTCAAGCTAAACCACAATGGAGTGAGAAGGGGTAATAAAAAGAAAGGCAGAAAGGGACTGTCTGAGCATGTACATATGAGTATGAGTGTATTACAATTACATTCTTAATTCCAAGAGATGATTTGGGATGAGTCATTGTTTTGTACCAACAAGAGTAAAATTTCTGTCCATTGTTACATATAACAGAGAGTGGATTCTGAGTGGTTATTTTCTACAGAAATTAAACGGAATTTTTTCTTTTACCCCGAACCAGAAATTCTGTTGAGATTGGTGAGATTTACAAAGAATTCAGTACCATTTACCAGCCATGTGTTAGTACTGAGAGAAGCTGTTTGGGATTTACTGAGGATTTACTCACATAAAATTTTCTGCAAGGTATAGCTGAACAACTACCACAAAATAAGGTTTCTGGCCAGGCATGGTGACTCATACCTATACTCCCAGCAACTTGGGGAGCTGAGGCAGGAGGACTGCTTGAGACCAGGAGTTCAAGACCAGCCTGGACAACACAGCAAGACCCCATCTTTTAATTTTTTTTAATTAGGCATGGTGGCAGTACCTGTAGTCCCAATGACTCTGGCACTCCAGCCTACGCAATAGAGAGAAAGAGACTCTGACTCTTAAAAAATAAATAAGTAAAGTTTCCTGCTTGGCGGTCTGGCAATCAATACAAGCCCAATCTGGTTATCCCCTAAATACTTTTTATTTTCAGAAACAGGATCTCACTCTACCACTCAGACTGGAGTGCAATGACATGATCATGCCCAGTCCTCAAATACTTTTTAGAAAAGTTTTTTTAATGTTTTCAATGGTGCCAGGCAGCACCATTATACTGAGGGCATATAGAGGGCATTCTAAAGACAATGGCCCCTGCTTGGCTTACAGAAGAACTAGAATCTTCATTGCACCATCATACTTGTAACTGTTAACTTTTCCAAAGCTGTATTTGACCTTATGTTTGAAGAAGGCCTTTCATACTTTAACTTCAGACTACTTTTTCATCATCTTCTAATGCTAAACTGATTCATCTTCTGTCCTTAAAAATGACCTGTACTTTGCTATTTCCATTTCCTTGCTTACACTGCTCTGTCCACAATTCCCTCTTTCCCATTTTTCTCCATACATAGAAACAACCCTTCTCACACAGCTCAATCCTAGCTCATCCTGGTAGCCTACCTCCTTTGACTACCTCAGTGAACAAAAGGTTCTCTGTCCATCCTCACAATCTCCATAATAGTAATTGTCCAGATCTCTCAACTGAGCACTTAGGAAAACAAAAACAAATACTATATTTTCACTGACTCATAATATATTGAAATTCTTAGGGGTTTTTTTTTTTTTTTTTTTTGCCATTACTGCTTTTTTTTTTTTTTTTTTTTTTTTGAGACAGAGTCTCGCTCTGTTGCCCAGGCTGGAGTGCAGCGGTGCGATCTTGGCTCACTGCAAGCTCTGCCTCCCGGGTTCACGCCATTCTCCTGCCTCAGCCTCCCAAGTAGCTGGGACTACAGGCGCCCGTCATTTGCCATTACTTTTAACGGGAAAAACCACAATTACTTTTACACTAACCTACAGAAGAGCCCTTAAAAGTTACTAGAATAGTAGTACCCAACTTTTTAATCACCAAAGATAGTTTCTGTTATTTAATACCTTCCCCCTACTCCTACCACTCTTTGGTTTCTAAGTTAAAGTCAGAAGGCCATGTTATTTAAAACTTTGTATAAGGTCAGGCACAGTGGCTCACGCCTGTAATCCCACCACTTTGGGAGGCCAAGGTGGGCAAATCACCTGAGGTCAGGAGTTCGAGACCAGCCTGGCCAACATGGTGAACCCTCGTCTCCACTAAAATACAAAAAATCACCAGGGCATGGTGCCACACGCCTATAATCCTAGATAGGCTGGGACCCACTTGAACCCAGGAGGCAGGGGTTGCAGTGAGCCAAGACTGTGCCACTGCACTCTAGCCTGGGCATCAAGAGCGAAACTCCATTTCAAAAAAACATAAAAAAAACTTTGTATACTAAACTAGGATTATCAATAAACAAAATGTATTTTTTTTTAAAAACTAAGTTAAAACTTTTATTGTAAATCAAAGCTGTTAAACTCAGTTCTCACACACAAAGGACACACGACTCCAGTTAAAAGCAAAGATATTTTATTTTTCGGTTAACCTGTGTGGCCTCATCATGGCTAAAAATGTATACTTACTCTCAGCTTTAAAAAAAAAAAATGCTTCCAGTGCTATCTACTCAGACCCTTTATCAATTTGAGGAACCAAAATCAAGAACTACATACTTAAGCCAATCCCTTATTTTACTGATAAAACTGAGACCCAGAGAAGGAAAGGAGATCTCTAAAATCACAAAGGTAGTGTCACAGCCAGGTCCCCAAAAGGGACATGGATATAAGCCTCTAGATTCTGAGGGGTGTGTGTGTGTGTGTGTGTGTGTGTGTGTGTATTTTTTATTTACTTCTTTTTCTTTCTTTCTTTTCCTTTTTTTTGCTTTTTTTGAGACAGGATGGTCTTGCTCTGTCACCCAGTCTGGAGTGCAGTGTTGTACTCACGGCTCACAGCAGCCTCAACCTCCTGGGCTCAAGTGATCCTCCCACCTCAGCCTCCCAAAATGCTAGGATTACAGGCGTCAGCCACTAGGCCCAGCCCAGTCAGTGTTCTTTCTATTACATTGTGCTGATGCCAAGGGCCTTACTTACACAAACAGAATGTTGATTGTTTTAGGGCAGGAACCAAGTCTTACATCTCTTTGTATCTACCACTGACTCTTCTACATAGCTGAAGTCACAATAAATATTTATTCACTAATTATATATAATCAACTAATACCTAGTTATCTAACAATTTTAGCCCTTAAGAAATCTAAATGTGAAAGGCAAAGCAATAAAACTTTTAGAAGATAATATTAGAGATTATCTTTATGACTTTATGTCATAACACATAGAAAGCACTAATCATACAGAAAAAAAGATTAAATTTCATTACGACATTAAAATTAAGAATTTATTTATCAAAAGACACAACTAACAGGGAAAAGACAAGCTATAGAGGGGAAAAAAGATATCTGTAACAAGTACAATAAAAAAAAGAGGGGGGGGCTCATCTCCAAAATATAGAGGGAACTACCGGCCAGGTATTTCCTCAACAACTTATTAACAAATAAGATTTGTGTATATTCAAGGCATACACCATGATGTTTTGATAGATGTATACATTATGGAATGATTACCATAACCTAAGTAATTAACATGAAGAACATTCTTTTCATTTTATTTTTTAAATTAAAACGATTTTTAAGTAGGTAGCTCACACCTGGAATCCCTCACTTTAGGAGGCCGAGGCAGGTGAATGGCTTGAGCCTAGGAGTTTGAGACCAGCCTGGGCAACATGGCAAGACCCTGTTTCTACTAAAAATATGAAAATTAGCCGATCATGATGGTGTGCACCTTTAGTCCCAGCTACTCAGGAGGTTGAGGCAGGAGGATCGATTAAGCCCAGGAAGTTGAGGCTGCAGCAAGCTGTGATCACACCACTGCACTCCAGCCTCGGCAAAAGAGCAAGACCCTGTCTCCAAAACACACAAAAGTTTTTAATTAAAAAAAAATTTTTTAAGCACTACCACAAGTCAATAAAAGACAAATAACCCAAAAGAAAAATGTGCAAAAGACTTGAATATCACAAACAGCCAATAAACTCATGAAAAGGTGCTCCTAGTGTTTAACCAGAGAAATGCAAACTAAAACCACACTGAGATACCACTATATTCCTACTACATTGGGAATTTTTAATTTAATGATTTAAATTTTAAAATTTTAAATTTAGAAGTTGACAACAGCAAGGGTTAGAGAAGATCTGAAGAAATGGGAACTCACCTATACTGCTGGTGAGTACTTTAAACTGCTACAACCACTTTATTTATTTATTTTTTATTTTTTATTTTTTATTTTTGGAGACAGAGTCTCGCTCTGTCACCCAGGCTGGAGTACAGTGGCATGATCTTGGTTCACTGCAGCCTCCACCTCCCAGGTTCACACAATTCTCCTGCCTCAGCCTCTGGAGTAGCTGAGATTACAGACATACAACCCCATGTCCAGCTAATTTTTTTTTTTTTTTTTTGAGACGTTGTTTCACTCTTATTGCCCAGGCTGGAGTGCAATGGCACAATCTCAGCTCACTGCAACCTCCGCCTCCTGGGTTCAAGTGATTCTCCTGCCTCAGGCTCCCAAACTAATTACAGGCATGTGCCACCATGCCCAGCTAATTTTGTACTTTTAGTAGAAACGAGATTTCACCATGTTGGCCAGGCTGGTCTCGAGCTCCTGACCTCAGATGATCCGCCCACCTCAGCCTCCTAAAGTGCTGGGATTACAAGCGTGAGCCACCGCGCCCAGCCTACAACCACTTTAGAAAAATGTTTGACAGGCTGGTCCTATGGTAGTGGGTTATCAGAACTTATTAACATTAGTGTCACTAAAGTTGGTATACAACCCCCCACTGCTAAATTTGACTGGCTTTAAAAAAAGAAAAAAGTTGAGCAGTAGCTAATAAATTGAAGAGAAAGAAATCCTGGCTAGGCATCATGGTTCACATCTGTAATCCCAACACTTTGGGAGGCCAAGGCAGATAGATCACTTGAGGCCAGGAGTTCAAGGCAAGCCTGGTCAATATAATGAAACCCTGTCTTTACAAAAAATATAAAAATTAGCCTAGTGTAATGGTGTATGCCTGTAATCCCAGCTACTCAGGAGGCTGAGGCAGGAGAATCGCTGGAACTCAGGAGGCAGACCTTGCAGTGAGCTGAGATCACGCCACTGCACTCTAGCCTGGGCGACCCAGAGAGACTCTGCCAAAAAAAAGGAAGGAAGGAAGGAAAGAAAAGGGAGGGAGGGAGGGAGGGAGGGAGGGAAGGAAGGAAGGAAGGAAGGAAGGAAGGAAGGAAGGAAGGAAGGAATCCCATGACCTAGTAATAATTCTATTTTTGGGTATATCCCCAAAAATATGTGCTGAAATGTACCAGAATACACACATAATGTTCTTGAGCTAAGCACAGTGGTTCATGACTGTAATCCCAGCTAATTGGGAGGCTGAGGCAGCAGGATAATCTGACACCAGGAGTTCAAGACCAGCCTGAGCAAAACAGCAAGACCCTGTCTCCAAAAAAATTGTTTTAATTTAAAAAAAAAAATAATGTTCTTTATGTTAATTAGGTTATGGTAATCACTGCATAATGTATATATCTATCAAGATATCATGGCATATACCTTGAATATACACAAATTTTGTTAACTGTACCTCAATAAAGCTGGGAGGGTGAGGAAATGTTCTCAGCTGCAAATTCATAGTATCCCCAAACAGGAAAACACCCACAAATGTCCACCAACAATAGAATGAAGAAATAGTGGCATATTCGTGCAATGGAATACTATACAGCAATGAAAAAGAACAAACTACTGCTACACATAATAGCGAAAAATATAAAATAGGATGTAAGAAGCTGATACAACAGAATACATATTGTGTAATTCCAATTACACAACGCTAAAAACTAGGGAAACTATATTGTTTAAAGATGCTTGTTTAGGAAGTAAATCAATAAAAGCAAAGAATTAGCTGAGTGCAGTGGCATGTGCCTATAGTCCCAGCTACTTGGAAGGCTGAGGTGGGAGAATCACTTCAGGCCAGGAGGTCATGGCTGCAGTAAGCCATAATCATGCCACTGCACTTCAGGGTGACAGAGCAAGATTCTGTCTCTAAAATAATAATAATAATAAATAAGAAGAAGAAAAAGAAAAGAAGTGAATATCAAAAAGTTAGCATGTTGATTGGACACAGCACACAAAAAGCTGGCTCCTAGGCATGCTAAAAATGTTCTATTTCTTGATCTGTGTGTTGTATATAGGAGTATTTATAACAGCTCATTAAGCTGTGTATTTTATTATACACTTTTCAGTATACCTATTTTCTTTCAAAATAAAAAGGTTTTTGAAAGTGCTAAGCACAGGCCTAGTACATAGTAAACATTCAATAAAACAAAAGTTTTTTTAAGGCAAGATACTATTGAATTGGTGTAATCCACCTTGAAAGAATCAAAGTACCTGTGAGTAGGAAGAAGTCACACATGAAGTAAAAGTCATTTACTCCTGATTAGGTCATCATTCTAGTAGAAAATAAACCGGTTATACAGCTCCTTTGCACCTAAAGGAGGTAGGATCTACAAATCCTATAAATGAGAAAGGTCGTATGGATTTCAATTAGCTACTTGGAATTGAACAAATTAATCTCTATAAATCTCAGTTTCCTCATCTGTCTGAGAAAATACCTGTCTAGATAGCTTATCATGAGGTTCAAATTAAACAATATTTGTAAAAACACTTTATGAATGGCAAAGCACCAAATGTATAGCATTATTAATATACTATTACATGACATGATTTTAGATATAAATAAATCGAGCATGAGAGGAAACACCATAGAACACGAAAATACGAACACTTCATATCCTGCTTTTCATTTAGGATTTGGAAAACACGATGTCCCTAAATTGGTATAAAATCTTCGGGGGTAAGATGAGAATGGATGAAACCCCAGATAATGTGAAAATTGAGTAACAGCTTGGGGGGAAACCTGCAGCTGATATCTATCTCAACACAGTTGTTCCTCAGTATACTGGGGGACTGGTTCCAGGAAGGACCCCCGAGTACACCAAATTACACACACACTCAAGTCCTGCAGTCCCCCTGAGGAAACTGCACATACAAAAAGTTGGCCCTCTGTACAGACAGGTTTCAGATCCTGTAGATACCATTGTTTTGATCAGCATTGGGATGAAAACAAATCCACATATAAGTGGATTTTTTTAAAAAGAAAAAATGCAGTTCAAACCTGTGTTGTCCAGGGGTCAGCTCTACAACAGCATTCACTAATTCTGACCAAATGACAGTTCCAAAAGAGAACTCCACCCTTAAACTACTGTTGACTTCATCCTAAACTGGATTATCTTTGATGGCAGGAACTAATCTAAATCATCTTCATGAGATGCTTTAGGTGTAACACAAATGGAACAGGAAGGAAAGAGCTCCAAACCAGCCTAATTAATCGCAGTCCACAGCAAGTGGGCAAATGTTGCTGGGAAGGAGGCAAGAAGAAGAAATCCTATGGCCAGAATACTCAGAAAATGGCAACTCTAAACAAGACAGAATTATTGTAACATTGTTTTATTTTATTTTATTTATTTATTTATTTATTTTGAAACAGTTTCACTCCGTCACCCAGTCTGGAATACAGTAGTGCATCTCAACTCACTGAAACCTCCACCTCCTGTGTTCAAGTGATTCTCATGCCTCAGCCTCCCGAGTAGCTGGAATTACAGGCGCCTGCCACCACGCCCGGCTAATTTTTGTATTTTTAGTAGAGAAGGAGTTTCACCATGCTGGCCAGGCTGGTCTTGAACTCCTGACCTTAGGTGATCCACCCGCCTTGGCCTCCCAAAGTGCTGGGATTACAGGGTGAGCCACTGCACCCGGCTTTTATTGTAACTTTTTTTTTTTCCTTAGAGACAGAGTCTTACTCTGTGGCCCAGGCTGGAGTGCAGTGGCATGATCTCGGCTCACTGCAACCTCCACCTCCCGGATTCTAGCAATTCTCCTGCCTCAGCCTCCCAAGTAGCTGGGACTACAGGTGCACACTGCCACACCCAGCTAATTTTTCATATTTTAGTGGAGACGAGGTTTCACCGTGTTGCCCAGGCTGGTCTCGAACTCGTGAGCTCAGGCAATCCACCTGCCTCAGCCTCCCAAAGTGCTAGGATTACAGGGTGAGCCACCGCAAACGGCCTTTATTGTAACTTTTTTTTTTCAATTGTAACATTTTAAAGGAAATGTATATATCACAGAATTTCAGAAACGGAATGGACACCAATACAAGTACTAATTTTACAAATGAAGAAATGTGAAGCCTCAAGAGTAGAACTGACCTACTGGTTACGGTAAGTAGCTGTTTTATGAGTAAATAATTACTAAGTAAATTTTAAAAATAAAAGTCTTGTAATAAACAGTCAAGGCTCATTAACGAAGCTCCATAAAAACTGAAATCTCCTCCTTTCCTGCCAATATGTAAACTTGGCAGTCAACCCTCCGTTTTTTGTTTTTTTTTTTTTGAGACAGAGTCTCGCTGTCTTGCCCAGGCTGGGATGCAGTGGCATGATCTTGGCTCACTGCAATCTCTGCCTCCTGGGTTCACATGATTCTCCTGCCTCAGCCTCCCAAGTAGCTGGGACTACAGGCACGTGCCACCACGCCCGACTAATTTTTTTATTTTTTAGTACAGACGGGATTTCACCATGAATCCAGGAGGTGGAGGTTTCAGTGAGTTTAGATACACCACTGTACTTCAGACTGGGCAACAGAGAGAGATTCCGTTTAAAAAGAAAGAAAAAAAGGAAGAGAAAAGGAAAGGAAATAAAACAGTTTATTGATACTATTGAGCCATAAGGAGCTACACTATTTGTACTTGAAAGTTAACAGCCGCTCAAAGCTGTACCTTCCCCAAAGAAAAGCCCCACCTCAACCACATCAATTGCTACTAGCTAAATAAAAACATACAACCTTCCAAACCAGGGGTTTCACGAATGAGCCAAATGAAACTACACATTCATTTGCTCAGAAAAAGTAAGTGTAAGAGCCAACTCAGCCATTTATCAGAAGGCACAGGCCCTTGAGAAGAGCATCATGGGTCACGGTGATATTTGTATGTGTATATGTGCGCATATATATATATATATATATATATATATATATATATAAAACCATGGTTCCTGGCTTAAAGCTCCTATATAACCCTTGTAATTTCCTAAGTCACTTTGGTTAAAATACTGTATTCAGCCTCTTGCCACTGGTTCCTGAACAGCTCCAGAGTGATAAAAGCAAAAGACAGTCTTTTGCTATTTATAACGAGCTCCTTTCAACCACACCTGAGCTTATGTTAATGAGATGATTTTTGGAAAGTCCCTAGATAACCACAGGACTGGTGGCTAATTGCCAGGGGAATCAACCCTGTGTTCATACAGTTAGAACTCAAAACCCCACCCTCAACCTCCAGGGAAAGGAGAGGGGCTGAAGGTTGCACTGATAACCAATGGCCAATGACTTAATCGATCATGCTTACCTAATGAAGCCTCCATAAAAACCCAAAAGCGGGCATCCAGGAAAGTGAAGAGGAACACATCCACTTGCTGGGAGGGTGAGGCACCCCAGCTCCACAGGGATGGAAGCTCCTGCGTTCAGTACTCTTCCAGGCTTTGCCCTGGGTATCTCTTCATCTGGCTGTTCACTTGTGTCCTTTAAAATATCCTTTCTAATGAACTGGTCAGTGTGTTTCCTGAGTTCTGTGAGCCACTCTAACCATTTCATGGAACCCAATAAGGGGATCTTGGGAAACCAGTTTATAGGCAGCAGGTCAGAAGCACAGGTAAAACCACCTGGAGCCTGTGACTGGCACTGAAGATTGGGGACAGACTCTCAATCTGTGAGATCTGACGCTATCTCCAGGTAGACAGTGTCAGAACTGAACTGAACTGAACTGCATTAGAGGACACCAGCTGACAGCTGCTGCAGAACTGGTTGACTGCTTGGTGTGTGGGGATACACTCCCACACATTTGGTCACAGAAGTATTTTGTGTTGAGAGTACAGGAGAAACAGATTCTGTTATTCCTATATTCTAGGAGTCATCCACAGTCATTCGGGCAGTTTCTACACAAGAGAAGAAAGTCTACTGGGTCGTAGTAAAAAATAAACATTAAACCTTCAGAACTATTTGCACAAAACAAAAATGGAATCACAAGTCGGGGGGGGGAAGGAGTGGTGCTTATCAAAGGTCAACCACTTAGTACCAATTTGCTAAACTGCCTTGGTCAGAGCACATTGTCAGAACCCCACTCTTTCCACAGAATTTTCCAAACATTAACCCATGTCCATAGCACGCTGATGAGGTAAATGATGTTTTACAGATAGGGAGGAACAAAAAAATGAGGGCCTGGCTGAGCCAATATTCTCTCTGCCGTTTAGTTAGCATATAGATCTCTGTTTATTATTCTAGAAAGCTGTTTTCAATTTCACACATAGGGGATTATGTTTTAACATGTAAAGTCTATATAAGGACTGCTTTGCTTACCACTATCTTTGTCAACCATTATCAACAACTCCATTAATTAAGCTAGGCACCATGGTGTGCACCTATAGTCCCGGCTACTCAGGAGGCTGAAGCAGGAGAATCCCCTAGGAATTCGAGTCCTGTCTGGGCAACGTAACAAGACGTCATCTCTAAAAAGATAGAATAAAATAAAATAAATCTGGGCCCAGTGGCTCACACCCAACACTTTGGGAGGCCGAGGCAGGAAGATCATTTCAGTCCACGTGTGTGAGACCACCCTGGATAGCATAGTGAGCCTCTGTTTCCACACACACACACAAAAAAAAAAAATCCTAAAAATAACAAAATAACAAATAACAAATAAAAATAATCCATAAATTAGTTAAGAAACCAGCTTTTGAGCACCTTCTACCTGTAACAACAGGCCTGCCTACAAAGAAAATATTAGTTTTAAGTAAATCCTACTTTATTTTATTCTACCCATTGCTATAGAAACAAAGGTCTGATCATTTTGTAGTTGGGTATGTCAAAATCTTTTTATCATACAAGTAAATGTGCCTAGAGATTGACTGGAAAGAGGCACAAGGGGACTATCTGGGATATAGAGATTTTCTCTATTGATTAAGGTGGTGGTTATAATAATTCATCAAATCTGATTAAACTGTATATTTAATATCTATGCATTTCCTGGTATGTAAATTTTACCTAAAAAGTGTAAGAGTCAAAGACAATTATTTAATAGCCAAACTCTTGAGTTGGGAAACACAAAGGGTAAACTCCATATAATTTAAAAAAGACAAAAAGCCCAACTGAAAAAACATATTCTTTCCTTTGGTCTACATTTCAACTTCTGTGTACTGATCAATTCTTGAAAAATCAAATACCCATGGGGCTTTCATAACCCCACTAAGCAGAAAGGAGAGGGTCTCAGGGCAGAGTGGACACTTTCATCTGCCTGTGAGCATATAAACCACATTCATCAACTAGAGCTGCCCCATCCATCAGTCAAAGCAAAAACAAACCGTCCCTGTGTCAAAAGGCAACATAGAAAGTCATCCTGTGATATCTCCTCTGAGACAGGTTAAGAGAAGAAGAAATGAATTGAAATCTCATTTATAACCACATGGCCTAAATTAGTCTCTCACAGTCATCAATGAGATGCTTATCAGATTGTGGAGGGCAAGGGAGGAAATGTGAAAAAGTTAAAAAAAAAAAAAGGTACAAATGTAAGTAACTAATATCGTAAGTGAAAAACCCACTTTCACCTTACCACACAGGTTTATTTTGATCAGAAACAAACGCAAAGTGAATACATAACTGGATCTATTTCAAGGGTTAATATAATAAAAATACCTTTACTCTGGAAGCAAAAAGAGTTCCTTCTTGATAGAAATGCCAGGTTTAATCATTGGCAGATTGTAGAAAACACAAATGACAACTAAGATAACTAGTGTGGGCTAAACAATAACATTTTCACTTTTTAAAATAACTCCAATGCAACTCCAAAGTCAATCATTCTTACTAGCAGTTGTTGAGGCTCAGAAACCGATACCTAAAAATATGGCACTTTGACATGCTAAACTGTAGAATCCTCAAGGCCTTTCTGACCATCCCCTCACCAACCCCAAAGCACAGGGAGAAGTTGTTCTCTGAAGTTCCCTCATCTGCCTAAATCTGAACCTGCCAAAGAAGAAAATAGTTATCTCTGTCCCTTCCCTGAGTTTTCATTAACTGAACTAATATTGCAGGAAGAGAGACTGAAGTATGTCAACACACCAGGCGATTTTTTTTTTTTTTAGACAGGGACTCACTCTGTCGCTCAAGCTGGAATCACAATCACAGCTCACTGCACCCTTGACCAACTGGGCTCAAGTGATCCTCTAGTCTCAGCCTCCCTAGTAGATGAGACTATAGTCATGTGCCACTATGCCTAGCTAATATTCTTAAAAAAAAAAAAAATATATATATATATATATATATATACATATATATATATATATTGCACACTGCACTATGCCAGTGCTTGGGAGTAACTTTATCTTTTTTTTTTGAGACAGGGTCTCTCTGTGTCACCCAGGCTGAAGTGCAGTGGCACAATCTCACCTCACTGCAACCTCTGCCTCTATGGTTCAATTGATTCTCCCACTTCAGCCTCTCAAGTAGCTGGGATTACAGATGTGCGTCACCATGGCATAACTAATTTTTTGTATTTTCAGTAGAGACGGGGTTTTGCTATGTTGGCCAGGCTGGTCTTGGAACTCCTGGCCTCAAGTGATCCACCTGCTTTAGCCTCCCAAAGTGCTGGGATTACAGGCATGAGCCACCACACCTGGGCCTGGACAGACTTTTGTCACAAACCACTATCTGCTCTGTAGGCCCAAAAAACTTTGTCCCAGACCACTGTATATTCTCTAAGCCCATTGAATAACTTTAAAAATCATTTACTAGCCCTGTAAAATCATCCATACCTCCCCATCTCCCTTCCTCTAAAAACAAGGGTACATAAGCATCTGTACACCACTGGGTTGTGGGCAATCGCTCTGTGATTTTCCTCCATACATATTAATAAAAATGTTTATGCCTTTTCTCCTATTAATCTGGCTTTTCTCAGTTGATTTTCAGCTAACCTCAAAAGGGGAAAGGAAAACTCCCCTTTCACTCCTATATAGTCTTTAAAAAAAAAAAAAAGCATTACCAATATTGGCTGCATAAATATACTAATAATAACACATGCTCATTTCTGCGATTGTGCCTCTTTTCCCTAAAGATTACTAAAAACAGCCACCTTAGCAAAGAATAATAAAGACTATCTTGGAAGATAAACAGGGCTTCAGTAATGCCCCATAACTCTAAACTGATGTAAGCCTGCAACACCTGTAAAGTCATCAGGGGCCCATCAGGTAACACCACCAAAGTTAAGGTTGCAATATTTTACAAACTCACAGGCTGAAAAATTCCTTAAAAACCATCTGGCTGGGCATGGTGGCTCAAGCCTGTAATCCCAGCACTTTGGGAGGCCAAGGCAGGTTGTTTGCTTGAGCTCAGGAGTTCAAGACCAGCCTGGGCAACATGGCGAAACCTCTACTCTACCAAAATATACAAAAATTACCCAGGCGTGGTGGCATGCGCCTGTAGTCCCAGCTACTTAGGAGGCTGAGGTGGGAGGATCACTTGAGCCCAGGAAGCGGAGGTTGCAGAGAGCTGAGATCAGCGCCACTGCACTCTAGCCTGGGTGACAGAGTGAGACCCTACCTTAAAAAAAAAAAAAATCATCTAATGCAGTAGTTTGCAAGCTTTAAGTAGCTATGGAATTCCACCCCATTCTTTAAAAAAAAACAAAAACAAAACCTCAAAAGTTTATATCCGATGCCTTTCCACTTTCTTTTTGTCCAATCATACTAAAAGGACACAAAATCATCCATCGGTAATAACATGCGGTAGTTTCTCAACTGTCAATGAGCAACTACTACCTCACTCAGTGTGTATAGTCTGGTGCAAAGCTAAGCACCTTTCCCTATATTTCAATCTTCATTCCACAAGCAAACCTGGAGGCCACTCAAAAGAATCCTAAGACTCTGTGTAAATGTAGCTTGAAAAAATCACTGATCCAGTCCAACCCCCTTATTTTACAATTGATACCCACGAAAGTAAAACGAGAGGCAGCATGGTATGACTGAAAGGAAAGTGATAAAAATCATTCCTAGTTCTAGCCCTTACCAGTATGTGACCTTGAGCAAATCTCTTAAATTCTTTGAATTTTAGTTTCCTCATCATAAAATGTGAATAATCGTATCTATGCCCAATATAATTTTTTTTTTTTTTTTTTTTTGGAGACAAGATCTGGTTCTGTCACCCAGGCTAGAGTGCAATGGCACAATCTCAGCTCACTGCAACTTCTGCCTCCCAGGCTCAAGTGATCCTCCCACCTCAGCCTCTGGAGTAGCTGAGACCACAGGCATGTTTCACCACGCCCAGCTACTTTTTTGTGTTTTTGGTAGAAACAGGGTTTCACCATGTTGTCCAGGCTGGTCTTGAACTCCTAATCACTCAAGTGATCCACCTGCCTCAGCCTCCCAAAATGCTGGGATTACAGATTGAGCCACCACACCCAGCCTATACTTTCTTTAAAAGTGCTCTGCAGACTGCAGAGCATTATATAAATTAAGGTTATTATTTTTATTGTTAGGTGATTATTAACCAAGATGACATGGTGAGTCAAGTGCACAGTCAGACCTGGAACTCAAATCCCCAACTACCTCTCTAAGGCTTTTTCTACAACTTTATGTAACACTTGTGTTCAATACTAAGCCATTGTTATCAACTTCTCAAATTTGGGTTCTATACTAACCATTTGTATTGAAAAAAAAAATGGTGCCATGCATAAAAAAAAATCCTTTAAGATTACACGAAATAAATGTAAACCCAAGGAATTGATGGTCTATCCAAGCCAAAAGGGGGAAATGTAGATAAGGGATATACAGTCATGCACCATATACCGACAGAGGTCCTGTAAGATGATAATGCTGTATTTATACTGCACCTTTCCTGTTTAGCTGTGTTTAGATACACAAATACTTTACCGTTGTGTTACAACTGCCTACAGTATTGAGTTAGGAAAATGCCATATAGGTTTGTAGCCTAGGAGCAACAGGCCATGCCACATACACATAGCCCTAGGTGGGTAGTAGGCTATACCATCTAGGTCTGTGTAAGTACACTCTATGATGTTCCCACAAGGAAACAATCACCTAATGATGCATTTCTCAGAATGTATCCCCATCGCTAGGCAGTGCATGACTATACTTGCATTCTACAATATGATATATCATGAATGGTTGTTAAGGCACTAATGAAACAATTTTGACCATTCTGAGCTGCTGTGTACTGTTGATGTGCTGAAGAAAAAAAAGCCCATAATGTGGCTAAATAAGAACTTCAGCATGTACATATTGATCAGAACCCAACTATGATTTTTAACAATTAAAAATATCCCAAAGCAAAACATGGTTGAACCTCCAGGTCAAATGCAAATACAATTTGATGACGTCACCTAACCTACAAATTACATATTAATAAATGACTGAATGGGCATACCTCTGTCACAAGCCTTACATGGACAATGAAGAGAAGGCTGGTGCTGGCAATTTAGTGCTCTAGTGTCTACCAGCTCTCCAGCTGCTAAGCTGTCCCTTTCATCAATCTAAAATGAGTCATCATTGTTTCACCCGTCTAAAGGGCAAGGCAAAAACAGTGAAATTAAGAAACTCCATGGAAAAAAGAATGGAGAAAATAAAGCCAGAGATGTCATTAAATGTAATACAAGTAAGGGGGTAAAAACATATTATTCAAGGAATTTCTGGGCTAATGGAAAGCTACTTCTTACGGAAAACTTGGAAAATACTATCAATGTAATTTTGTTTCAGAACACAAGAATTTTTTCTAAAAAGTTGTGTTTATAAGTTCATGCATATTCATAAAGTGATTCATTTGGTAGGAACATACAGTCATCCAGATGCGATGAAAAAGCAACAGCTTTAAATGCTCAATCTACCCACCAGACTTAAAGGTTATAGTAGCATTTCTTGAAAACACATTAGTCATCTCTGCTTTAACTATACGTCTCTGTAAAGAAAACATGGAAAACAGGGTTGACTGGTAGTATACAAGTTTGTCACTGCTGATCGTTAGAAAAGTCAAACCACATTCAAAAATAATATGGAACACTATTAATATCTGCATGTTTCATCATCCTGTAAATTTCACATCCTAGACCATAAGCATTACAAACAACTTTCAGGGAAGGCTGTTTTCTTTTTTTTTCTTTTTTTGTATCTGTTTGTTTGTTTGTTTGAGATGGAATTTCACTCTTGTCACCCAGGCTGGAGTGCAATGGTGCAATCTCGGCTCACTGCCACCTCCACCTTCCAGGTTCAAGCAATCCTCCGGTCTCAGGCTCCCAAGTAGCTGGGATTACACGTGCCGCCACCACGCCCAGCTAATTTTTGTATTTTTTTTTAGTAGAGATGGGGTTTCACCATGTTGGCCAGGCTGGTCCTGAACTCCTGACCTCAGGTGATCCACCTGCCTCAGCCTCCCAAAGCGCTGGGATTACAGACGTGAGCCACTGCGCCCAGCCCAGGGAAGGCTGTCTTCTAAAACTGACTCCCCCTGACCCATCTTCAGCGTCTGAGCAAGTAATGAGACAATGGGACAATAAAGCAATGGGTCAACAATGGCAACCAAATTATAGCAAAACCAAGTACATTGATCTTGTAATTGATGAGTATGTCTACCCAAAGTTTTAAGTAATTCTCCTCTCACTTCATTCAAGACAATGCATTATGCATGTGCAGCCTACATATAGAAGATGCTTTTTATTACTGGTAACAATATTAACTAAAATTTGCAGAATATTTTAAAAGCACTTTTATTATTACTACTACTGTTAATACTATTACTACTACTACTACCACCTCACTTTTGCAAAAGAGCTAAAGATCAGAGGAGGGAAACAACTTGCTTAAAATTATATGAACACTAAGAAATGATGGTAGGACTCAAACTCAATTCCTATGACTCCAAAATCTGTGACTTTTTTCTTAAAGTTAAACCCTTTTTTCATTTTTCAGCATGAAACCCTTCATTCATTCACTCATAACTTCATCTACTCAAGAAATATTTATTAAACACCTACTACATGCCAGATGCTAATCTCAAGCCCTCAGGAAACAATTAAGAGTACTCAGATGCTGCTCTAGGCGGTAGAAAACATGTGTTACAATCTAGTATAATAGGGACAGCTTAACAACAACAAAAGTACACCAATGTATGAGGTGGCAAAAAGAAGTAGGTACATGGCACAATGGGAACACAGACGAGGAAGCCCTTAACTCTTCCCACAGAGGGCTTCCTTTCCATAGGAGGTTATAATGTTACCTGAATCTTAGGATGTGAAAGAAATCTGGCAAATGGATAGAAGAAAGAAGCATGTCAGGGAAAAAAACATGAGCAAAAGCATAAAGGCCTGAAAAACAATTCTAATATATTGAGGAAACTAGCTCAGCATGACTGGGAGCCAGATCAGGCACGGCCAGGCATAAATCATGAAAGTAGCCTGGAGGAAGGAAATCGAGACCAGGCTCATGGGTGCCATGCTACGGAGAATAGGCTTTATTTTACAGGAGACAGAAGACAGTGACGGTGAGAAACATGCTGAAATGCAGGCATTAAAATGACAAACTGGGCCAGGCATGGTGGCTCATACCTGTAATCCCAGCATTTTGTATAGTTTGTTTTGTTTTTGAGATGGAATCTCGCTTTGTCGCCAAGGCTGGATGGAGTGCAGTGGTGTCATCTCGGCTCTCTGCAACTTCCGCTTCCTGGGTTCATGTGATTCTCCTGCCTCAGCCTCCTGAGTAGCTGAAATTACAGGCACCTGCCACTACACCCGGCTAATTTTTGTACTTTTAGTGGAAACAAGGTTTCACCATGCTGGCCAGGCTGGTCTCGAACTCTTGACCTCAAGTGATCCGCCCACCTCGGTCTCCCAAAGTACTGGGATTACAGGTGTGACCCACTGTGCCCAGCCTATCCCAGCACTTTGGAAGGCCGATGCAGGTGGATCACTTCAGCTCAGGAGTTTGAGACTAGCCTGGGCAACATGGTGAAACCCTGGATCTACAAAAAATTAGCTGGGCATGGTGGCAAGCACCTATAGTCCCAGCTACTTAAGAAGCTGAGGTAGAAGGATGAATTGAACCCAGGAGGCAGAAGCTGCAGTGAGCCAAGACTGCACCACTGCACTCCAGCATGAGCAACAGAGCCAGACCCTCTCTCAAAAATAAAATTAAAAATTAAAAATTAAAAGACAAACTGGTTTTAATGTGAAGGATGAAACTGAGGGATGGAACTAGGTCAGAAATAGGCGTATCAGTTAAGACATCAATGCAGTAGTACAAAAAATATGAGGGCCTAAATTAAGGCAGTGAAAAGGGGAGGTAACAAATTAGAGAGCTATTTTGGAAGCAGAATCTTAAAATTGACAAGTGGTACACAAAATTCAAGGAGAAATCTAGGCTAACTCCCAAACTTCTGGCTTCTACCACTGGGTGGGTCATACTGCCATCAGTGGAGATGAAGTTGGTGTGGTTGGATAATGAGTTCAGTTTTGGATAAGGGAGTTACATTTGTGATGGCTATGTGGCATAAGGTAAAAATATCTAATATGGTGTTAGAACTGGTTCCCAAAACTCAGCAGTGATATGGGATTTAGGAGTCATTATGATGTAAACTGTAGTTGAAGACAAGGGGCTGGTTCTGATTAGCTCAAAGAAGAATACACATAGAGAGAAGAGGGAGAGCACAGAACCTAAGGAAACCCAGATATCTAAGGAGTAAAGAGAAACAATTTCGGAAAGCTGAGAACAGAGTTGTAGGAGGACAGCCAAGAAAAACTGTTTGGAAACCTTGAGTGAAGGTGAGTAACATGAACATTTATTTTCCTAGAGATAGGAGACATGTAAGAATATAAAAGGGGCATAAATCGAAACTATATTTCTGCAAAATATTTTGGCAATGTATAGTTAACAAAGGCCTCTAAGATGCCCATGCTGTGACACAGTAATTCTACATCTAAGAATGTATTGTAAGGAAGGAATCAGAAATCCTGACAGAGGTTTACATACAAAAATGTTTCTCACAGCATTATTTATAATAGCAACAAAATGGAAGTACTTTAAACATACGAAAGGAATGGTTAAATAAATTACTGTACATCCACACAACAAAGATTATGAGCCATTTAAAATTTATATTCACGGATAATTTTAAGTGATAAAAATACTCATGATATTGAGTATTGTGAAAAAAGCAGGACACAACTGCATATTCAATTAACTATATAATATAAAAATGCACAGAGCAAAAAAATGTATAAAATACAACAAAATGTTACTGGAAGTTATATACAGTTATTGAGATCACATGTGGTTTTTTTCTGCTTTAGCCTTTTTTCCTGCATTTACTAAATTTAATGATATTATTTTTTCCTTTAAAAAAATTTGTTTTAAGACACAGTCTCATTCCCGTTGCCCAGGCTGGTGTGCAGTGGCAGGACCATGGCTCACTGCAGCCTCGACTTTTCAGGCTCAGGTGATCCTCCCACCTCAACCTCGCAAAGTACTAGGATTACAGGTGTGTGCCAGTGCACCCAGGCTTTTTAAAAATTGAACTCTATTTTGAGACATCTCACTGTGGTTTTAATTTGCAGTTCCCTAATGGCTAATGATGTTGAACATCTCTTCATGCGGTTACATGCCATCTGTATATCTTCTTCAGTGAAATGTTCCTTAACATCTTTTGCCGTTTTCTAATTGGATTACTTGGGGTTTTTTAATATTGAGTTTGGAGTTATTTATATATTCTAGATAGCAGTCTTTTACTGGACGTGTGATTCAAAAATATTTTCTCCCAGTCTGTAGTTTGCCTTTTCAGCCTTTTAACATGGTCTTTAGCAGACCAAATCGTTTTAGTTTTTGTCAACTTACCAATTTTTCCTTTTCTAGATCATACTTTTGGTGTCAAGTCTCAGAACTCTTCGCCTAGCTCTATATCCTAAAGATTTTCTCCTGTTATTTTCTAAATTTTTTTTTAGTTTTATGTTTTACATTTAAGTCCATGATCCATTCTCAGTTAATTTTTTTATAAGGTGTGAAGTTTAGGTCAGATTTTTTCTTTTTTCCTCTTTTTTTTTTTTTCTTTTTTTTTTTTTTTTGTCTTATAGCTGTCCAGTTGCTCCAGCACCATTTATTTAAAAGGCTACCCCTTCCTGCACTGAATTGCTTCTGCATCTTTATCAAAAATCAGTTGGGCAATGGCTAATGAATACAGCATTTATTTTTTATTCTATTCTATTCTATTCTATTCTATTCTATTCTATTCTATTCTATTTATTTGAGACAGAGTTTTGCTCTTGTTGCCCAGGCTGGAGTGCAATGGCGCGATCTTGGCTCACTGCAACCTCCGCCGCCCAGGTTCAAGCGATTCTCCTGCCTCAGCCTCCCAAGTAGCTGGGATTACTGGCATGTACCACCACACCCGGCTAAATTTTTTTTTTTTTTTTTTGTATATTTAGTAGAGATGAGGTTTCACCATGTTGCTCAGGCTGGTTTCGAATGCCTGACCTCAGGTGATCCACCCACTAGGCCTCCCAAAGTGCTGGGATTACAGGCGTGAGCCACCACACCAGGCCAGCATTTATTTTTAAAGTGATGATCATGTTCTGGAATTAAATGATGGTGAATGTTATATGACTTTGTGAATATAATAAAAAACCACTGAATTTTACAGGTATGTAAGTTATATCTCAATTTAAAAATTTACTGAGGATATCTGTATAGGTCTCTATTCTGTTATTCCTGCTTTTCTATTCTGTTTCATTGATCTTTGGTCTATCCTTCTACCAATATTACACAATCTTGATTACTGGAGCTACACAATAAGTCTTGAAATCAGGTTCCTCCAATTTTTTTATTCAGTTTAGCTATTCTAGTTTCCCTGTATTTCCACATACAATTGATAATAATCTTGCCTATATCTACAAAAAATCTTCCTGGGCTTTTGATAAAAATTGCATTAAACTTGCAGATTAATTTGAGGAGAACTGACATCTTTACTATGTTGAGTCTTCCAATCAATGAACACAGTATCTCTCACTATTTTGGTCTTTGATTTCTTTCATCAGCATTTTGCAGTTTTCAGTATACAAGTCCTATATATGTTTTGTTAGATATATGCTCAAGTATTTCTTTTGATTGAACTGTTATAAATGGTATTGCATGTATTTCCATGTGTTCACTGCTAATATATAAAAATGCAATTGATTTTTGTTTTTTTGTTTTTGTTTTGCCTTGTTTAGAGACAAGGTCTTGCTCTGTCGCCCAGGCTCCTGGCTAGAGTCCAGTGGCATGATCATAGCTCACTACAACCTCAAACTCCCGGGCTCAGGCAATCCTCCTACCTCAGCTTCCCTAGTAGCTGGGACTATGACATGCATCACCATGCCCAGCTTTTCTTTTTTTTTTTTAAACAGATGGGTTCTCACTATGTTGCCCATAATGTTTATGAGATTAAGTTCATCTTTTTTATCTGAGTAGTATTTTATTGTATGAATATACCACCATTTATTTATCTGTTGGTTATTTCCAGTTTGGGGCTATAATCCAAAATGCTTTTTTCAAACAATAGGCTATATATCATTAATGTCCATTTATCAGCAGTATAAAATATCTTACCATAAATATTAATAAAAGAAGCATTCATATATAAAATATAGATATTTCAAATCCTACAGAGGGCCTTTTAATGATTAAACATTTTGTCCTTAGAAAAAGGTCCAGGTAATTACACCCATGAGGTTAACTTGCCATAGTGCAGGACTTAAAATAAGGCTTCTCCTGCCATCTCTCTCCATTTGTAGAATGTGAAATTCTTTAAAATGCATCCTATATTAGGATACTATAACTGTGCACTGGTGTTTGTTCTCTTCTTTAAACTCGGGACCGTATATATCTGCTCAAATTGCCCAAGTATACATATGTTGCACTCCAACAAGTGTCAGGCCACATTCTATCAGCACAGTGTGACTGCCTGTCAGTGACAATATAAGTGAACTCTGTTTGGATCCCTCTTACCCTACCTTTTATATTTATGATAGCATTATCATAAAATTCCAATATTCTTCAATAACTTACATTTTTGTTGTAGCATAAAATTATTACCCTCAATGAACTATATAAAAATATAGAAAAAATAGCTGGGTGTGGTGGCTCACACCTGTAATCCCAGCACTTTGGGAGGCCAAGGCGGGCGGATCACGAGGTCAGGAGATCATGACCATCCTGGCTAACTCGGTGAAACCTCATCTCTACTAAAAATACAAAAAAAAAAAAAAAAATTAGCTGGGCGTGGTGGCAGACGCCTGTAGTCCCAGCTACTCAGGAGGCTGAGGCAGGAGAATGGCGTGAAGCCAGGAGGCAGAGCTTGCAGTGAGCCAAGATTGTGCCACTTCACTCCAGTCTGGGGCGGAAAGAGCGAGACTCTGTCTTGAAAAAAAAGAAAAAAGAAAAGAAAACATTTTCAGATTTGAAGAAAAAAATCTGATAATGGATATAAGAAGATTGATCAGGCTTAAGGCAAATTATTAATTAGTATTAGAAACCAACACCAACTGGTTCTTCAACCATTATCAAACACATTGATAACAGTATATGAAATGAACGAATCTCACATAAATAAATAATGTAATAGCCATTTGTCACTGGAGGTCACCTTTTATGACAAGAAAAATAATCCCACGTTCTTCATATGTTTAATGAAGTTAAGTTTTATAAAACAGATTTATAATCCCTGCCATGTATCATTCTGGGGGAGAAAAAACAGTAAGCATAAAAAGAAAGCCTAAGATTATGGACAGAAAAAAAAATTCAAAGAAAACTTAAATGTAACAACAAAAATACCATAGCACTGTATAAGTTATTACATAGAACATGAAGAACTAGTATACATTTCAGAGGAAAAGCTTGTTAAATCTACACTACTAACACTATAACAACTATATTGAATAAACATACTGTTGCTTAAATATAATTAGCACCATTATTTGAAAACAGAGACAAGAGAAAAGCATCTATAAGACTTGAACGATAAAAGCTGAAATTATGTGAAATCCTTATACTTCAGGCAAGGACATGAATGCTAAAGATCTCAAATTTTCTCAATGACATGCAAGTAAATGAAAGTAAAGATAAGGTTTACTTGTAAAACACGATGCACAATTGGAAGGGAGAAATTAAGTATTTAGATCACTTTTTAGCATGTCCTCAAGTAAGTTGGCCAAAACATAATGAGATCAGTACTGGTGGTAATAAAAGAGTAACACGAAAAACTTCAGAAAAAGTGGGTCTTATAAAGGCTGTTTCCTAAATGTAGTAATGTATAAGTAATCATGCCATGCTCCACAGACAAGCAAGAGATGTTAAGAAGATGCCAGCATGATTCCAATTATCAATTGTATTAAGGCATGGTCTTTACATTTCAAACTTTACAGAGTTACCTGCAATTATACAGTAAGTTCCAGAATCTCCTCTTTCATTTGTGAAATCTGTTCGCTATCCAAAGGCAAGTTCTATTATAAATAGTCAATTAAGACCCAAAAAAACCAAACTTATTTTTTGCTTTTGGTTAACAAGAAATTCCTTTAGCTTAATTGTAACATGGCTACAGCAATTAGTGTACCTTGCTAATATTTTTAACTTTGCAACATAAGGTTGTGATGTTACCGTGTTTTATAACTGCAAATAATGCCAATGATAAAACTTAAAGTTTTGAACTGAACTTTTTTATCTGAGTAGTATTTTATTGTATGAACATACCACCATTTATTTATCTCTTGGTTGTTTCCAGTTTTGGGCTATAATCCAAAATGCTTTTTTCAAACAATAGGCTATATATCATTAATGTCCATTTATCAGCAGTATAAAATATCTTACCATAAATATTAATAAAAGGGCCGGGCGCAGTGGCTCACGCTTGTAATCCCAGCACTTTGGGAGGCCGAGGCGGGCGGATCACGAGGTCAGGAGATCGAGACCACGGTGAAAACCCCGTCTCTACTAAAAATACAAAAAAATTAGCCGGGCGTAGTGGCGGGGGCCTGTAGTCCCAGCTACTCGGAGAGGCTGAGGCAGGAGAATGGCGTGAACCCAGGAGGCGGAGCTTGCAGTGAGCCGAGATCGCGCCACTGCACTCCAGCCTGGGTGACAGAGCGAGACTCCGTCTCAAAAAAAAAAAAAAAAAAAAAAAAAAAAAATTAATAAAAGAAGCAGTATAAACAAAATCTGTTTATTTTAAAACTCTGAGTGAATAAAAGGCAGAGATAGGCAATGAGGAAATGAGGAATTTCTTAATGATGCAGATAATATGTTCTAAAATATAATGAAGACCTAAATTAGCTGAGAAATGTGTTCAATAATCACTCCAAACTAAGTATAAATTAATGAGTCTATCAACTCATTAATTCTATTAAATCTATTAATGATTCTATTAAACATTAATGATTCTATTTGCAAATTAAAATTTCCTGATATTCCATTTTAAAGCTTTGGCTATCCCCCATCTGTGATTTTTGTACTGGTTATTTTAACTCAATATCTCCCAGTTCTTTTCATTTGTAAAACGGAGATAAAAGTAACTACCTACATTATAGGGCTATTGTCACCCAGGCTGGAATGCAGTGATGTGATCATAGCTCACTGTAACTTTGAGCTCCTGGGCTCAAGCGATCCTCCCACCTTAGCCTCCAGAGTAGCTAGGACTACAGGTGCATGCCACCATGCCTGGCTAATTGTGCATGGCTAAAGACCGTGGTAATTTTATAGCATCCTGGGCATTTCACATCCATGAAATAGGAACTGGGGCTCTGCACCAGGCATTTCTTCTTGTGTTTCCTCTTCTCCTCCTCTGGAGAGGAATGAAGGAGATCCTTTGTGAGAGGCATGTTCTCGTGTGGGTAGGTCGTCACCGCCGGAAAGGTTAAATTTTTTTTTTTATAGTCAAGGTCTCACTTTGTCACCCAGGCTTGTCTTGAAACTCCTGGCTTCAAGCAATCCTTTCATCTCAGCCTCCCAAAATGTTGGGATTGCAGGTGTGAGCCAATGTGCCCAGCCAAAAATAAAATTAAAAAAAAAAAATAACGTAGGTAGTTTCTCATAGTAACGTAAAGAATATGTTACCTGTGTTTTCCTGAAAGTTTAGGAAAAGCTGAGGCAGCTAATGGGCTCATACAAAGGTTTGGAAGACCCATTCTGACTACCTAAAGGAGAGTCAGCATTCTGACTGTGCTTACAGAAGAGTCAGAACTCCTGAAGAAAGAAGCCTTAAAATCTAAGGTAGTAATCATCATGGGAAATATTTTAGGAAATAACTTAAGGTTTGTATTTTCCCCTAAAATTGTCAGAAAAAAAGAAATGAAGATCTACATATATGCTCTTTTAGAGCTGAGAATAGCTTCTATAAAGTAGAATTTTAGACTTTTCTCCCCAAAGGAAAATAGGCATATTTATTGTAATTATTCTATCACAGTCAACTTCTGTTAACATATCGTTAATTCTTCCAGAACTGTTACATGTCACCAAATCAAAGCCAGTGTGAAAAATATATTAAATGACTCTGGCAAAATATGGTTTCCAATGGGGCAATGAAAAACATGAAATAACTCAGATGAAAGTTCGGATAGTATATAAAAATACGCAGATTCTTTTTCAATGTGAAACCTCTAATTCATTAAGAAATAAATCCCTTAAAGGAAAACCAATACCATATCAATCAATCAATTCATTTCTAATGTAAGAGTGGGTACAACAAAATTTAAATGTGTTTTATACAGTACTAATTAGTCATGCAAGATCTTAACATTTTGCTTGTTTGCCTGCCCCCATAGCTAACTACTATATATCATTTGTTTCTGTCTTTAAAATATTTGATCATGGAAATTAAGCCTAAGAATATTGGGGGGTTTTTTCCCCATAAAAAACTATTCAAGGTAAGTATTACTCTAGGAAAATTGTGGTGCCTGGTCTTTATCCAGAATCTTGGTTGTGTCTGTTGCAAAGGAGGGAAAAACTGCTTTTTCAAGGCCATAGCAAACACAGCATGACATGAAAAATCTAAAAGAGTCTGAGAGTTAGGAAATCTTCTAAAGGATCCTCTCGCCATTTAAGAGGCAGGAAAACTTCCCAAGGTAAACCCAGGGAAAAATCAAGAGTCTCTGTAAAATATATAGCAATATAACAAATTCACAACAGCCCTTGCCTTCAAGCAGCATACATTAACAATAAAAGTCAACTACAAGAGATATCAGAAAGCAAAACAAGACTAATTGCCACATGACTCAGAGACAATTAGGCTATTTCAGTTCAAAGGAAGGAATGATCATCATGAGCCAGAATCGCTGAGAAAGCCTCACTAAGGCTGAGAAGCAACTTAAGCCGTCAGGAATAGGTGTTGGTACTGAGGACGGGGCAGATCCCTCTGGCCCCATGTTTAGGCTCCTGTCTTCATTGTCCTGACTCTTGAAGAAGGATATGGCAAAGGATGTGAATCTGACAGCTTTTAACAACATAAGGCAACGAGCTTCCAATTTGCCTCCTGTGTAAGGGGGTGATTGCCCTAGATAAAGAAACAGTTTCCAAGGCAGAAAAAAAGAGATGATAATCCAGCAGAAGAAGAAAAACACACACAAAAACCAACAGAACCACCACAAAGCCAAGTGATTCAAACACCCAACCCTGGTTTCCTTGCCAAGAAACAAGTTAATTCCTATGCTTAAGCACCTTTCCTGTTTTCACATTTCTTCTGTTTTCAAATGCTGAATTCAACAAGAAATCATAAAATCATACCACTTTAGCAGTTCTGAAAAGTTTTATAATGTCTCTTTTTTGTTGTGTACTCTGGAGTAGAAAACTCTTTTGTCTTATTCCTGAATCAAGAAAGTAGAAACCTTTGCCAGAATCATTTGCACCAGATAAGTGAATTTGCATATCAGACCGTATTTTTAAAAGCAGAAACATCCTGTATAGACACTCTCCTTATAGAATGACTGACCTGCCTTGGCCTAAAGAAGCCTTCTCCCCCTCTTCCAAGCACAATCTTCCTGTTTTCTCAGCCTCATCTGAACCCGCTCAACCAAACAAAGAACCACTCAAAGAAAATTTCACAGAATACCAACTTTAATAATTTCTAGCCAAACCAACACAAACTGTGGCTCTGGCCTAGAATAAATTACTACAAGATACTTTTTTTTTTTTTTTTGAGACAGAGTCTCGCTGTCTCCCAGGCTGGAGTGCAGTGGTGCAATCTCAGTTCACCACAGCCTCTGCCTCCCGGGTTCAAGCGATTCTCCTGCCTCAGCCTCTGGAGTAGCTGGGATTACAGGCGCCCGCCACCACGCCTGGCTAATTTTTGTATTTTCAGTAGAGATGAGGTTTCACCATGTTGGCCAGGCTGGTCTCGAACTCTTGATCTCAGGTGATCCTCCTCGGCCTCTCAAAGTGTTGGGATTACAAGTGTGAGCCACCGCACCACACCTGGCCGCTACAAGATTCTTTATTTGCAATGACTCTCCTCTCCTCTTACCTTCATTAATAATCACTCATTTCTTCCCCGCAGATGCATCAAAGCTAAGATTCTTCGAAATATCCCACATGCGGCCGGGTGCAGTGCCTCATGCCTATAATCCCAGCACTTTGGGAGGCCAAGGAGAGCATATCATTTGGGGTCAGGAGATCAAGACCATCCTGGCCAAAATGGTGAAACCCCATCTCTACTAAAAATACAAAAATTAGCCAGGCATGGTGGTGTGTGCCTCTGATCCCAGCTACTCGGGAGGCTGAGGCAGGAGAATTGTTTGAAACCGGGAGGCGGAGGCTGCAGTGAGCTGAGATCGTGCCACTGCATTCCAGCCTGGGCGACGGAGTGAGACTCCGTCTCAAAAAAAAAAAAAAAAAAAGAAAAAAAAAAGAAAAAGAAATATCACACATTCATGGAGCATCTTTAGATCAGAATCACCTCAGCTCTACATTGAGACTACTATAATTCTTAGCACAAGGACAGAAAAAGTTGACTCAAGGCTGTCATTTAAAAGAAAAAGCATAA